>NC_051164.1:44243473-44282878 GCF_013339745.2 Dermacentor silvarum | reverse complement strand
GGTGTGGCGAATCTTTTCCAAGTTTCTTCATATCAGGGAGAGGTGGGGCACTTGTCTTTATCTGTTTTCTTGAAGGCAATTTTCCGGTAAGCTTCTTCTGAATGTACGTTGCGCGACGTTCATTGGCAAAAAACATATATATATATTGACACGTATACGTGTTTATCTTTCACCGGTGGCCGCTTCCACCGGCTAACAAAGTGTTAAACGTTATCGCTCGGCGCAGGACGCGCCTGCATCGGAAGCTTCTCCAACGTTATCGATGCTTCTATCCTTCGTCTGTTGTCACCGACACTCATGTAATCTGATCGTATGAGCGACGCGAATTGTCTAAAACTTTCTGGAATACACGCGGGCATCAGGGATTAATCTGGAACCTTCGGTGACTCAGGTATAAAAGCCGACGCGTTTCGCCGCTGATGAGATTTTCGACGACCGCCGACTGTGATCGCCGCTTTCGTTGTGCTTTGAGTGTAGCTTGCTTTTGTGGGCACAGGTTCGCCCAATAAAGAATCAGTTTCGTCATACACAGTTTTACAACTGTTTCCTTCAGCGTCACTACTACGTGACATCTGGTGGAGGTGCTTTTGTGTCCATGCAGCGGACGCCCCCGAAAAGCCGTGATCCAAGCCCGAACCCCGAAGAGAGTACCAACGTTGTCCCGGAGTATCGAGCTAGCCTCAGGCTACAAAACCAACCCCCGGAGTACGGACTTCTTCCCGAGAAGACGAACAGGACAAAAGTCACGACCTCGGCAGCAGCTACCATGACAGCCCCTGCGCCAACATCTGCAATCGTGATGCAACAACCCAGGGAGCCGCCGACTTTCCGCGGTTCACCATGTGAAGACCCCGAAAGCTGGCTGGAGGCATACGCCCGGGTCGCTACGTTCAACAAGTGGGACTGCGACGAGAAGCTGCGCCATGTTTACTTCTCGCTTGAAGAGGGCGCCAGAACCTGGTTCGAGAATAGGGAGCGTGCACTAACAACCTGGGACCTCTTCCGAGCCGCATTCCTGGACACCTTCACTAGCGTCGTCCGAAAAGAAAGAGCTGCAGCCTTGCTGGAAAACCGTGTACAGCTTCCGAATGAGAGCATCGGTATGTACACTGAAGAAGTGACTCGATTATTCCGGCACGCCGACCCCGCTATGCCAGAAGACAAGAAAGTTCGCATGCTCATGCGGGGAGTTAAGCAGGAGCTATTCGCCGGACTTGTGCGGAATCCACCAACGACAGTCCAACACTTTCTCTCGGAGGCTACGACGATCGAGAAAGCACTGGACATGCGCAACCGGCAATACAATCGCCGTTCGACGCCACAGTACGCCGAAGTCCAAGGGCTCTCCCACGACCTACGAGACACCATCAGGGCGATAGTACGCGAAGAGCTGCAGAAGCTGCTACCGTCGTCGCAGCCTCAAGTTGCTTCCATCGCCGATATTGTGCGGGAGGAAATCCAGCAATCGCTAGGACTTCCAGAATCACCGCAACCCCAGCCGGAAGCGATGACCTACGCCGCCGTCGCCCGTCGTCAAGGCCCCCTTCCGCGCTCGCGCCAGGGCCCCGTAACGCCGCAGTTCCGTCGTCCACTGCCGCCGCCAGCACGCCCACCCGTCGCCCAGCGCAGCTACCAGAGGAAGACGGACATTTGGCGCACCCCCGACCACAGCCCGCTCTGCTATCACTGCGGGGAAGCCGGCCATGTCTACCGCCGATGCCCATACCGCGAGATGGGCCTACGAGGGTTCGCCGTCAACGCGCCACGTCCACAGGTTGGCGAGCGACCACGCGACATCGCTGACTACCTCGCCGGAGCCCAGTGGCAACCACGACGACCCTCACGCTCGCCGTCACCAGGACGTTACCTGTCGCCGCAGCGTCGACCATACACTGGCCCAGCCCGGGGCCGGTCCGTGAGCCGCTATCCGGGAAACTAAAGGCAGCAACCGATGGAGGTGCGGTTGCTGTACGACGCAATTCCGAAGATCTTCCGCCGCCGACGAAGATTCGCGAATCTTCACGAAGAGATATCAGCACGCCGCCTAGAAAGAGCCTTCACGACAACACTTCGCCGCCGAAAGACGACCCGCCGACGCGACGTAGCAGCAGCCGAGCAAGCCGACGCAGCCGTGATCAGACGCCACGACTTAACCGCAACGCCAGACGACGGTCTACCGACTTAGACGTGCTAATCGATGGTCATAACGTCACCGCTCTCGTCGACACTGGAGCCGACTATTCCGTCGTCAGTGGCCCGTTTGCCGCCAAGTAGAAGAAGGTGAAAACAGCCTGGCAAGGACCCGATATCCGGACAGCGGGAGGCCACCTAATAACGCCGACTGGAATCTGCACAGCGCGAGTCACGGTAAACAACCGCACTTACCCGGCGAGCTTCGTAATCCTGCAGCACTGCTCCAGGGATGTCATCCTAGGCATGGACTTTCTAAATCAACACGGTGCAGTCATCGACTTAAGGTCCAAGTCGATAACGCTTTCAACGCACAACGCGATACCACCGGATACAAGCATAAGTTACCATGCCTTGAATGTGCTTGAAGAACAAGTCACCGTTCCGCCTCGCTCCAGCGTAATGATTTCCGTCGGTACCGAAGTGCCTGCAGACATGGAGGGCGTCATCGAGGGCGATCATCACTTACTGCTCGACCGTGAAATTTGCGTCGCTAGAGGCATAGCTGAGCTACGTGCGGGGAAAGCAAGGGTGATGCTCACGAACTTCAGCCCCGAATACAAGCACATTAACACAGGCACCACGGTCACCTACATCGACTAAATAGTACAAGCCAGCAGTGCTTTCGCCTTCACGGATTCCAGTGCACCTGCAACGACGACTATAGTACCTGAACCAACTTTCGACGTCAATCAGAACCTTCCCAGGCATAAGAAAGAACAACTAAAAGCGCTGCTCCTGCAATACAAGGACTGCTTCTCGTCGTCGTCAAAAGTTCGACAAACCCCTGTCGCCAAGCACCGCATCATAACCGACGAAAATGTTCGTCCACTCCGTCAGAGCCCGTACCAAGTTTCGGCGCGCGAACGCGAGGCCATAAGGCAACAAGTCGACGAAATGCTACGCGACGACATCATCCAGCCGTCCAAGAGTCCGTGGGCGTCCCCCGTGGTGTTAGTGAAGAAGAAGGATGGAACCCTACGTTTCTGCGTCGATTATCGTCGCCTCAACAAGATCACGAAGAAGGACGTATACCCCCTCCCACGGATTGACGACGCCTTGGATCGACTCTACAACGCAAAGTATTTTTCGTCGATGGACCTCAAAACCGGCTACTGGCAAATCGAAGTCGACGAGAAGGACCGGGAGAAAACTGCCTTTATAACACCAGACGGACTGTTCGAGTTCAAGGTCATGCCGTTTGGTCTTTGCTCGGCACCTGCGACTTTCCAACGCGTCATGGATACAGTACTGGCAGGCTTGAAGTGGCAGACTTGCCTCGTCTACTTGGACGACGTCGTTGTGTTTGCCTCAAGCTTCGAAGAACACCTGCGGTGCCTTGAAACAGTTCTTCAAGCAATCAAAACCTCCGGACTCACGTTGAAGCCCGAAAAGTGCCGCTTCGCATATGAGGAGCTCTTGTTTTTGGGCCACGTCATCAACAAGTCTGGAGTGCGCCCCGACCCTCAGAAAACTGCGGCCATCTCCAACTTTCCTCCGCCCGCTGACAAGAAGGCAGTGCGTAAATTTCTTGGACTGTGCGCCTATTACAGGCGCTTCGTCAAGAATTTTTCACGGATCGCTGAGCCACTGACGTATCTCACGAAGGCCGACGTCGAGTTCAAGTGGGAGACTCCGCAAGTCGAAGCATTCGAAGAACTTAAGCGACGCCTGCAATCGCCGCCAATACTTGCGCATTTCGACGAAAACGCCGATACCGAAGTCCACACCGACGCAAGCAGCGTAGGAATCGGCGCTGTGCTTGTGCAGAGGACTGACGGACTAGAAAGGGTTGTAAGTTACGCTAACCGGTCGCTATCGAAGGCGGAAGCAAATTATTCCACAACAGAAAAGGAGTGCCTCGCCATCATCTGGGCTACATCAAAGTTTCGCCCCTACCTCTATGGCAGGCCCTTTAAAGTTATGAGCGACCACCACGCCTTCTGTTGGCTAGCTAACTTGAAGGATCCTTCAGGTCGCCTCGCAAGATGGAGCCTGAGACTTCAAGCATTCGACATCACCGTCGTTTACAAGTCCGGGCGAAAGCACTCTGACGCCGATTGTTTGTCTCGCGCCCCCGTCGAACCGCCGCCACAAGACGACCAGGATGAGGACACTTTCTTGGGACCCATCAGTACCGACGAATTCGCCGAACAACAGCGAGCCGACCCGGAACTAAGGAGCCTTGTAGACTACCTGGAAGGCAAGACCGTCATTGTGCCGAAGGTGTTCAGGCGAGGATTGGCGTCGTTTTTCTTGCAAAACGACATTCTCCTAAAGAAGAACTTCTCGCCTCTCCGAGCCAACTACCTCCTCGTGGTACCCTCAGCATTGCGTCCAGAGGTTCTGCAAGCTCTCCATGACGACCCAACGGCTGGACATCTCGGTTTTTCCCGCACTCTCGCGAGGATACAAGAAAAATACTACTGGCCTCGCCTCTCTGCCGACGTCGCCCATTACGTAAGGACATGCCGAGACTGTCAGCGACGCAAAACACCGCCGACAAGGCCAGCCGGACTTCTACAGCCAATAGAGCCACCTCGCCGACCGTTCCAGCAGATCGGGATGGACTTACTGGGGCCTTTTCCGACGTCGACGTCCGGGAATAAATGGATCGTCGTCGCTACGGACTACCTCACCCGCTACGCCGAAACAAAAGCCTTGCCCAAAGGCAGTGCCGCCGAGGTAGCCCGTTTCTTCGTTGAGAACGTCCTCCTGCGTCACGGTGCCCCAGAAGTCCTCATCACCGACAGAGGCACGGCCTTTACGGCAGAACTAACTCAAGCCATCCTGCGGTACAGCCAGACAAGCCATCGCCGCACCACCGCCTACCACCCGCTGACGAATGGCCTCACCGAGCGCCTAAATAAGACCATCGCCGACATACTGGCAATGTACGTCGACGTCGAACACAAGACGTGGGATGCCATCCTTCCGTACGTGACCTTCGCATACAACACGGCCGTGCAAGAAACGACGCACATGGCGCCGTTCAAACTGGTCTACGGAAGGAACCCGGCAACGACGCTTGACGCCATGCTACCGGACGTCGCTGACGAAGAAAATCTCGACGTTGCCACTTATTTGCAGCGTGCCGAAGAAGGTCGACAGCTCGCCCGCCTGCGCATCAAGAACCAGCAGAGGACCGAGAGCCGACACTACAATCTTCGACGACGCTACGTCGAGTACCAGCCCGGCGACCGTGTTTGGGTCTGGACTCCGATTCGCCGACGAGGACTTAGCGAGAAACTGTTGCGTCGCTATTTCGGACCATATAAGATAATCCGACGTATTGGCGCACTGGACTATGAGGTCGTGCCAGACGGCATTTCGCAATCACAGCGGCGCCGGGCACGACCTGAAGTCATCCATGTGGTGCGTCTTAAGCCTTTCTATGCCCGCTGACGACGTTAGGTACTTTGTTACTTTGTTATTGTTTTTTTTTTTGTTTATTACGCGTGCTTTTGTTTTCGCTTTCGTGTTTGTAGCATCGGGACGATGCTTTTTAAGGGGAGGGTATTGACACGTATAGATGTTTATCTTTCACCGGTGGCCGCTTTCCACCGGCTAACAAGTGTTAAACGTTATCGCTCGGCGCAGGACGCGCCTGCATCGGAAGCTTCTCGAACGTTATCGATGCTTCTATCCTTCGTCTGTTGTCACCGACACTCATGTAATCTGATCGTATGAGCGACCCGAATTGTCTAGAACTTTCTGGAAGACACGCGGGCATCAGGGATTAATCTGGAACCTTCGGTGACGCAGGTATAAAAGCCGACGCGTTTCGCCGCTGATCAGATTTTCGACGACCGCCGACTGTGATCGCCGCTTTCGTTGTGCTTTGAGTGTAGCTTGCTTTTGTGGGCACAGGTTCGCCCAATAAAGAATCAGTTTCGTCATACACAGTTTTACGACTGTTTCCTTCAGCGTCACTACTACGTGACTATATATATATATATATATATATATATATATATATATATATATATATACTAAGGAATCGGGCAACTCCACTAAAGCCTTAGTCATGCTCATGCCTATGACTTCGACCATCAACCTTTTAGCCTTTTGCTTCACTTAGTAGCACATCCGAACCCATTCCATTTTTTTAGCGTTAACCTTTTTTTGCTGGGACATTGTCGTTTTTTTTTAGTCATGCTGATGACTGTGAGAATACACGTCAGAACCCATTTCAGTGGTTTTTGAGTGGTAATCTTTTTTCGCTGAGTTATTGTCATTTTTAGGAGTCATGGTCATGAATATGACTTCTATCACCATCGTTCTGTTTTTCCTTCACTTAGTACCACGTCCGAACCCATTTCAGTGGTTTTTTTTTTCAGTGTTAATCTTCTTTCAGTCTGTCATTATCATTTTAGGCGGCTGTTTCATGACCAACATGTTCCGCATACCATGACATTCCTGTCATGACCTATCATTTATGTTCGCCATACACTCTTGTCATACTAGGCCGATTTTGGTACTTCACAAGTTAACGAAATTGGGTACCGGTCCTGGACAGTGACCTTGGTAAACTCGGCGGTAATGCAGTTCCACTCAAAGTGAGAGCTCGGGAATTGTGAAGCAGTGATTCGCCGTTGTTTACGTTGTGTTTTCCTTGTGTTTATCGTGTTTCAGCCTGCGCTTGTGTTTAGCAGTCCATCATCCATTTTGACACCCGTGCTAAGGCACAACTGGTGGGAAACCGCAACGCATATGGAGCCACACCTACACGCAAGTGTAGCCAAGCCTTCGGTTACGATAGCAGTCTTTTTAACGAATTTCAGTACATAATTTCATAAATAATGAGTATTCCTATCTTTTAAATTATTGTGAAGCATGTTAGTTTATTTTGAACCGGTTTAGATCAATTCTGCTCTTGTTTGGCCCGGTTGCACGAGTTTCTGCTAAAAAATGCGCTTAATGATCTTTCACATTATTCTGAATAATGCCAGTTTATTTTGAACCAGTTTTTTATCAGTTCTGCACGTGTTTTGACCCTGTCTTTTGCAGCGTGGCCACGACATGAGATCACATTAATGCCGACAGCCCGGGCCCCTAAAATGCTTCGTCGTACCTTCTCTTGAGTACGCTATGTCATCGCCGAGCAGAACTAAGTGACAGAGGAGTGAAAAATACGCCATCAAAAGTAGCCGATTGTGGAGAAAGAAGTGGTGTGGGACCACGTGTGTGACTGAGTGAACCATGCCTTCCTTTTAAAACATTTAGAATACGTTAAGCATTGGTCACGTCAATCATTGGTTACGTGGGAATACGTTAGCAGTGGTAGAGCGCCCACCTCGGCTGCGGGAGGTTGTGAGTTCGATTCCCACCGTCGTGCACCAGCGCACCACGGCCTGGCGTTCGGCTTCCTTCAGGGTGATACGCTTGGGAAAGGAAGCTGCGCCCTGAATTCCCGTCGAAACCCTCGTGAGCACGACAAAAATTGTCATCACTGGTGCAGAGTTCACCATTTAAATGTCTGCTGCCAGGTGTTGGGTTGGCCTCATAGACCGCAGGGTTGTCCCCCGGGTCAGACATGGATCAGACGCAGATGGGCTGGGTGCTGCTAACCCTGAAACGCCAATTCCCTATAGATGAGGCTGACCCAATTTATCGAGCGCAGCCACGACACTATGCAGCCATCCCAATCTCCTGACGCCGCAGCACCAATATAGCGCTACTACTTGCAATTTCGGGCATCCCAGCCGGGCATCCAATGCAATTTCGGGCATCCCATCCCAGCTAATATGTTTCTTGGTGAGGAACCGCTGTTAAACACCAAAGCAGTCCTCGGTTTCCTAAACGACGTGGTCCTGCATCCTCTCTCCAGAGGATGCCGCTGTGATGGTAGTTTTGTATAAGCACATGCCTCCAGGACCTTGTGTTTCAAGGGCTCTGTTTAGGTAGTAGTGTTTCTTGACAATTTTATATCATCTTTCAATGGCTGCCGGGGCACTGTGGTATCGTCGGTAATGACCTTGCTGATGATGCCGCCCGGTCAGCCCATAAGGAAAACCTAACTGTTCCTATACCCTTATCAAGGACAGACGCAGCGAGGGGTCTTCGTTTACTCGCTCAAACCGAGACAGAAACATCATGGAGCAGCCCGATTTGTACGAACTGTCATCTCCACCGGCTGGATCCTACAGTGAGGCTACAAATTCCACCGAACTTACCCCGCCGTGATGCAACTTTACTTTGCCGCCTGTGGTTAGGGGTGGCTTTTACGAAAGCGTACTCATTCCTTCTGGGCATGTCCGACACACCAATCTGTGACTCGTGCAACTGTGAGGAGACGGTGGAACACGTGTTGTGTTTTTGTCATCTTTATGATACCGAACGCGACATTCTCCGGAAGTGTGTTAAACAAATTAGACAGGAGACCGTTTTCAGAGACAAAGATTCTTGGACCGTGGCCCCACGCGTCGCAGGCTCACAAAGCGACGCGGGCATTGTTAAAATTCATGAAGTCGACTGGCCTCAGTGACCGACTGTGAAGTGGTGGACAAACGCACGTGTTGATCATACTGCGAGTACTTTCTTCCCTCTCTCTCCTTTCTTTTCATCCCTTTAATCCCCTTCCCCCGTGTAGGGTAGCAGACCGGACGTGCGTCTGGTTGACCTCCCTGCCTTTCCTTTCTTCTTTTTCCTCCTCCTCCTCCTTATATCTGACATATCTTTTATATCATATCATTCTTTAGCAATGCATCTTTTATGTTCATAGTACACGTCACTAGTCATTGTCATTATCTTATTACATGTAGATTTTACGCACTTTACAGCGACTATTTTAGGCCCCTTTACAGCCATGTCACATCTACTTTGAATTCAGTCACTTCACTGCGAACTAACACTCACATGGCGCTCTTTGGCCATACCTGGCCCTTGCGCCACTTAACTCAAACGATCATCATCTCACCCTCAGCTCGCTCAGGAAGATTTCGTCTTTCATCGACTTCAGCTGGAGGTTGAATCACCTTCCAGCTTTTTAGCTGGCTTCTCTAGAACTTTCGGCCGGTGGAAATGCAAAGACATTTACGTATATATATGTAATGAACCACACAAGGACAGTGCGGTGCAATAGTGGTAAAGGAGGAAGACGAAGAATAAAAAGACAGTGTTCGGGCGACCATGTTGTTCTACGTCCGTAACCTCCTGCTCGCGTCACACTAGTCGACAGGATAAAGACCTGGAAGCCACCGCATCGAGCACACATCAACATGCAAGTCTTCCATGCCACGCTGTGAATCCCGAGCGCACAGCTCCCCCACCGACACCGACCAGCATCATGACCACATCACGGCAACCCTTCGACATACCCAAGTACACCGGATCAGTGGACGATGGGCCCGTGGAAGATTGGTTCCACCTTTTCGAGCTCCACGCATCCGCTGCATCATGGTCGGAACGGGATATGGATCTCCAACTTCAATGACTACGTCACTGGTGAGGCATTTCGCTTCTACCTCACGCATATCTTCGAAAACGACGAATCGTGGGACAAAATCAAAGAAGAGATGATCAGTAGATTTCACGTATACGTTGCAGACCCCCTCATTATGCAACAGTTAGAGAAATCACAACTGGGTCACCGTAATCACCCGCACTCTCCACTTAGCAATCATCGTCAGTGCCAACCAAAGCCACGCATGACTAGATCATCAACAAGTTTGTCACGTAGTAACCCTCCTGAAAAGACGAAACAGAATCGCACGCCTGGCATGATTTCAGCACGCACAATGGACAAAGTAAAGCCTCCTTTCGCTGAGCGATATTCACGTCGCATTCCTTCAAGACCAAACACTCCACCTGACTTCACTTCCGTGCAGGAGTCACCAATATGTGCGTCTTCATTCCGCTATCGTACTCGTGCAATCGCTAAAGCATCGGCTGCGTTCACTGCGTCTTGCACGCATGGCCCGCCGCCTCGTTTCAAGTCACGCGACTCTTCTATGAAGCTATTTCGGCAGCCCCTGCTTCACACAGTCGCTTTGTTCACGCATGAAACCTCAAATTTTCCACAGACAGACCTATCACTTCAAGCACGTGGTGGAGGCATATTCACTACGGCATCGTCCAGTGATCGACCACCTGAGATTGCAGGCCTGCATGGACACAATCAGTGGAACCTATAAAATTATTCCAACGTACTTTCCGCTAGAACACCAAAATGTAAACACCAACACCATATGCTCATTTGGCGACAAAGAGCATCTACCTTCATCAAGAGCGGATGAACAGCTTCCACTTGGAGTTCAGGCTGATTTGCATATCTCAAGCTCTTTTGCACACACTAATCTTCAACAAAACGCTGACATTGCAGAAGCATCTGGGCCACCAGATACCACACATTGCCAACTAGCAGAAGTTTCCGCTCAGAACGATAGCTCATGGATGACAGCCTTAGAAATGGCTTCTGAAGAACCTCACACATGGACCTCGCCATCAGACAAGCCACACGAAAGCAAGCAGTGTGTCAATTACCTTGCCGCTGACGGCACGAACATGCCAACCAGATACCAGCGTTATTATAGAAGCAATGCTACATCATCAGTCTGTCGCTGCCACATCAGAATCATCAAAATCAGTCACTCCAAGGTCAACTTCAGCTACCTCGACTGATGACTTCGACACCGACGACGACGGCGAGCGTCGCCGAAAGCAAATTTGCAACAACAAAGAAAACGTCAGTGCACAAGCCACCTAAACATAAGGCGCACTCAACGAAGGCAACTTTTTACAAGCAAGAAACGTCGCCGAGTACACCGTCAGCACCACCTATCAGGATTTCTCGCACCTCAAGGATTCCTGCGACCTCGCTGTGCACAACGACAAAACGGACACGGGCACTTTCCCGGCATACCGAACCACCAGAGACGTATCCTCAAGTACTCAGTCCACCGAACGTTCGAGCAGGAGACGCCGTGTGTTTACAAGTCGCGACGAGTAAGCCGACGCCTTCTACATCCGAGTTCCCCCTGCTGCAAT
Source organism: Dermacentor silvarum (assembly GCF_013339745.2). Classification (NCBI taxonomy): domain Eukaryota; kingdom Metazoa; phylum Arthropoda; class Arachnida; order Ixodida; family Ixodidae; genus Dermacentor; species Dermacentor silvarum. The sequence goes on along the minus strand of NC_051164.1, from coordinate 44,271,700 downwards.
GTTTCGATACCTTCCTTAGTCGGGGCATGCATATGTCGTCCAGAGTGCAACAGCCAGCCTCGGCCACCTGAGCTATGCTGGACGTCACCGGACTGCCGCACTTTCCTCGGAAACTGTTAGCCGGAAGTTGTTAGTTTACAGATGGAACGTTATACTAACTACAAGTTCTCACATTTCATTATAATCATATCCTTGCTCCCTCTCATGTAGCTTGTTGCGCGCGCTCTCTCGGGGGGAGGGGGAAGTGTGTAACGAACCACACAAGGACGGTGCGGTGCATTAGTGGTAAAGGAGGAAGACGAAGAATAAAAAGACAGTGTTCGGGCGACCATGTTGTTCTACGTCCGCAACCTCCTGCTCGCGTCACATATATATATATACGTATATCCTCATTACGAGGCTATTCTCTTCTTTCAAATTTGAGTTGGACATTTGAATGAAGGAGATAGCCTTGTAATGAGGGTGTATATACCGGGTGTTCAAAATTAGTCTTTGCGGGATTTTCAAAAATTGCCTGTGGCAAGTAGCATAATTCTTATTGTTCACCTAGATTATTCGAAGAGGTAGCACGACAAATCGAAACCCATATTCAACTAAATAACAAAAATTGACCAATGAACTTCTCAGGTAATTACTTTACGACACACATTGCAATTTACGAATTGTAGCCGGCGAGTTTGCAGGATTCATCAACTTGAAATTATTTTCCAGGATGACACCAGTTTCGTCATATTTACCAAAGTGTGGGACGAAATACATGGGCGTTCCCCTTATTTTTGTGCTTCAATGTATGAAGCAGCATTTTGGTAAAGAAGTAAGCGGAACAACAGTACATTTTAAGTGCGAATGCACTTCTTAAGCGACCCCGAAAACTCCGCCGGCATCCGCGCTCCTCCTCCTCTCCCCTAGCAACGGCGCGAGGAGCGGTGAGGAGCGTCTGTAGCAACGGCGCAGCGACGTTACGCCCCACGTGACTGCGCGCGCTCCGCCCTCCGCTCCGTGGCTGCGCGCGCCCCGCGCCGGCTCCGCACCGCTCTCCGCGCCGTGACGTCACGGCGCGTTGTGCAGCTGGCGCCTCCGCGCCGTGGCTGCGCGCGCCGCGCCGGCTCCTCGCACCCTCTCCGCGCCGTGACATCACGGCGCCATGCAGCTGGTGTGCCTCTCCCCCGTTAGGTTTGCACTCACCCTCGGCCGCCGCCTCTCCCCTCGCGCTCACAGCTCCCTCCTCGCCCGGTAACAGCCCCTCGTGTGCGTACTCTCCCCACCGCTCACCCCCTCTCCAACCGCCTGACGTGTTTCGCTCCGCCGTCACGTGTTGTGTGTGTGGCGCCGGCGCGTCAGTCGTGCTCTCTTGCTGCCGTCTCCTTCGCTCGGCTCTGCAGTTTAGTCGCGCGCGCCCCCTCATAGCATCACCCCGTGCTTCGCACTTCCTCATACTCCCCTTCGGGGAAATGCGGTTTTTTTTTACGGTGAGGTTGATCGCTCATATCTCCAAACTGGTGCCATTTCGGAAATTCATTCCAAGAGTGGATACGCCTGACAAGCTCACCGGATACAATTCGTAAAGTGCAATATGTGTCGTAAAGTAATTAACTCAGAAGTTAATTAGGTAATTTTTATTCAGTAGTTAAATATGTGTTTCGACTACTCGTGCTACAAATGTCCGCCTCTGAGTATCTCCAAGCGATGGCAAACAACACTACTTTGATTCTGTCCAGCGACGTGGCATTTGCCTATTTTAAAGCTTGGTGCATGGTAGTTAGGACAGCCTGTATATATATATATATATATATATATATATATATATATATATATGTTGTAAGCACATTTAACGTACTTCATCGTTCTCATTTGTACATATCCATCATCATCCCTGTTTTCTTCTTCTTCGTGTTCGAGCCTGTGCCCTGCCTGCGGAATAAACGGGTCTGCCAGTGCTGCCTGTCCTGGTCGTCGTCCGTCTTTCAAAGTGGTGGAGGCGCATCAAGATCCCGGCGTCCTCCTGCGTTCCTGCCCTACCTGGAGCTACGTTCCGGTCGCCGCCTGCGCCCGGCCACCCCTACAGCTATGGCCACCGCTGCGTCGGCCGCTGGCACTATCGCTACCCCTATCGCTCCCACACCCACGGCATCGGCTGCACTGACATCGTGCACCGTTACCAGCCCTCACCGTGATCCACCAGTCTTTGCGGGTCTCCGCGGGGATGACGTCGACGACTGGCTCAACAATTAAAACCGCGTGAGTTCGTCCAATGGGTGGACTGACCGACAGAAGTTGACTAACGTCGCGTTCTATATCACCCACGTTGCGAAGACGTGGTATTTTAACCACGAAACTGACTTCGCCGACTGGTCAGCGTTTACTACCAGCTTGCGGCAAATCTTCGCGTCTTCATCTGGTCGTTCAGAAGTCGCCAAACAGAAGCTTGCTGCGCGTGTTCAACTTCCACAAGAGTCAATACATATCTTTCAATATATATATATATATATATATATATATATATATATATATATATATATATATATATATAACGGGAGCTCGCTTATGGGGACAACGTAGCGGAGAACTAGCGCACATATATTAGAGCACTACGGACCCAGCATTCTTCTGTCGATCATGTGACGATATGATGTTTGTTCGGGCCCAGAAATGGGTTCGGGCCCATTTCGGGTTGGAAATGCCCAGCGGCCCATCCTGTCCGCTCGGCAACACAGCAGTCAGCACATGCTTAGTGGCCCAACATTGTCGACAACTTGAGTTGCTTGGAATGATCATCTGTGCCACAACCATCGAAACAACGTCAATGTGCGACAACAAGCGAATTTGGCTGAACTAGCTGAAGAAAGCCTATTGCTTTTACCGAACATGCTGCATTGCAGGGCTATGCTACGCAAGACAATGACCACCGCATATTCCAATATATAAACGTAATTGCAGGAAAATGTTCTTCGGCGTCTACTTTGGTTTCGTCGAAAATTGAGACCAAAGAGAGCATGCCGAGTACGCTTCACCATGTTCATATACCACAGCAACTGCACGCCTCATATGATAAACAAATAGAGATAACCAATAAATATACCATCTTCATATCTCATCTTATTTAACGTACACTAATCTGCTGATTTCGGCACTTTTTTACCGTGATATCTGGGCAATCTCGCAATTCTGTTGCCTTCGACATACTGGAAAAAAAATCTCCAATCTGTGGTGATTACGAACTGAATATAGAAGAAATAACACACAATAATAACCACAGATCTGCAAAATTGTAGTGTAGGAGCAAGTACCAGTCGATTTATGCCTATATTTCAAAACTAGTTTGAGTAAGGTTGTAAGCTACATATGTTTATCTATATCCTTCTTACTGATAAAATTTTCAGATTGATTACATGCCTATTCAAGAAAAAATAAAAAAGGTAGCCAATATTGGAGAAGTAATAAACAAAACTATCAAACTCTTGAACCCAGGAATTGAAAGTACAATGCTTGACAACCTAACGGAACAATTGGTGGAATTCTGCAAGGAAGTGAGTATGTAAAATTTTGCTAGTTCAATAGTCATACTGACCGCTATCATCGGTAAGTGCTTACTGTTGAGCATGACGCCACGGCGGTTGTATTCTTACGAGGCAAAATGCAAGAACGCTCATGCCTCACGGTTCGTGCCAATGTTAGAAAACTGCCGCCTGTGTAAACTCACCCTGTGTTTCTACTACGCTAACTCTCTTAAGCTGCGAGTACCTTCAGGACGTCACACACAGACACAACCACTCAATCAGGCAAATAAGCGTTGGAGTTTGAGATGCCAGAACAGCAATATGAGTACATAGCACGTCGCAGTGGCAGTCTCCGGGATAATTTTGACCACGTGAGATTCTTGGGCCGGCAACTAAATCTCAGCGCATGATTGTTTGGCAGTTCGCCCCCATTAAAATGCAGTCACCATGCTCAGGATAGAACCCGCGAACTCAAACTCAGCATCCATTGCTATAGGCAGTGGGTGGCTGGGTGGGGCAAACAAACAATCAATATATCTATTGTTTACTTCGGGCATGCACCGTTTCTCGCAACCTGCTTAACCAATGTTTATTATCATGCAAAACTCCCAGCCATGTCTACTTTAAACTATGAATATTTTACATACTCTAAATACGTTTGGTAAATACTGTATGAAATTTGTAATAAACTTTCATCTTGCATGATAAAATGGTTCAACAAAGCTCATGCTATGTCTATGAAAATAAGGAAATCTCCAGAGAAGGACAAGGAAGACAAGATAGAAGTGCGGGACCCGGTGGTGGTTGGGCTACAAGAGCAGACAATCCCTAACGAACATTGTCACATGCTGCTTCTCCTGTAGCAGCGCAGTGGCGAGCGTACTCAGAGGATAGCTGTGCAGTGTTAAGAAGAAGCGTGCCGAAAGGCAAGGTTTGTTAGGCCTCCATGCAGAATAGAGAAGACAGAGTAGCCAGTGGCGTCATGACGCTGGGTATACACAAATGTGAGAAAGGGTCGCACAGTGTCCCAGTCCCGATCATCAGACGAAAGGTATCATCATCATCATCAACAGTTTGTATTTATGTCCACTGCAGGACGAAGTCCTCTCCCTGGGATCTCCAATTACCCCTGTCATGCGCTAGCTGATTACAATTTGCGCCAGCAAATTTCCTAGCTTCATCACCCCACCTAGTTTTCTGCCGCCCTCGACTGCGCTTCCCTTCTCTTGGTATCCATTCTGTAACTCTAATGGTCCACCGGTTATCCAACCTACGCATTACATGGCCCAACCAGCTCCATTTCCTCCGCTTAATGTCAACTAGAATATCGGCTATCCCCGTTTGTTCTTCGATCCACACCGCTCTCTTCCTGTCTCTTAACGTTAGGCCTAACATTTTTCGTTCCATCGCCCTTTGTGCGGTCCTTAACTTATTTTCGAGCTTCTTTGTTGACCTCCTAGTTTCTGCCCCATATGTTATCACCGGTAGAATGCAATGATTGTACACTTTTCTTTTCAACGACAATGGTAAGCTCCCAGTCAGGATTTGGTAATGCCTGCCGTATGCACCCCTACCCAATTTCATTCTTCTGTAATTCTTTTTCGCATGATCAGGGTCCCCTGTGGGTAATTGACCTAGATAGACTTACTCTTTTACCGACTCTAGAGGCTGACTGGCGATCCTGAATTCTTGTTCCCTTGTCAGGCTAATGAACATTATCTTGGTCTTCTGCCTATTAATCTTCAACGCAATTCTTACACTTTCCCGGTTAAGGTCCTCAATCATTCGCTGTAATTTGTCCCCATTGTTGCTGAATAGGCCAATGTCATCTGCAAACAGAAGGTTGCTCATATATTCGCCGTTGATTCTCACTCATAAGCCTTCCCAGTCTAAGAGCTTGAATACTTCTTCTAATCATGCAGTGAATAGCGTTGGAGAGATTGTGTATTCTTGCCTGACCCCTTTCTTGATAGGTGTCTTTCTACTTTTTTTGTAGGAGAACGAAGGTTACTCTGCAATCCGTGTAGATATTTGCCAAGATATTCACGTATGCCTCCTGTAGTCCTTGATTGAAAGGTATCAAGAGGCGGTATAAATACTTGTACGATTCAGGTGTTTGGTGAGCGCGATTGCTTTAGGGTGGTAGGCAGTAGTAAGCATCTGTGTGGTGGCTGAAGAGCAAGATAAGTCTTAGATGACCTAAGACAAAATATAGCGACAGTTTCGGTAAGTACTTACGGGAATCACAGTGACTGAAAATACTTCTTGCATCAAGAATTCAGTGACGTTCGACGCCTCACTGGAAGGATGAGGTCTTGCTATAACGTGAGGGGTAGAATATACTGTATATCAATACATTGCCAGTGGTGGAGGGATGGAAGAGGCCGAGGAGCTCGAGGCCAACAGGAAAGATTGCTTGCTTGGTATGTCAGTACGCTGGATGCGCCCAGCATGATGAACAGCTGGCTTTTTTCCGGCGTAGATAAAACTAGAAGGGAGCAACTAACGACATTCGGTGTGGTAGTGACTGTGCCAGAAAAAGTGCCCCCGGACCTGGAAAACACTTGGGCAGGCAGCTGTGGTTACATCAAGCAGTTGCTCGACTACAGTCCCCCAGATGTGATAGAAATGACGATAATTAGCTCTCGCCCCTTGAGGTTCATGTTCCAGCAATATACGATTTCATCCAAAGTAACGGAGATAGATATTGTGAAAGGCTTATGAAGAAGACGCTCATGATCTTTGCCAGCTAACTACCATTATGTCAGCAACTACAGTCATTGTAAATATTCTGTAAATATACTTGTATTTCGCGCTTCTTTCCCCGCACGATATTTCATGGAAGTTCCGGGCTCAAGAGCGAGACGGATTTATGCAGCGGTGGATGCTTGGCTGCGTCTTTAATACCAGCTCAGGGTGAGAATGTTTCAGGCACGTCGCAGCACTCCACCCACCGTGATTCTGGCACAACCGCGCGACGTAAGAATCTTCTCAGGCACCGATAACTGTCCAAACGGGCGAGCGCAAGCAACCACTGGGACCACACCATCATGGTGGGTAAATGGATATTTTATCTCGCCGGAACGGCACCCATCTGGTCTGCGACCCACAAGGAGGAACTCGCAGGCTGGAAAGTGTGTAAACAAAAGCTGAAATATTTTATTGGCAAGCATGTTGGACATCGTCAGGCCACCCAAAAAGACCTCAATTTGCGTGTCCAGACACCCAGAGTCCCACATTCTCTACGTCCAGGACGTGCTCACTGTGTGCCGCAAGGTAGATCCGGGGGTGTCCGAAGCTTATGCGGTGGCGGATGTCCTTATTGCATAGCAGATTATGCCTCTCACCTCTTTGTTTTATTGCGATAACAATTCTGTGGACACCCCAAGCGCATTTTTGCCGTCGGCGTCGCGAGGTTACGTATAAAGTCCAACGGCGATGAAATCGTGGCCGCGCGCTGCATACTGTGTGTACGAGTGAAAGCCTACGAGGGGAGCCGACAATCGCGGCTCAATCGAACGCGAGAGAGGAAGGCAGGCTTCCGAGCACACGGGACGAATGGAGTGCAGGCCGACGTTTTGTCAATGGGTCAGCGATGGTTATCGAGTGGCCCCTATTTCCTAAGATATGCACCCTTACTACCACAAAAGACGAGGACGCGCCTGTGCTACAACACTGATGAGTGTATTCGGGGAATGATACCAGTGATGCACCTATCACTTTCACGGATAAAGCACGTTGCCTCCTAATTGACGCCATGAGTCTATGGGCCACCGATGCCACATGTAATTCTCACGTGTCCGCAACGCTCCTCAACTGAACACTAGAGTCGCATATATGGGGGCCATTACCGTGCGTGGCAATCGCTTACGTGTACACCCTAATCCCCAACCTGACCCTATTCTTCGAGTGACTGGCTCCCAGGCTGCCTGTCACTCCTTCGCCATGCTAGCACGCATGCTAAGGTGCGCATCCTTTGGGCCCCTTGACATACCTCTACCCCTGGTAATGAACATGCTGAAGCACTCGCTCGCGAACTTTCCGACTAAGCGCCAGTGGATGAATTGTCTGCCTAAGGTATCCTACCCCTCACGTCCACGACTATCCGACACCTGTGCATACTATCGCAGTTCCCGCTTCTCAGTAACCCCACCTTTCCTCTTATGTCCCGTCTCTGAAGATGTCACATGCCATCAGCTTCAGGCGTGCTCCTCCCTCTGCCTCGGAACCCTTAACCTCTTCCACTCAACAGATTACATCCCCAACTGTCCTCATTGCTCTGCCAGCGTACCTTGTACAGTTCATCCCGGAGCTGCTGCAATCCTTCCTCTCACTCTGCTGTTCGTTTACCCACACTTTCTTCTTGGGACGCCGCGCTGTCCACCTCGTACCCAGCGCCGCATGATACGGTGGGCCCGACTCATCGCATGGCTGGAAAGAGCCCCGGACTAAGGGCTTTATCCTCAGTGGACTTCTACAATCACTTCGAAAAATAAAGGTTTATTTCTGTGCTGTCTTGAAGCGCTTTGCTATTCGCTTACATTGATAATTATTGCAGCTGGTTATCGCACATTACCTTTAAATTTTCTGAAAATCACTTCGAATGTGTATTCGTAGTACAACCCTGCTGAAATAAAAGAAACACATGTACGTATGTATTCAAACAACTTTAAGACATCTTCAGTGTTTATTAAAGCGAAAGTCATAGGTCAATAAGTCGGTGGTGACCTTCCCGAAACTGCGCCGTGACGAAAAATGGCCGACACCCCAAAAAATGCTCGGATTCACGTCACATTTTTCAGGGAGGTTGAGGTAAACAAAGTAAATTAGTGGCTTTGAAAAGAAAGTTTGGTACATTTCGGTCTGGGTGGCAACTGAACCTGTGCCTCCGGGGTGCCAGACGAGCATGCTTCCCTCAAGTCAAGGCTGTTCAACAGTTCTCGCTTACTAAAGGTACGCTTAGTTCGTTCGTGAATGAACATGTCACGTCACAACCATCTCGCTGACTAAAGGTGCGGCCTAGTGCATGCACTAGCATGCTGCACTTTAGGTACTACGGTAAGTGTACATATGCGGCGTACAAGAGGTTGCCTTAGTGCCACACGCGCACATGTACTTCCCATTGCGGCTCGTTATGTCTTGCAAGAAGTCTAGCCCCGAATGCATAAACCTCTGCATTACCAATATGTCTTACAAAGAAGTGTAATCCCGATTGTATAAATTCATGTATTACCAGGTGTGCAGCAGGCTTTCGTCTTCTTGGGTTACAAAATTGTAACAGCAGCCGAACGTTCTTTCGTATGCTGGCGTAAAAGCATGAAGTTTCGATCGTAGCCGAGCAATTGTTTATTAAGAGTTGGCAGCGCTACTTGGGACGCTAACGAGCGGCTCAGAGCTGTTTGTATTGAAAAAATACAAACAGCTCTGGATGCCCTAAATATATTTTTGCCCATTTCTTTGCAATGGTTACGTAAGCTGAAAGGGGTAAAATTTCTAAGCATGAGAACTGTATTTTATAAACTGCGATGAGGAGTGTTTGTGCCTTTGTTTCATTGGAAGAATGTTTTATGCTACTGATTTTATCCTTGTAAATTTTTCAGCTCTCGGGGATAACTGAAGAGGGCATGCATAATGAGTACAGCATAATGTCACTGGAATCGCAGTATCTGAATGTGAGTCACCTTTTATCACGAACGATTAGTTTAACTTAAGAAACGAACAAATGAAGATACTATAGCATAATCCACGTACATGCTATGTTGTACTTACTCAGTGCAATGTTTTTTTTCTTTCTTCTGTTCTTAGATGTGAACTACAAAATTATAAATTTTGTATTAGACATAGCTATATTGGTAACTATAACAAATGCTTTGTCTCCCTAATAATGTTTTTTTTACTGAAAACATCAATAAATATAAACCACACTCGTTCAATTCAAATGTTCTGAAACAATTACTGATTCCGCATACTTATGTGTGAACCATTACACTTTTTCCAAGTTCCACCAATAGCTGGAAACATGTCAGAAGTTATTCCCGCCCTATGCCTTAATCTTAAGGCTTATTATTGGAATGTACGATTGTGTATAAGAAATCGAAACGTTCAAACAGATTTTTAACATATCCGCACTCAGTATAATTTCATAACGAGGAAGTTTTCGTAATACCAGACTGAACCTGCTTGGACTACCCAATTACGTAAACTTTGATTCTTTTGTACTCTTTCTTTTTGGTAATCGCCAACTTTACGTTCAAAAAATTATTTTACAGCGTAAGCTGGTATGGGCTCATTCCAAAAGCGGTTTCGGTTGGCGATGTTGTCAACCGCCGGTGTCAGTCACAGCTATCACAAGGAATGAGAAAAAATACCCAATTCCCAGCTGGATCGAACCAAGGCCCCCCTGCGTGGGCGTCAGCTACTCCACTACTCGGCGACGCCAGCGCTTGCTAGCGGCTGCGCAAACATTCCCTATACACGCGTCCTAGCGCGAGAGTCACATTATGTGAGATGCGATCCGCGTAGCGTCGATACCTACACACTTACCATTGCAGTTGCATGTAATAGCACCAAGTGGCACGCCATGTAACAGTTACATAGGCAGTGGTATAAGGTAAATAGAGACGTTTCGAGGAAGAAAAAAAAGCGGGCAAGCTTGCAATCGGTCTTTCAAAGCAGTATCCGAATGTGAGTCACCTTTTATCCCGAACAACTAGTTTAACTGAAGAAACGAACAAATGACGATACCATACCACAATACACATACAAGCTCTGCTGTACTTACTCAGTGTAATGTTTTCTTTCTTTCTTGTGTCCTTAAATGTGAACTACAAAATTAGAAATTACAGCGAAAGTGTCAATCCTCAAGTCTTACTGGCTGCTACAGCTAGGTATTAACTTCGTTGCTGATAGGTCTTAACATGGTTTAACTTAACTACGCATATAGGGAAGGTATTCTCCAGCGATCATTTTCGGAGGTACCTTCCATTTCGCGACATTTCGCGTGACTTGCGCTGGACGCGTCGGCGCCTTCGAGCTACAGCGTTCCTGGCATGCCACAAACGCAGGCAGGCAGGCAGAAGCAGAGCACTGCACGGGCTCGGGCTTACCCGAAAGCCCGGGCCGGGCCGGGTAGAGCAGTTTTTTCACAGGCTCGGGCCGGGGTACGGCACGGCGTGTGCTTTTTGACCCGCGCCCGGGCCGGGCTCAGGTTTTTTGACGCGGGCCCGGGCCGGGCTCGGGCTTTCTGGTGGTGCGCATGTAACGTGCAGCGAGTTATTCTCGGGCCTCTAAACTCTGAAAAACATGTATTTTTCGGTCTCGGGCCGGGTTCGGGCCGGTATCGAGCCGGGCTCGGGCCGGGCTCGGGCCGGGCTCGGGCCTAAGTTAAAGGGGTGGCGGGCCGGGCCGGGCGGGTAACGTAGATTATTTCCGGGCCCGGGCCGGGCCCGGGCCTCGCCATAAAAGTTTTGATCGGGCTCGGGCGGGCCGCCCAATGTAAAAACGGGCCCGGGCCGGGCCCGGGCCGCAAAAATCGGCCCGTGCAGTGCTCTAGGCAGAAGCCGTGTCTGTGTCGAGCGAAGCGAGTGCGCACCTGCGCCGGCGGTTACTAGGCAACGCGAGGTGAAGTCATCGCTACTGCTTCGGAGCATGCGCACGCGGGCGGTGTCGGGCTCGTACCAACAAGGGGGATTGCCCACGCTAGTTTGATTGAGCAGTACACCAAGCAAAGTACCAGCAGGGGTAAAGGCTGAAGCGCTAGCAGCAACAACATACACTTATTCTTCATCGTCATAAGTTTGCCCGTCCTAGTCTTCTTCGTGCGACAATACAAAATATGAATAGAATTGTTGCTTGAGGACATGCGCACTCCTTTCTGAAAAACCGGCCGAATAATTTGTGTTTTAGAAGCGGAACACGAAGCCATTGGTATCGCAGTCACAAGTTATCGCAAAATCACTTTAAAGAAACGCAAAGCAGTAAAGTAGGTTGATAAATATTGAAGAGCTGCATGAACAAAGTGCAAGTTGGTTTGCACGAACGGTCTTTTCAAACCTCACGTTTTATAAAGTACAATAAGCAGTGACATATAAAGCGGGAATCTATTCGAAACTTTTGCACAACTTTTGTAGTGCACCTTCGATAGCCCAATAGGTGTGTAACCTTGTGCACAACGTAAAGTTTATATTTTAAGACTTCTTCAAAATTCACTACTGTGAACGAGTTCAAAGAAAGGAAAAGATAAATTGCGAGCAGCCGGATATAGAAGAAGAGGATGAAGTAGCTGTTTCTCTCCAATTCACCACTGAATTGAAGATACGGATCCTCCATTGCCTTGAAGTGGCTCCAACAGATAGCTCAAACACCTCCAAGTTATCTTCTTATAAGCACGTGACCACTACGCGTGCATCAGTGAATGTTTGCGCCAACCGACGTTGCCGTCCCTAAAGTTCTTGCACGGAATCATCAAAAACGTTAGAAAAGGTGTAGCGGTGCCCATCACTTGAATTTAGCACCCAGTTGATCTCTTGCACAAGTTACACTGCCCTATGACGGCGCCGAGTATTATGCACGCAGTTTTTGTCTCAGATATTTTTGCGTTGTCGAAACGGGGGTCGACGCATATGCTAAGCGAACTCATGCCAAACTTCTTGCGAAAGTGAGCAAGTATGGTGCAGAAATTCTCGAAAAGCGCAAAATTGCTCATAGAAGGGATACCCTTACAGAAGGAACTCTGTTCTAGTAGGTCCAGCTTATTCGCGAAGGCCATAGAGACGCCAACAACTAATCAAAATCAGGACGCACCATCTGCCTCATACGAGCATGACAACATCAATCGCTTGTATTCTCTTGTATGCAGTGACTCCCCCCCCCCCCCCTAATGGCGATTACAATATCAAAAGCAATTGGTTTCTTAAATCGCTCCAATTAACGGATTTGGAAATAAATTTAGAATATAAAAAAGTATCGCCCAACCTGATTATAAAACTGCGTACTCCTGGAAAAGTGCTGACAGAAAAAGTTGCTGTGATAGAAATACTTCATACGACAGCGATGAATTCTTCCATGGAGTCATCAGTGGCAAGGGAAATTTGCTTCACGAGAACTACACGCTGAAGCCAAAAAGCAAGGAGTGGAAATATAAAGATTAGCCAAAGCCAAAAAATTACAGAAACACTATACAAAATACACGGTAAGTCATGTTAATCGCGTTTTTACTTTTGCCGCCAGTGAGTCGTGCGCCCAAAATTTGTACTTGAAGTTAAAACTGTCAAAGTGGCCTTTCTAGGTAGAGGTTGTGAAACATCTGAAAGATTGTGTTCACTGCGTAAGTCCAAAATTCTCAAAATAGTGGCACTCTATTTTGCCCTACGACAATGATTCCGCGCACTCTTCCGTGATAGCACGTGAGTTTTTGGCACGCAGTTCAATCACAGTGCTACAACGCCCTCCTTAGTCCCTGGCTTTAACCCCCTGCGACATTTGTTTTTCTCCACAAATGCGAACTGTTCCTCCTGAGGCGGCATTTGAGAGATCTGGTGTAAAGTTATAAGGAAACTGCTGAAACACCTCAAAGAAGGGAACTTCCAAGGGTGGTTACACCAATAAAAGAAACGGAACAACCAGTGTGATGTGTCAAATGGGGAGACTTTGGGGGGTGACCATGAGGATGTATCTGAACGCTTGCGACGTAATTTCTTTAGGCGTACTAAGCAATGTTTTAGCACACACATATTATTCCACAAGCTACTGTGTAAAATTTATGGCTCGTAATATTAGGCTTCTGCGAATGCTACAGAAAAGATTAATCTTATTGTATCTGGATATCTGGGCATGCTCAACACCAGAATCGACCAGAAAATACCTAGACAAAGCCAGTGAAGCACGCAAACTGTAGGATAGTTCCGGAGCAGGAGAAAGAAGAGGCGGGGTGTCTCCCCTTCACCGCAGCCAGAATGCTCCATCCGCACAATCGAACGCGAAATCGACAGCGTCAAAACTCAAGAAAGATTTATTCTCCTCCGTAGCTCGCGCGCACCTGCGAAGCTTTACCTACACCTATACCATACGAAACACTATAACACCTACGGACAATAGTATTCTGCAAGCTATGGCGTCGGCAATGTGTAAAATTAGCACTTCATCTTTATTAACACCTAAGCACACCATTCGCAAGTGCCATTGATTGCCTCGGTGCTACATAAACCAAACACCTTCAGTTTCCGCTTCCGTTCCCTAAATTGTGGAGTAGCACCTGGTTTAGCGGTGTTACACGGCAACACGCCATGGATTCCCCGTCACATAACGTGGCGGTAAGGGCGAAAACCTGTAATGCAAAGTAAGGTAGCACCAACAGAGTTAATGTCAGGCGGAGGGCCTTCGGAGGGCCTTCGGAGGGCAGCAAGGATCAATTTGAATATCTTAACCGCACATACCGGCGTTAACGCCAACGTCATGCTACTTTGACACGTCGTTCTGCGTAGATTAACCGTTCATCCAACGCTAACCTGGCTCAGCTTTTGGTAACACCTACGTTGGTTCAGGAATCAAGTGCACCAAACGTTTTTTTTGCACCTATTAGGTGGTTAGATTGTGCCTGTCAACATAATTTCCCAGCATAGGTTAACTCGATGTTGAAATAGAAGAATCAAACCAAGCTATCCCAAAGTCATTTCGTAAATTAGTTCATTTCCCGCTGAACTTTTTCTGTATTATTTTCTGTATTTTTCTGTAGTTCTGATATTGGTTCAGTACCGTAATTTTGCTTTATTTTGGTACTATATAGTCATTCGTCTCGTCAGCGAACCTTGACCGAAGGTCTCAGTGCTGTTTTTGACTAGTGGACCTCTTTTTGCATTTCGTTTCTATCAAAACATGTAACCACTTGGTGAAGCAATAAATATGAAAAAAATGTCAAACTTACAAGATCATTACGCATGCAAAAACAGCCTTGTTTCAAGCTGTATTGCTTTGATATTTTAGTTTTAAGGACAGATTTTTTCTCGATAAGCACATTTCATACGTATATGTGAAGTGTACAAGCAATTAAAGGGTTCGTGAATATTTTTATTACTTTATATGGTTCAAAATATAAAGCTACAGGAGGCTGTATTGACGTATTTGATTACTTTCTTATGTATGCCTACGAGTCCTGGCTTGTATGACCTTCTATTTCTGGCTCTCGAACTTGATATACTTGGAATATTACTTTATTGGTTCTCTAATGAACGCCGTGGTCCGTATGAGAAATAATGACTCATTTTTTATTCTTCCTAGATTCCTATATCTGTATTACTGAAGAAACAATTTGGAAATGTTAACATCACATTGAATGATACAGAGAAATTCGGCGTATATGATGATTACTACTCGAATTTAAATGATATTTTAGCCACTGCCAACCCGTAAGCATCAATTTGCATATTGCATGATCTTTTGTACGTCATTGTATTAGACAGTTTTAGTTTTGCAATATACGTGATACGTTACGTGTGATAGTTGCTGTGGTATGCCCTCTGTATACGCACCCGCCAAGTCTATGTGGTATCGCCGTATAGATGCAGAGATACTATTGCTTTAGCATACTGTGTGTGCCATGATGGAACGTAGAATTGTTAAGAATACCGTTAAGATTACAATTTTAAAGCGCTCTACACAGCCGATTCATCACGCTAACTTGTGTTGCCGTTCTAGGTGCAAAAAATTTGCCCCAATCGGTACCGTCTTTCCAGGCCTCAAAACAAACTGATCCCAATATCACCGCTAAAATATATTTAATATTTCTTTCTACGCGTGAGATCGTACATGAGATAGCCTATTTTTGATTTACTTTTTGCGGCAGTGACCAAAAGCAGATGTCATGGGCGAAAACAGTTATATGCGGGTGTTTTGGAGTGTTCACGAGCTGCCATATTGTTATTCAATGACGCTAGTCAGCGGTACAATACGTGCAATGCAGTAAGGCCTCATACCTCACTTGTATTGGTAACTAATTCATTATCTGCTTTCCACATGTGGTAATCATTAAAGAAATCTATGCCAATATTCATTTCGGTAATGTACCACATATGACGAAAAATACCCATAATTATGTGAAATATGTAACATTTCTGTTGACCTCTGGTAAATCCATATGACACATTCCTCCTAATATTGAAGTGTAGCCACAAAGGAAGCGTCAGCAAAGCTCACACACACTTTAATTTTTCATTAATGCATTGAAATATTTAGTTAAATCTATGTGAGCGATAGGAAAGACTAATTAAAAATCTTGAGTGTTGATGACAAAAAAGCCGGCAGATCCCACGCCCTGTGGGAATACATATTATGCGAAGCAGTGTGCCAACTTAACGAAACGATCGTGAGAGCACCAAGGCGTAGGTGGCTGCTTCATGACCTACATGACACGCATTTCATGACAATAATGTGATGACCTAACATTTGTGTTTGTAATACTCTTGTCATACTATGCCAATTTTGGTACATACCAAGTTAACGAAACGACCATGAGAGCACAAAGACATAGGCGGCTAGATAGATAGATAGATTGATAGATATATGACTAAGTAGATAGATAGATAAATAGACAGATAGATAGATCTCTCAAATTGGCAAATTCTCGCCAGTAAATGCTTCGCATTTAATAAAAGTGATGAATAATGTTTCACGCAAAAACGAATGCGAAATTTATCAATAGATACTTATATACAAGTTTTAATACAACTATGCCGGTAAAAACGCAATTGTCCCTTCGTTCTGGAAGAGCTATCTGTGTAAAAAACTTATGTAATCACAGGTTTACAAAAATTGCCAAGCAAACCTTTAAACACTACCGCATTTCGTAAAGGTGGTGCACTTGGCTGTTAACAGTTCACAGGACACATTTTGTTTATTGTTTTAATTTCTTTACCTTCCCCTTGCTTATGTAAAAGCCAGACTAAAACTTGAATGGCATGCTTTACTTTTGACGCGTGCTACATAGAAACCAAGTTAAAGAGTGTACATGATTATGGTGATTTAATGGCATCCCATTAAAACGTGGCAGTGAGAAATAGTCGCCTAGGCTGCTTGATATAATCAGGTATGCTATACTTGTCTTTATCTAGCATTTTGTAGACGTCTCCTTCACCATTTTTTCCCCTGCAAAATCTACCTTGTACAGCTACCTATAACTGTAAGAGGTGCGGTCGTCTCAATTTCTCTGCATTTTTTTCAACCCATACTCTAGACGTCTCATTTCAATACTACAGCTAAACTACATTGTCATACGGATACACTCCATCTAGCGGCATTTGAATACGTTCTTCCCATACACTGATATCCGTATTGCCCATAATGAGCAATATCAGTTTAGGGTCTTTTTATTAATGTGTGCGTAATATATTGACATGCATGTTAATATATCTTTGCATGCTCCTTTTTTTACAAGTAACCCACGGTACGAAATTATTTCTTGGCGGAAGACAAGACTAAGTGTACCCGAAATACTCAAAATGTTGTCGCTGATTCAAGAACTGCAGCGTCTTATCCAATCAGACCACTCGCATGACGTCATTAGAGGCGTACATTCTCGAACACACGCAATCGACAGCGCATATCCCGGAATGTATAGAGCTAAGCGAATGAAACGTGATACTCGGACAACAAGACGACTGGCGCTTTTTACTCCACTTTTGAGCGCTTTATGATCGCTGGGGGGCCCAATTCAGTCATAATGCGTTATAAAGGCATTCGCTTTCATTGTATACCATAATACATAATTTATTATGATGACGACTGTGATGATTTATTAGCACCGCCTTGGAAACGGGGTAGTGACAAATATTCAACCAGCCTGCTTGAGCTGACCAGGTATGTCATACATTGCCTTTCGTCATTTTTCCAACTTCTCTTTAATCCTTTTCTCCTGCTTGGAACTGTTATATCGACAATGTACTGTTACCTATGCTGGTAACGGATCGAGTCCTATCAATCTCTTGCCTGCTAATTTTCTCCAGCGATACTGCCAATGCCTCTTGTTTATATAGACTGTTGGCCGGTTAAGGATTCCAGTCCCTTCAAATCCCAGCACTGTGGAACGTGGATGTTCCCTAGGTGAATACCTTCGAATTCCATTAGGATGTGATGATGTTTCCCTTTTTTTGTGCAGTAGACACATGACTGATACCGTTGTGAATATTTGCTTCCAGGTGTTTTGGGCTTTAGGGCAACCCGTTCGACCCTCAAATAGGAAAGTGATTTGCGTTATCGTCCCCCGCAGGGGCGTCTGCGTCAGCAGGCGTTTGGTGTGTTGGGATACCACGTACCCGGCTGATGGTGCATGCGCGGTTCACCCTCGGTTATTTAGAGGGACTGCAGAGCTGCGGAGGTCGTTCTTACAACATTACCAAAAAGGAAAATAGGCACTGCGCCGCTTTTGTAAGCCTGCAATTGGTCGTATGTGGTGGCTTCAAATTGGCGGGTTGAAGGAGAACATGAAGACGCCCCTGGCTAGTACCATTTCGTCTTTCACAATTGTTCACTTTCTACTAAAACAACGCGTAATGAGATAGACTTTTTATTATTAGACCATGGAGATTTACAAGAATCGGAAGAAAGAAATTAGAAGGGAGAATCTGTACGATAACACAAAGGACAGTGCCTTGCTATTTGATGATCTAGCTGGTTGCCTAAGAAGAAAGCATACCGGAGCAAATATTCGCAACAAGGGGAGTCATGTGTAGCATACTAACGGAATGCGGAGGGATCCACCCAGTGAGACCCGCACGTAATGTGCACCTTCTAGAAGCGCTTGCATTTCAAGTGGACGGAAGCATCAACCGGTCCCTATTCGAGATAAGCAAGAGAAGATTACAGTATTGGTGGAAAAAAAGCAGGGAAGAAAGTGATACGACCGAATCCGTTACAGGCGTAGGTAGCGATACAAGGTAGATACAAAAGTTTATAGAAAAAAAAGATTATGGAAATGTATACACAAGTGCGAGAATGAGAAACATGCGCAGTATACCCGATTAAATCAAGCAGCCTTAGTGACTATTTGTCACCACCCCGTTTCATAGGGGACGCCAATAAATCATCATCATCATCACCATGGCAGTGGCGGCGCCGGCCGTGCGGGGGATAGAAATTAAGAAAGAGCCAGAAAGTACGCTTTCACGCATCCGTGGCTGCACAGTAATGAGGGAAATTAACCTCGCTGCACGGTCCTTCCGAAAAAAAATTAGCAGTGGCTTAGCTCGGCGATGGCAGGATACACGTAACGTGTGCTAAGGTTCAGCTGGTTATTCTTAGCTTTCCTGGTTGTCTAGGATTAGCCTGCCTGAGAAGGGGCAACGGAGCTTCTCAGGACCTTCATTAAAGTTCTTTGTCTGTCTGTCTGTCTGTCTGTCTGTCTGTCTGTCTTCTGTCTGTCTGTCTGCCTGTCTGTCTGTCTGTCTGTCTGTCTGTCTGCCTGTCTGCCTGTCTGTCTGTCTGTCTGTCTGTCTGTCTGTCTGTCTAGGATTATCATGATTATCATGCTTACTGCTGCTTCAATGACACACACACGGTACACGCCTGGACTTCATCGACGGCGTCTTGTTGCTGCTGCTGAGATGGTCGGGCACGTCACTCAGCCTCCTGGCGACGCCGCTTTGCTAGACGTTCCTCCCTTTGCTCTGGTGTCTCCGCGGCACGTTTAGCGTTCTTTTGTTCGTTCTTCCTACGCTCATCCGCTAATTGCATGCAACTACTTTGGGATCCGATGAGTTAAGCTTCTCCGCTCCTCTGCGCCGCTGAGCAGCAATTTATAGGGCTTCCCAGGTAATGTTACCCAAGCTGTTATAAAAAAGTTGTCGCAGTTTCACCTGAAAGGCGAAGCATCAATTGCGATAGCAAATTTGTAGAGAGCTATACGGAGTAATGATATTAGCTTTATCATCTGTATAAACTTGGACACGCAGCAGCACCGGCAACACGCAGAACTATTGTCGACGCCATCGGCGTTTTGCCCGCGTTCGCTCAAAATGCGTGCGGCGTTGGTGACTGTTGCCGGAGCCTCTGATATAAATAGGCACTTGGTGCCTCAGCTAAACGTCGCCTCCCTTCCCTCCCCCCCCCTCCCCCACGGCCTCTCGCGCGTCGGAAGAAGGCGCGTTTGCTCTACATATATATGGTGATTGTAAAGGAGGAAAGCGACGCCTACATCTGCAGCCCTTAAGCGAGCACGGCGCAGAACGCGCGTTTGTTCTCCGCCGTGCGTTCACTCCCCGTGAAAGCGCGCGCCCCTCGCGCCCTTTCACTCGCACATACAGCGTTCGGCGCGCGGCGACGATTTCATCTCCATTGACGTCATACGGAACCTCACGGCGACGGCGAGGGCGACGCCGACGGCAGAAATCTGCTTTTTAGTGTCCATATAATTGCTATCGCAATAAAAAGAACAAAACGTGGTGTAAGGTGCTGTTATAAGTCATGCGATGTCCAGTCGTCCCACCTGTTGCCAGCAAACATCAGAAATTTCATAATTGTATCTTGCACCGTGCTGTTTTCTTCCTTTTTAAAGCGAAGCTTTGTTTGTCTAGGCGAAATCATATATGGCTAGGGTCAATTGGTTGTGCACAGAAAATCATCATCATCAGCATTCGCTCAAGCGTTGTCTTCTTCCACAGTTGGCTCGGGGTCGTGCTTGGCACACGCTCGTGCCACTGCTCCCGCGTTCGTCGTCGTCTTCTGCTTCCACTGCTAGCTCCGTTGGCGTTCATTATTCCAACGTAGAATTTCACTTTTCTTCTGTCGTCGTAATGGGGAGGCCGCGCTTACTAGGGTATGAGCCATTGCTTAAGGGGATATGAGCATTTCGTTGTCTTACGTAACGAACAGATTTACATTTCAATCAATTCATTTTCGAAGAATCGCAAGCGGCAATGGCGAGCGAATGCTGCTAACCGCGCTGCCGAACAAACTCGAGACATCGAACGCCAGCGACAACGGCGGACTTCGGACATACCGTCAGTGTCGTCATTCTCTCCGTCGCAGCCGAATGTGTGTGTAACCTTATAATTGAGAAATAATTTGATGAACCCTCGAGATCAACACAGTGATTAACACCGTGGCCACACGTGCCAGCTTCGCTGGTTAACCGTCTTCACGGAGTGGAAGGGCCGACAAATGTTTTTTAATATGAGATATGTTCGCTGAAGCAACAATGGAGACGAATTACAACAAATGATTGAGGACCTTAATCGAGAAGGTGTAAGAATTGGGTTGAAGATGAATATGCCGAAGACAAAGATAATGTTCAATAGCCTGGCAAGGGAACAAGAATTCAGGATCGCCAGTCAGCCTCTAGAGTCTGCAAAGGAGTACGTTTATCTAGGTCAATTACTCACAGGGGACCCTGATCACGAGAAAGAAATTTACAGAAGAATAAAATTGGGTTGGAGTGCATACGGCAGGCATTACCAAATCCTGACTGGGAGCTTACCACTGTCGTTGAAAAGAAAAGTGTACAATCATTGCATTCTACCGGTGCAAACATATGGGGCAGAAACTTGGAGGTTAACAAAGAAGCTCTAAAACAAGTTAAGCACCGCACAAAGAGCGATGGAACGAAAAATCTTAGGACTAACGTTAAGAGACAGGAAGAGAGCGGTGTGGATCAGAGAACAAACGGGGATAGCCGATGTTCTAGTCGACATTTAGCGGAAGAAATGGAGCTGGGCAGGCCATGTAATGCGTAGGATGGATAACCGGTGGACCATTAGGGTTACAGAATGGATACCAAGAGAAGGGAAGCGCAGTCGAGGTCGGCAGAAAACCAGATGGGATGATGAAGTTAGGAAATTTGCAGGCGCAAGTTAGAATATGCTAGCGCAAGACAGGGGTAATTGGAGATCGCAGGGAGAGGCCTTCGTCCTGCATTGGACATAAAATATAGGCTGATGATGATGATGATGATGTTCGCTGAATATTTTCCAAAGTTACTTTTAAGTTGCTTAAGAAATGGCACCAAGATGGTAGGGCCAATCACATCATTACACTATTGATAAACGATGATTCTGCGCGGTTACATGTTTACACTCTTCCTTCTATGCTGGCTTCCTGCTTTTCGATATGGATATATGTTATTTCATCTGTGATTGGGCCTACATTTCATTATTTTATTACTTTTACTTCATTTATTGTAAAATATAGTTACCTTTAAAATACTAAGACTAGCTTGCTCTCCATATATATTCGCTGTCTGTGTCTTAACCTGACCTTCATGGCGCGTTAGCGCTATAAACTTCCACTCCGTTAAGACGGTTGACCAGCTTCGCTGGTTAACCCTCTTCAGGGAGTGGTAGTGCTAACATTTTTTTATTGATCACAGGTTGACTAACGTTAGCTGGGAGACACGGCATTTTACAGTAGTATATTCAGCTACCGTTTGCTGTTTTACTGCGTCGTCCTACCGAGCACAAAGTCGACTTGCTGCCCATTTGTGTGGGTGGTATATATACGCCGTTTTCGTACGCGATGCCGTCGTTTAGAAAAGTTATGCAGCAAGACATGCATAGCATAAGATGACCCTACAGCTCCGTTCAAGCTATGCATACATTTTCGTTGCGTCAACGCAGTTGTAGATGGACCAATGTGAATTATATGTAAATTAGAAGGTCTTGCTGCGGGACTGGGTAGTGAATAATTGATATAGTAAGTTATCAGAAACAGATACATTCCAAGCATACAATCCCCTGCAAATGTCTGTTCTTCTGTGATACGCGTGGGTATTTTCTCTTATTCGAATATGTCAATGTTCCTTGGCTGTGGATAGCTTGTTTTTGATACATTGATAAGATGCCTATATATGCTTTAGTTGTGATGCCCTCGGTTCTTAAATGTAATGTATATGACACTGAACGACTGATAATAATCGCTGAACGTTACAACGAATAAATCAGGAAGGGCAAAATGAGCGGCCTGGGGGCACGGACACTATACATGCATTGCACTAAGCTTCGTGCGTGCAAGTGCATGCTTTGAGCAACAAGACCAATGCTGAGGGCGAATATTTGTCGTTCTCTAGCGAATGACATTTGTACACATTATTTTTAAAAAGCACACTTTTGAGGGCGATAAGCGAAACGCTGTGCAGTTTCAGCACGATATTTACAATATTAGAATATTTCTGACGCCACATTTTTCTCCAGACGAGATCTTGTTCCAACACAAAAGCACGCTAACTTTCTTGAAACTGCTACGAAAAATATTTGTAGTATCGCATGCAGAACCTCTACCGTGCTCACATTCTCATAAACTGAGCACTCGGCTCGGTACAGCAGCATACTCCTGAATTTTCTCCATGAAATTTTTCATGATATAAAAGTGTGTGCTCTAAAAGTTCTCGCGAACGCTTCTTTCTTCGCAAATTGGAAGTGTCATACTTTATTAACAAGTGCGAGATTCTACACAAGAACACGTAACTCTAGAATATCGCTGTCAGCATAATATTCAGACGACCGCGACATTCTTTTTTGTATGTTTCTAGGAACACTCTTTATAACTACGCAGGATTCCTTAGAATGTACCCATACATTAAATATGCAAACCTCACCACTCAAAGTGGAACGAAGGGCCGTAGCTGGAGGGAATGCATAGCGTTGTTGGACAAAAGTACGCCGGACATTCTCGACTATTTATATGTTACCAATGACACCGACCCTGCAATTAAGAGTCAGGTAAGTTGTATGCATTGTGCTACGCTGAATCAGTTTTTCCATCACGCTGCAAACTGTGGTGTTTGTTCGCCAAATATAACGTAACGAAAGAAACGAGAGAGCATCAAGTTAGTTACACTTTCTTTTGCAATTAAGGGTCGAGAGAATGGGAGTATTCTAATCCAATTATTCTCCTTGTGTGCTATTGCCCGGGCAGGCGTACTTTTTGACTGTGGTCGGCTGCTCGTGAGTGACAGATGATGCGAAAGAAACAGAATAGAGCAACAAGAATCGGAACGTTATACTGGCCAAACCCTGTGTGTTTACTAGTTCACGCATTGGTTGCTTGGTTTATTGCAGCATTTAATACACGATGAATGTTTCATATCTGCGCACACCTGCTAAAGCAGATAACTGCGTCGTTTGGCCACGTCGACCGAAAAGCTCATTGGAGTAGATTACACAGTGCATTGGGCTTGAAGTGTTCAAACCGCCGTCAGTAACATGCGGCAGACCAACTTAGGTTGGCCTCCGCTAAGGTTATATGCTGCTGTTCCGGCCAAGATATTTCTTGGCCAGGACGCGCAGGCTTGGCTAACCCAACTAATGTTGCATGGTATGGGCAGCCACGCCTCAGATTCGCTTCGATGCAAGGCTGCGGCAACTGCACTAGCTTTTTACTAAGGACAGCGACACATTCCTCTTACGCGCAGGAGGTATATTTAGTTGAATGTTTCCGGCGCTCCTCTCCACACCACATGCGTTGAGCGGAACGCCCAAGCATGGCGATTGTGGCCAACAAAAAAACAGAATGGTTGCGCCACCACCGTGAGTCTACTAATCAGCTCAGGAGACGGCTTAGAATGCCTGACCTCAGTTACCACTACAATTTGTTGACGACAACACAAGGGACAACACAAGCGCCTTTGACTTCAACTTCGCAGCCTAACCATTTCGTGTGACACAGCACGGGAGTTCAGAAGTAACAAAAACCGGTAGGCGACCCTACTCTTTGACTGAGGTATCCCTTAGTGGCACTAGCGCCTCGGCGTTGCTTCTAATTATTCCAGACACTGCAGTAACTCAACTTGTATATGAAATTATTCTCTGATATCATATCTATAACGAAACCCATTTATTTTGTGCTGTACTATTTTTTTCTGTGTTTTCTGATTTATCTTTCATTTCGTCCCCGGTCGTTTCAGTGATTTCTAATTAATTCTAATTATTCCACGCACTTCAGTAACTCAACTTGCAACTATAGTGAAACCCATAAACTTCGGACTGTATTATTTTTCCTTATCTTTGGGATTTATTTTGAATTTCGTGAACCGGAAGTGCTGCGCGAACCAGCAGTGCTGCGCAAAAAAAGCAAGAGTGTCACTCAATGCTCGTGCCATTAAAATTCGAGGGGCGGTAACGTTCATATGGGACAGATTACCAGCGAAGCTGTTAAGGCTGGATACGTGGGCTTGCATACATGAAATCTTGCATTTTTATACGGTACCACACTATGCCGATACAAGGGCCGCCGCTGTCCCCGCAGCTATCAACCACAAGCGGAAAGGACACAAACGTGGTCGCGGACGCTACATCGATCTCCAAGGGATGCAATCGCTGCTGCAGCCGCGCTGGCACCATTGACGAGTGTGACTTATATTACCACACAATGGCAGGTCACGTGCACACACGCCGTCCCTACACTTTCCCCCTCTCCCCGTACGCATCTCTATTGCTGCAGCGCTGTCGCCACATGGCGCTGAGCCGTGCTCCCTCAAGGGCTGCAGAAGATAGCGCCAACCTTTCCCTTTCCCTCAAGAACCACTTATCATCATCATGTCGCCACACTCCTTGCCCTTTTCCCCTACCCGACTCCATTCCTGTCCACGTGCCGTGTCCCGAGCCACTCAGTGTACTCCCCTGAGAACACATGCGGGAGATCCACACGGAGGCTAAAGGCTAAAGGCTAAACCTCCGCTGCAAAATAAAGTGTCTTCTGTGACGGGTGTCGGCACAGAAATTGCTATAATAACGAGAAATGCACCGCATGCAACTGATGAAGGTTAATATGCTATATATTTTCTTTGCTGTAGTCCCCCCTTCTACCGTTACGTTCCGGCGTGAGCGACTTCATGCACGCCGCACGCGTCGAACGCTCAGGAAAAACCGATTCTTTCTCCGCTCTACCGCTCCGAGGGAGCGCGTGTGCGTGAGAGGAGCGGGAAGCACGAAACGTTCAGCTAAAAAAGTTATACTTGTATGAGAATACCAAACATGATCAATATGTTTCCACTTTTGGAGGCAGTATGCAGGGCTGATTGGAAGCCAATCGCCGACAACTACTGGCCCTTCATTATTCAAGAGTAAGATGCAAGCTAACAATTCAGGTTTACGCTGATATAAGGGCCATCGAGTAATAAGCGTTGATGGCATTTTATAACGTGCGTGATGCACGTCATCGGTAAAATTTTCTTTGATGGCAAAACTGGTCCTTTTAACTTAGAGGCGCATGCCAGCAGCCGCTCATTATCTTCAATGATGCAAAAATTCACAAAGAAAGAAGAATTCTATTATTGTGGTGGACTGCATGACCGATGAGCATACAAAATTTCTTGAGGGGAAAAACGTATATTGAGATTCAAATGGAAGAAGGAACCTGTATTTTCCTCTACCTTATTTGAAGTCTGGCTTGCAGAATGAGGTACACTAAATATTGAAAGACTGTTCCCTTTCGATCTGTTATTTGTAACTTCGAGCCATAGCTTTAACTGAGCCACCTCCAGGTAAGTCGTGCAAATTCATGAATTTTCCTCCGTGCTGAAGGATTCATTGCGCTGTATTGCTGCCACGTCGCCTTCTAACAATATGATTATGCTAACCAGGCCTTCTCGCAATACCCCATCGGCAACCTGATGTACCCTCATTGCCTGTTTGTCTTCTAAAAAGCGTGTCTCACAAAGTTTAGGAACCCCCCACTACCGCACTCCTTAAGGACATCGTATGCATTTTCTGTTCTTACACTTTCAGTGACAGTAACAGACCAACGCTGTACGTGGTCATGAGCAGGACCGGGTTCCTCTCACCACACTGCGAGAACAATATTAAGAGCTGAGACGTTATGAAGGGCATTAAAAAATCGTACAAAGAAACTTCTCCTAAAAGAAAACACAGGCCTGGCACACTATAGTGCGCTAAAATAATAAATAGAGCCATGATAGCTGCAAGCGTCTTATAACTCGGCTGTGCAACAATTTCAAATGAAATTATGGGTTATTCCGTGCCAAAACCACAGCCTGATTACGAGGCGCGCCGTAGTGCAGGATTCCCGACTAATTTCGGCCACCTGGTGTTTCTTGGTGTTTCTTGACTTGCGGCCTGTACACAGAAAGGCGGTAAGTTTGTGGCCATGATGGTGTCGATCCCCCGCAACATTTAAGGCTCATTCACACCGGCGACTTGAGGAGGTCGCGCGACCATTTGCGACTCGCGAACAAAAAGCGACCGAAGGCGACTGATGTTCACACCGGCAAGCCCGGCTGAGCGCGACCTGCAAGTCGCAATCCCGGACATTCTCGTTCTTTAGCGAGAATTCTAGGGATCTACGCAGTCAGCGCGCACTTCGCTGGCACTATGTAAATTGGTTTCGCGTTCCGGCAACAGCCATGCATTTTGTTTCGAGCGATGGCTGGATTTTGATTCGAGCGAACAGAGAGACGTCGTCCCTGTGCTGATGTGCTCCGCCGGGGTGTCAGCTGTGGCAGCGCGGAAGCCTCCGAAGAAAACGCGACGCTCGTGGGTGCGCCCGTGCCTCCGCTCGCGTGAAGTGACCGGCCACGCAAGCCGCCTCCTGCCCGAACTTTGTGCGCATGACAACGAGTATTATCGAGAGAGAGCAAGTCATAATTTCTAGTTCGCATTGCGTATTATTCGGTGCATAATATTAAAGCAAAGCTGTTCACCCGCTGTTCACCTTTGGGTGGCGTGCTCATCCAGCGAACGGCAGCTGGAAAAAGGGTTTGTGTTGTGCTTTCTTTTCCTGCTGTTTAGCTTCCAACACGTTGCTGCAACTGCTGCGTCCCAGAATCACAAGACAAGACACCAATTACCGGCCTGTAGCCTGCATATCGTGACGCGGGCATTGCATTTGGCGTGGACGACGACACACATCACTTTCGGCGCGGCGCTGATTGGTTGAGCAGCTTTGCGACCACGGTCGCGCGACTGAAAAATCGCGCAGTGAGCGACTGGCCCAAAATGGTCGCTTTTCCAGAAAAGCGACCATTTGCGACCATTTGCGACTGGTCGCTTTGCGACCAACTTGGTCGCGCGACCACTGTCAGTCGCCGGTGTGAATGAGCCTTTAGAGCGCCGTTCTAAAGCGCCCGTTCATGAGGCGAGAGTCGGCGTCCTCCTAACCGAGCGAACGCTGAGCGAACGCTGAGCGCGAATGAAAAAAATTGCCCGCCAATCCACCCTGTCAAGGTGGTTGGAGAGCAAAGCTTTTTACGCCACCCTCACGGTGACTGCGGCGCACTTGATATTTTTTTGTACGTCAATGGGGACGTTGACGACTTGGCCCTTTATCCCAAACTGTCCGCCTCCGTGAGAGAGACGTCGGATTGACATAAACGGAATCCTAGGTTCCACCAGACGTTCCTCTACTATGTTTAGCGGAGGCAGATGTGCGGGGATCGGAGGATATACGTATCCGTTAGTCTTGGAGAGTTGAGGCACTTTACCTTCGAGTAATGAGTCTTTGCAGGCACCACACACTTTAAAGTTCGCAACGTCCGCTCCCGAGAAGTTACTCGATAACACGCCGAGTGCACTTTTCTTCTTCGCTGCATTCCTAACGTTTGCGATGCACGTTAGATCGTGTTGAAACCAGTCGATCGCGCGCGGAGCAAGTGAACCCAAACTCTACGTCGAGAAATTTCTTCTTAAATTTAGAATTAGCTCCCTTGAACTTGGCCAAATGATCAGTGTGGTACTTGCGCCGTTTCGCAGCGTTCTCCGCTTCGCGCCTCTCGTCGTCCTCGCGGCGTGCGCTCCTC
>NC_051164.1:44216791-44243373 GCF_013339745.2 Dermacentor silvarum | reverse complement strand
GTGGAATCGCCGAGAGCGTTGAAGTGGTTTAATGGCATGCACCTATCGTACCGCATTATGCTGGTAGTATCTCAATACCATGCTGCGCGAAACTTTCTTTAAGCCTCATAGGACATAGTTCCATAATCTCCCACCAGGTGACAGAAACAGAAAACGCAAGATTTGGTTTAGGTTTTGGTTTTATTGCGGTGCTCCTTCAATATTATATTTTCTATTTTTCCTTCCTGAAGCGTAGCAATGTGCTGTTCGTTTGTTAAGTCATTGCTTGGACAATATAACCACAAATATATGCAAGTCTATTCCTATTGCAAAACCTGCGTCTTCCAGTGCCTTCCAGTGTGAGACCAGCACGTTTTTTGGCACTGGATCGCACTGGGGACGGTGGCGCACGATGAGAGTCACTAGGATCCACTGAGACACTGGTGAGATCGCTGGATAAGAGCTGGGTCACACAGGACAAGACGCTGGTTTCACTGCGATGACGCTGGGGCGCGCTGGTGCGCGCTGTACACGGGCTGGTAGTCGCTGGCGTTCGCTGGCGCGTACTTTCAACTGCGCTGGTTTAGTTTGTGCCGCACTGCTGGAGTATTGGCGCTGTTGAATAATAAATGCCTGATACAATTTTATGGCCCTGTACTAGTCTCCTGTCCTAAAGAGCGCTATAATTGAGATCATAAATGTCGGTTTTATGTCGGCGGTGTCGCAGCTTGGAATAAAGGTGCGTGAGCTGCCCATGCATATGCGACACTAAAGATCACTTTCGTTTTGTGGCATTTCCCTTTTGACTTTGCGCATAGCTGTATTCGTGAACTAAATTACGCAAGTGCAGATAACGCCTCGTTTTCTAGTAGTTTGTCATCGCTCCCTGCCACACAGCCAGGTTGCAGCTTTTCAAGGACTCTATCGTGTCATCAGAATATTCTATTGTCAAGATTTTCTCCTGACTGTATTCCGATAATACCCCCGTGGGTTCTGCCTAAACCGTTTGATGCTCTGCAGATTCACGTAATTACAAAAGAAGACATCCATTGCATCCATTGGCCTCAAGCAGCTTACTCTGTGTCACATTTGTGCAGAGTACGGAGATACTGTACACCTGTATACGGATGGCTCTGTCACACCATATGCCTCCACTGCGCCTTCGTCATCCCACATATGATCGTCGCATGGCAGTTTAAACTAGACCAAAGGACAACATCAACTGCCGCAGAACTTGCTGCTATCCGGGAGGCACTTCGATTTCTCTCCAAGGAGCCTCCTCGTGCATGGACGGTATTCTGCGATTCCAAGCCAGCTCTTCAAACCATTGACTGTGTCCTCAGGCGAGGCCCGTATTATTCAATGGCTATAGAAATCGCAGAGCATCTCGACCATGCAAATATAAATGGCCATATTGTAGCCTTTCCGTGGATACCTTCACACTGTGGTGTGATAGGGAACGAACAGGCAGATGCTGAAGCGAAAGCTGCTTTAAATAATGCGACTGAAGTACGCATTTCATCCTCACGAACAGACACGAATTCCCTACTTCGTTGCGTAATACGCAATTGTACGTTGGAACGCTGGACCCAACCAGATCGTCAACACAAGCGAGTGCATAAATGGGGCCCAGAAATGAAATACTGCATTCCTCACAAGCTCAAAAGAAGCCAAACAAGCATGGTGCACCAGAGTCGCCTTGGAGTCGCAGTCACGAAGCGTTATACTAGCCCAAAGTGTGAATATTTCCATGTACCTGAAACACTTGATCATATATTTTGCGTTTGTCCCGCGTACGCGCAAGAACGACAGAAACTGGTCTCTTCAATTGCAAAAGTAGATAAAAGGCCCCTATCAGACGAGTTTCTTTTAGGTCCTTGGCCCAATGCAAACAGCGCAGCCCTGATAACCAGTGCCGCTTTAGTCTTTCTATAAGCCACTGGGCTGGACGCACGGCTTTAGAGATGTCACAACGTTGTAAACTTGTATATACACACACCTCCTCCTCTTTTCATCATCATCACCATTCATTAACCCTTTTCCTCCCCGTCTCTTTTCCCCAGTGTAGAGTAGCAGGCCAGAGCAAGTTACAGCTCAGGCCGACCTCTCTGCCTTTCTGTAAATAATTTTTTTTCTCTCTCTCTACTCTATTATTGTGTATTATGTGTTATTATTGTTTTATGATGTACTTTTTTATTTATTTGGAACCAGTTGCACTGTTAATTACAGTTTTGTTGGAATCATATTTGCACTACTATAACTCTATCTGCACCAAAAAAAAAAAACTAGTACCCTCAACTAGAGGACCTTCAGGGTTAACTTGAATAAATAAATAAATATCACAGCACACATTTAGAACTCTCTTTCAGTCTTCATTAGGAAAACATTTTTGCCAGTGAGCTGGCTCATAGATAGGGTGAAAAAAAAAACAGTACCTCAAAAAAAGAAGGCGATATCAGCACCCGAGTTTTGATTACTCGCCTCGTCCACGTTTTTGTCCTCGTTCCTTCTGAGTCATTAAAAATTGAAAAGAACTGACAAAGTGGATTGCGCCATTTTGAAGCATAATCGGGATGGTGAGTTCACTCTTGAGTTTATGGGGGAAAGATGAGATGGCAGAGAAATTCAAGATTCCACGGAACAAAGCTTCATCTTTGTGAAGGTCTTTTTGTAAAAAAAAGTTTTTTTTGTTGCTCAAGTTTACCAAGGATACTCGGCGTGTTCGCCGGCGGTGGGAAAAAAATCAGTAGCCCCTCCCCTGTCGAGGAAATGGAGGTAAGCGAAGCTTGTCGTGTGTTTCTTCGGTGTTCCTCTGAACGAATTGCACTGACGAGTACCACGTTGTGCTCGAACCACAACCGGTCACACGCACTGCAGCTGGCTCCGAAGTTCCAGGTGAGAAAATCACGTCGAAACCTAGCCGTCACACCGGGTGAGTTGGTGCTAGCGTTGTCGTGTTCCTGGAGGACAAGACGACGCTGACGTTTAGCCTCAACATCGCGCTCCCTCAACTCAGGGTCCGCGGCTCTTCGCTGACGTTTCGCCTGGGCTTCGGAAGCCCTCACGCTAGAGTCAGTATGTCGACTCAGTGCAGTCATTGTGGATGAATTTCCATAAAACTGCTTCAGAATTAAATCTCGAGCGCCGTGTGTACCTTCCACCACATCCAAAACTCGGCAGAGAAGAAAGCGTGATCCTCATCCGCCTACAAAGCTATATGTACACTCACGGAAGTATAATGCAC
Organism: Dermacentor silvarum; assembly: GCF_013339745.2. Lineage (NCBI taxonomy): Eukaryota > Metazoa > Arthropoda > Arachnida > Ixodida > Ixodidae > Dermacentor > Dermacentor silvarum. Next base: position 44,240,150 of record NC_051164.1, on the reverse strand, counting down.
CGCCTCTACCCGACGCTCCACGGCTACCTCTGCCCACTCTGCAACGTTCCCGCGACACCCTGGCCCACTTGCTCCTGGTATGCCCGTGGCATGAAGACAGCGAAATGCAGCCGGAAACGGACACGAACAGAGCACCACAAGAAAACGAAAATCACCTAGTCGAAACGTGGGAAGCCAAGCTCGCCCTCGGGGACCTGGAAGACCAACGACAACTCGTCGCCAGGGCCAAGAGGGCAGTCGAAGCCAGAGGGTTCCTGGACTAAGGAACCTTCCCACCTCAGGGTGATACCGGGCCTCGCTCGCGACAGTTTCATTAATAAACGTTTTCGCTCTCTCTCTCCCTCTCTCTCTCTCTCGATTGCGAAAGACAATGAATGGCACATACCCCTTAAGAAATGACTCATACCCCCGTAAACAAGGCCTCCCCATTACGACGACAGAAGAGAAGTGAAATTCTACGTATAAATTCTACGTATATTTTCCGTATAAAGTCCAAGGGCGATAACATCGTCTCTACGCGCCGTATGGTGTATGTGCAAGTGAAAGCGTGCGTCGGTGAGCTGAATCGCGCACAAGGTAGGAAAGCGGGAATGCACTACGAGAGGGAGGAGGGGGGGGGGGTGGCTGGTACTCTGTTAGCAGCTGCGTAGTTTGCACAGCCGCGCGCCCTATCTTGAAAGCGGTCTGCAAATGCGACGACTTCGGGGTCGGTCGACTGCAGTCGGCCTGCCTGCGCTTGTTTTGCTGCTCCGTCTTTCTCGCATGGAGCTCGGCAACTCAGTCACGAGGAGAACCCGGTACCTCCATAGTGCGCACACAACCCTTAGCAACTGTCAGAAAAGGTCAACCCAGCGCGTCTGGCCTACCCTCCTCATCTGCGAAGCTTCGCCTCTTTTCCACTTCCTCGCTTCGCTCAGAGCTACCTAGTATTTCCTATAGGAAAATAACATGATTCGTCTCAATTTATTCCGCAAGCTCACACTGAACAATATAAGGAACGTTCTGAGCTAAAGCCACTTGAATAATTCGCATTGAACAGTCTTAAAGGGCCCTTCACCAGGTATGGGCATTTCAAATAGACAAGCGCGACGTTCACATCCCACACTACCGATCGTGTCTGCAAGGTATTACACTGCTCTGCAAACTGCCCTCCGAAAAGAGATAAGGAAGCCTCATTGCAGCCAGAGTCAAGTCACACGCACAAATGCCTCTTCTAAAAATGCACTGCTAGTATAAGGGTGTTTATTAGGCGGCAATTAAAGCAGCGCAAGAGCGACAGTCCAAAAAGCGCAGCACGGACTCTCAGCACGAGCGGCGCTCGAGAGCCGAAGAAGACGACCCACTAGAAGGCGCTGGAGCGGACGACCCACTTCAAGGCGCTGGAGCGGACGACCCACTTCAGAGTTCCAACGCTTCGCTACAATTACCCCGGGTGTGAAAAGGGAGCCGCCCGGCGACTTAACAGGTTGTCACCATGAGTGGGTCATGGTATATCTTGAGGCGCTCCACATTGACGATGTCGCGCCCTCGACGGCGCATGTCCGAAGATGGTTCAACGGGTTCGATAAGGTAATTGACTGGAGACGTGCGTTCGACGACACGGTAGGGGCCTTCGTATTTGGGCAGTAGTTTCGAAGAGAGTCCAGTTGCGGTGGTAGGGACTGAGAGCCAGACGAGCGTCCCAGGGGAAAACGTGGGCGCAGAAGTGGTGCTGTCACCGCGGATGCTCTTCTGCCGCTCTTGTTCATTTGCAGTAAAGGTCCGGGCAAGGTCGCGACACTCTTCAGCATGTCTGACTGTGGCAGATATAAGCGTATACTCAGACGTGTCTGGCCTGTAGGGAAGGATCGTGTCGATCGTGTGCGACGGGTGGCGGCCGTACAATAAGAAGAACGGTGAGAAGCCAGTAGTACTCTGAGGGGCGGTATTGTAGGCGTAGGTGACGAAGGGCAGAATGGCATCCCAATTTGTGTGGTCGGCGGCGATGTACATTGAGAGCATGTCGCCGAGCGTGCGGTTAAATCGCTCTGTGAGACCATTTGTCTGTGGGTGGTAAGCAGTAGTTTTGCGGTGAACGACGTGACACTCTTTGAGAATGGCTTCGACGACTTCCGACAAGAAGACACGGCCTCGATCGCTGAGTAGCTCCTGGGGTGGACCGTGACGTAGTATGAATCGGTGGAGCAGGAAGGAGGCCACATCTCGTGCTGTAGCCGCTGGAAGGGCGGCTGTTTCGGCGTATCGCGTGAGATGGTCAACAGCGACGATGGCCCAGCGGTTACCAGCCGACGTCAGAGGAAGAGGTCCGTATAAATCAATGCCAACGCGCCCAAACGGCCGGTTAGGACAAGGTAAAGGATGTAGACCTGCTGGCGAGAGGTTCGGCGATGATTTCCGGCGCTGACAATCGAGGCAGGAGCGAACAAATTTCTGCACGTACCGGTACATTCCCCGCCAAAAGTACCGTTGTCGAATTCGGTAGTAAGTTTTGTATACCCCAAAGTGTGCACACTGCGGATCAGAGTGGAATGATTCACATATTTGAGAACGGAGACTGCGGGGTACTACCAGTAACCACTGGCGGCCGTCGGCGCTGTAATTGCGTCGGTGAAGTAGCTCGTCGCGAATGGCGAAATGGTGGGCTTGACGACGCAAAGCGCGAGTGGGTGGTGTTGCCGACGGATCAGTGAGCAAGTCTATCAGCGAGACAATCCATTGGTCCTTGCGCTGTTCTGTAGCGATGGTGTGAAGGTCGATGGAAGAAACGGCCAGTTGAGTTCCTGAGCAGCGGGCGTTGTCATCGGGTAAGGGGGAGCGCGAGAGGGCGTCGGCGTCGGCATGTTGGCGTCCGTTGCGGTAGAGCACGCGGATGTCGTAGTCCTGCAGACGAAGTGCCCAACGGGCGAGACGGCCTGAGGGATCCTTCAATGACGACAGCCAGCAGAGTGCATGGTGGTCAGTAACGACATCGAACGGGCGGCCATACAAATAAGGGCGAAACTTCGTAAGGGCCCAGATGATCGCCAGGCATTCTTTTTCGGAGACGGTGTAGTTGGCCTCGGCTTTAGTAAGCGTACGACTTGCATACGCCACGACATATTCAGGGAACCCTGGCTTGCGCTGCGCAAGGACAGCGCCAAGGCCAACACCGCTGGCGTCCGTGTGTACCTCTGTAGGGGCCGTAGGGTCGTAGTGGCGTAGTATGGGAGGAGACGTCAACAAACGACGGAGCTTTGCGAACGCGTCCTCGCACGCTGACGACCACGAGTTGAGGGGCCCCTTACTGCCAAGGAGCTTCGTCAGTGGCGATATAATAGTGGCGAAGTTTCGAATGAAACGTCGAAAGTAGGAACATAGACCTACGAAACTGCGCAGTTCTTTGACGGACGTAGGTCTGGGGAACTCGGCTACGGCCCGAAGCTTGGCTGGATCTGGGAGAATGCCATCTTTGGACACGACGTAGCCCAGTATTGTCAGCTGCCGTGCTGCAAATCGGCACTTCTTTAGGTTCAACTGTAAGCCGGCGTTGCTCAAACGCGTCAAAACTTGCCGGAGGCGTTGAAGATGCGTGGAGAAGTCCGGAGCGAAAACGACGACGTCGTCGAGGTAACACAAGCACGTGTGCCATTTCAGGTTGCGCAAGACGGTATCCATCATGCGCTCGAAGGTCGCGGGCGCATTACACAGTCCGAACGGCATGACGTTGAATTCGTACAAGCCGTCGGGCGTGACGAAGGCTGTCTTCGGTCGAGCGTCCTCAGCGAGAGGGACTTGCCAGTACCCTGAGCGCAAATCGAGCGATGAAAAGAATTCAGCTCCTTGGAGGCTGTCAATCGCGTCGTCTATTCGTGGCAGCGGATAGACGTCCTTGCGGGTTATCTTGTTGAGCCGTCGGTAGTCCACACAGAACCGTACGGAACCGTCCTTCTTCGCAACAAGAACGACCGGAGACGCCCAGGGACTGTTTGATGGTCGAATAACATCCCGTCGAAGCATGTCGTCGACTTGCTCGTTAATTACTCGACGCTCTGCAGGAGAGACGCGATATGGACGTTGCCGCAGTGGCGGTTGGGAGCCAGTGTCGATGCCATGCGTGACAGTGGACGTGCGGCCCAGGGAAGTCTGCGCGACATCGAAAGATGGGCGAAATTCTTCCAACAGGCACAGAAGCTGTGAACGCTGGACTGGCGTAAGGTTTTCATCGATGGAGGAGCCAAATACATCTTCGGGTGATGAATCCGACTTCGAAACAGCACTGAGCGTACAGGAGCTGGGCCAGTGCGTGTCATCCGGTACGTCGACTACTTGTGCGTCTTCGAGGGGTTCCACTCTGCCGAGACATTCCCCGCGCAGCAATGTGACAGTATATGGAGATGGATTGCTAACAAAAATAGCGCTGTCACCGTGAGTGATTTGCACTGTCGCAAAGGGCACCAACAATCCTTTCTTAGTGCGAATGCGGTCAGATGGCGAAAGGAGTGCAATTGTGTCGCAGAGACCGTCGCAGTACACTGACACAGCCGCTGACGCGTTCGGCGGCACTTGGGTATCATCTGTGACGAGTATCTTGTGCGAAAGCGACGGTCTGTCTGCCGGCGTCATCTCTGAGAACGGCGAGAGTTCTATTTCGGCGGGTGTGCAATGAATGACGGCGTTGTGGCGGGAGAGAAAATCCCATCCCAGGATGATGTCGTGCGAGCATGCAGGAATGATGATGAATTCGACGGCATACATGGCGTCCCGAATGACGACGCGAGCTGTGCATACTGCTGTCGGGTGAATACTGTGGGCGCTAGCCGTACGAAGGGATAGCCCCGAAAGTGGCGTCGTCACTTTTCGTAGGAAACGGCTAAGTGTGGCGTCCATAACGGATACGGCGGCTCCAGTGTCTATAAGGGCAGATGCGCGAACACCGTCTACAAACACGTCTATTATGTTCGATGGTCGCTCTTGAGGGCTTTCACAGTTCGATAGCGTCGCAGCCCTTGCCTCGGGGGCTGCGACGACTAGTTTTCCCGATCCCGTGCGACCTGACGTGGCCGCATCGGCGACAATGAGCGACGTCGTGGAGACGGCGAACGGCGGGTAGAATGAGCTGGGCGGAACGTCGGTGACACAGGCGGCGGTGGTTCGTAATTAGGGCGGCTGGACTGGCTCATGACGGGTGATACGACTCGAGGCGACTGCACGCGATGGCAAAAACGTGCAACATGGCCGGCGTAACCACACGCAAAGCATATGGGACGGTTGTCGGAAGTGCGCCAACGGTTTGCCGGAGAGGGTCCCACCCATGGTTCAGGACGCGATGGACGTAGCGGCTGCTGATATGGCTGCATGGTGGGCTGCAGACGGAGCCTAGTGACATCGGCGTACGTAGGCGGCACAACCGCTTCGAACGACTGAGGCCCAGGGACGGCTTCGGCGTAACGAAACGGAGCAGCCGCAGTGATTGGTTGGGCTGGCCTGGCGACAACTTGAGCGTAGCTAAGTGGCGCTGGTGCCGGAGGGCGCTGGTGATATTCGGGCATGACTTCGGCGATTTCCTGCTCAATCACTCGGCGGAGGGGAGGCGGGAGTGTGGTTGATGGCTGTTCCACATGCTGCGGGTGAGCAAAGGGCAGCAGAGAGAGCTGGCGTGCGATTTCTTCGCGCACAAATGTCTTCATTTCTGCCAGCAAGGAGGTGTGGTCAGAAACGGTTGACAAGCCAGCGAGATCTGCGTCCCGTGCTGGCGGCCGACGGGTCAACGACCGCTGCCGGCGTAGCTCCTCATAACTCTGGCACAAAGTTATTAGCTCTGCCACCGTGCCAGGATTTTTGGCGAGGAGCATGGTGAAGGCGTCGTCGTCGATGCCCTTCATGACATGTTTGATCTTATCCAACTCGGACATGGTCGCGTTTGTTTTCTTGCACAAGTCCAGAATGTCCTCTATGTAACTGGTGAAAGATTCCCCGGCCTGCTGAGCGCGTTCGCGCAAACGCTGTTCTGCTTGCAGCTTACGAACAGCAGGGCGGCCAAACACGTCGATAATGGCAGTCTTGAAAGCGGACCAGGTCGGGAAATCGGATTCGTGGTTGTGGTACCACAGACTTGCTACGCCCGCCAGGTAAAAGACCAAGTTGCTCAATTTGGCTGCCTCGTCCCATTTGTTGGGTACACTCACCCGCTCGTAGATAGCGAGCCAGTCCTCCACGTCGGTGCCATCCGCGCCAGTGAAGATAGGTGGGTCGCGTTGACGAGGGACACCGGGACAGGCGGGGGGTGCGGGAGCAGGCGTTTGCTGGGAGGCGTCTTGCGGCATGGTAGATGGTAGTGCACGGGATCGAAGCTCCAGGGGCATCGAAGGGGTTTCGGAGCGGTTGTGAGGGTACAGCACTCTCCACCAATTTATAAGGGTGTTTATTAGGCGGCAATTAAAGCAGCGCAAGAGCGACAGTCCAAAAAGCGCAGCACGGACTCTCAGCACGAGCGGCGCTCGAGAGCCGAAGAAGACGACCCACTAGAAGGCGCTGGAGCGGACGACCCACTTCAAGGCGCTGGAGCGGACGACCCACTTCAAGAGTTCCAACGCTTCACTACACTAGCAACGTCACTCACCATGACACGTGACACGTCACTTAGGCAAATCATTCAGGCGGTATTTCTTATTTTGTTACTGTTACGTCGTTATTTGTTTGATTCGTTGCTTCCCTGTGCCATTTAAAGTTTACAGAAATATTAAATCCTCTAAACCAAATGCCTGCGACAGACAGACGGACAACGAACTTTATTTGATCCTGAGGAGCTATTCTCAGGACCCCCTAACGGGAGGCCGTTCTAACCGCTGGCCGCCCCCACGTAGATGACAGAACGCCGTGACGCTCTGCCCTATCCTGGGCCCTCTGGATAGCCTGGGCTTGCTTTCGGAGTACCGTGCTTCTGATGGCCTTCTACCATTCGGCTTCGCTGGAGAGAAGGTCGTTAGGCAACGCCGGACATCGCCAGAGCATGTGAGCCATAGAGCAAAAGGTTTCACTGCAGTCGGAACACTCAGGGTCGACGTCTGAGTATATCCTACTGAGGAAGCTCCGCGACAAGAAAGATCCCGCCTGATTGACATCTGCTGAGCGTCGGGAGAGGAAGTGGAAAAACTCTCCTTCGAAGTTGGTAATGTTTAGTAATTTCATTAAATGTGAGAAGTGGATGTTCTGCTGAGTCCCTTCCTGCCCCTCCGTAGTCTCCAGACCGTCGCGGCGTGTGAGTTCTCGCGCACGGTCGTGGGCCAGCTCGTTGAGGTTTGGGAATCCCTGGAGAACGTCCATCCCCATGTGTGCGGGGAACGGCGCAATATAATGAGAACCGGGGCAAGCCCTCTTCTGTAGAATAGAGGCCGCCTCTCGAGAGAGGTTACCCGATTCGAAAGCTCCGATTGTGTCTCTCGAGTTGGTGTAAATATAGAAACGCTCTGGGTTACACAAGGCCAACGCAACCGCGATTTGCCTGCTATACCCGGGGTGGCCGCCCTTACCGAGGCCTGCGAGTCTTCGCTTTACTCCGTGCCGTAGTTAAAAGTGACGGAACTTCCTTTTCATCCACTCGTTCCCGCGTCGTGCCGTGGGCCGTGAGCAAAAGGAAACCATCTGCCATTTTCAACCAGGTTCCAGCGAATAATCCTCCTCTCTGACCCGCATGCGTCTGCCTCAGTGCCCGTGTGGCACTGTTTTATCATAGCGCTAGTCTGGTACTAATAGAGATGTTGCTACAGCTTGCGAGCTCTTAAGCCAACTGAATAAAACTAAAGCTAGAGACATTCTTTCACCTTGCCGCCCCATCTATCTAGCGAGGGCAGGCGAGAAGGTCCGGGTTTAATCTGCGCCTCCCTGTTAGTAGAGTTATGGCACGTACACACTAGCGGCAAAACGCGCGCGGCGCGCCGTCGGCGGCAAGACGCGCGCCGCGAAAGAAGCCGCGAAATAGGTTTTTCTTGCCGCGGCAGGGATCGCTCCTGGACCGATTTCTTGCGGTTTGCCGCGTGCCGCGGATGAAGGAGACCAATGAGAGCGGCCCGCTTCCGTGACGTGCGCGCGGGAAACTGGTGCCATGTGGACCCGCCCGACCGCTCGTTACGTACTCGCGACCGGTGTTAGCCGGAAACTAGTTTTGCACTATCATCTGCACGTGTCAGCTCCCAGACCGAGCTCACGGATAGTTCGAGAAGAGGGGAGAGAGTCTAGTCTGTCAAGTGATTGCCGCAGCGACGCGCCGTCATTTAGAACAGTCATTTGGCAGCGGTCGCGCCTTTTCCGCGGAAAAAAGCACACAAGCGTGCGCTACCTAGCCTCCTCGCCTTTTGTTTTCATATTCATTAATTTTTTTGTTACTTACGCCGGGCCGTGACAGCTGATCTTGATCAGGATGCGCCGCCTCGCAATCGCGACGATAGCGGTGACCGTGGATCCTGTGACCGCGATGATCGGCGTGCGCTGCAGCGCGACCAGAGCGATAAAAAAAAAGAGTGAGAGGGAGAGCAACGAGGGTACCAGCTGAAGAAGAGGCCGGGAGAGGAGGAATGTCGCTATCTTTGTAGTTTATTAAGGGGACTTGCATGCTGTATTGCCGGTTGCAAGCCCAGTCGGCCCAGTGAGCGCCTGGGGCACATTCGGCATAGGTGGCCTCTATAGATGAAGCGCTATGCTGGCCTGGCTACAATGCAATGGCCGTCCAGCCACGAAGAAATTTGTACTCGTTTGTGCCCGGCACTTCGCGCTGAAGGATTATGCCCACGATCTACGGATGCCACAGGAAATGCATGCGCAGTGTGATGAGACTCGAGTTCCGCCGGGGAGCGCTTCGAATGCTGTCCGTTGCGAGCACGCTGGTAAGTGGAATGATTTCATGTTCACTTTGCGGCATATGCCCGCTTTATTGTTGAATACTCTAACAGTGTAAAGGCGTGGTGTATCGTGGCTGAGGGCCACCAGCCGGCTAGCCTCTCCAAAGTGCGTTCCCTGAGGAATCCATTGTAAGGCAGTAAAATGGAGCAAGAAAAAATGGCTGCCAGGGGATTCTAGCGCGCAGCGCAGAAAAAGCAGCAAAGGCTCTATTCTCGACACGCATGGCGGCTGCACGGCCGCCATTATCCGCCATGTTGACTCTCTCATTGGATGTCGAGAGGTCACGTGTATTGAAATTTGTGCCCGGAAACAGAAGTTTTGCGAAATGGAATTTTGCGTTTTTATCAGAATGACGAAATGTGACGTGGAGCTGCAAATTTTAACGACTAATACGTTTGTGTGGTCCTTGGCACCTATATTGCGACTTTAGCGCTTTAAAAAGAAAGTGCACGATAGCGTGCAGAAGCCCGTGCGACGCATCTGCAATTTCGCGATTATGTGGTGGCGTTCCAAGATAGCCGGCATGTCAGCTTGTTGATTGGCTGGAGGAATATCCCTTGAAGAGCATCACAGGAAGGACTGTTTCGTAAACGTCAATTTGACGTTGCGTGACGTTGCGCTGGGCCACCATTGCCAACTAACCACCACCACCTATTAATATACCACCAACTAATATACGCTGGTAAATATATTTATACTGTTTGACACAATCATTTCTTGTTGAAGAATATTAAGCGTAATGTTTAACTTGGACTTATTCATGACTGACTATTGCATGACTGCCTTTGTTTAAATAATGTGAACTCGCACATTTGAAGCCTCATTCAGTTACCAGGGTACTGTATGGCTGATATATTAAACATTATTTGCTCATTGATGCACTCACATGCTACAGGCCATATCTTGCATTAGCGCACCGCGAGTACAAATAATTTAAAAATTGTCAATGTATTTTAACTCTCTTCATTCACCTGTTGTGGCCAGCAGTGTACAATAATGAACAGTGGTTTGTTTTTGTAGGGCCCCCATTGATAATGCTCTTTGGACCTAAACAGTAGCAAATGTGGAATATTTTGGCTTTTGTTTTATACTACTAAAAGAGCCCATTTTCAAGCGACATATTTTATAATAGACCATGCAGTGCCTTGGCATTACGAAAATTTAAAGAAAGGAGAATTGTTATTGAAATATCGGCTACATAGCAGTTTTAGCGATAGAACTCTCCAATTCACACAAGAAAAAGTGAAAATTCAAAATAATAACGATGATAATAATAATAATAATGTTTATTTTTCATCATCACACTGATGAAGGAAGCTGTAGGTAAAAGCTGCTCTTTGTAGAAGCAGCTTGACAAAGGCCCACAGCTACCTTTGGCTCAAACCCACAGCTATCTTGGCCCACAACTATCTTGACTCAAACCTTATGCTCAGGTTTCCGCACATGAACTCAGCCAGTTCATGTGCGGAAAATGATTTTGCACAGAAATAAAGTGAATACCAGGAGAACAATTTGAATATTGTTTTGTACTTCCTAGACATAAAATTTGGATTCCCATGCCTTGAGGAGGAAAAATTGAGTGGTACAGGGAAATTTCTGGCAAATTAGCACTTTTTAGCAAACTTGCACCTAGTGTTTTCTTTTGAGACAGACAACCTGGAATTGCAAATTTTGACATGCTGTTGGGTTGTGCATGAAAAAGATTCTTTTAAATCATGAGAATGGTTTAGTTTATTTTGTAGGGCCTTATACTAAAAATGCATTGTTCTTAATTTCTAAATCAAAGCTAGCTCAACATACAGCGAAGCTAAATGCAGAGCTCTTTATTTAATCGAAATCAACACTCCTCGGGAGCAGGCGTAGTACTCATATTTTTCAACAACGCCGCAACTGTTATTTCAGGCAAACTTTGGCACCATGGATAATACACTGTCAAGTTCAATGGTCCAGGACAGTTCGTGTTGTAGACTGCTTGGCAATCCGCAGGTATGGTATCGTTGGCGAATTCTGCCGGCTGAAATAGCTGACATTCTGAAAATGAAAAGGTAACATTAAGAGAGCTACCAACTTGATATAATAATAGAAATGAGAAACGTCTTTAAAGTACAACAGATTTTTGCACGGCTGGAACACAGTGCAAAACTCTCCTTTAAATTATTTGTTCATTTAAGAAGTGTAATTAAACCTTTGCATCACTAAAAATTTATATGACTGTTTTTCGTTGTACTATTTCTTTAATAGTAGGACCCACCTACCACGGCCGCTGGATAAAAAAAAGGTGCGGCCTGCTGCGTGCATCGAAAACGGTGTGATCCGCCGCGGCGCCACACGTCGGGGGCTGTTGTCTGGCATCGGCATAGCAAATGCGTCAGGAACGCGCTTGGAACGCCATCGCGCGTGCCAGCCGACGGCGTGTTCCATCGCCGATGACTAGCGCCGTTCGGCCCAGCCAAGCGGCTGACAATGCAACTACGGCTGTCGCATTCGCTCCCACTGCAACGCGCCCGACGCGGCAGGCCGCACCTTTTTTTTTATCCAGCGGCCGTGCAGCTACGATAGCGAGGAGCTTTAGCAATCGAGTGAAGCTGCTAACGGGGGCGAGTTTTTGGATACTGATGATTTTTTGCCTTGTTTGTTACCCATCCATCCTAGTGAACTTGCGATATTGGCAAAGGAATCATTACTATCATTATTATTAACAGGCGCCAACTCGGTAGTCGAGTTCGCAATCAATGGCTTGTGTTTGCCTACTGCGCGTCGTACGCGCCGTTTTGTTGTTGTGAAAACGGTCAGTGCTACAGGAACGCAAAATTAGCAGAACCTGCATTGCTTTGCCTTCCTGGCACGACCCTTGCATCATTTTGTAAAAGTTGCATTCTCTCAGTACAGAGTAGTTGCCTCACTCAAATAGTAAAAAAATCTACATAAGACCTTCCGATGAAAGTCGTTGTTACGTAAAGAATCATAAACAAAGTGCACGTTTGTCTGCGCTCATCAGAAATCAGCATCTCAACTACGTTGTTTCCCCACTTTACACCTCTTGTATAATGCCAACAGCAATGTACACGAACAAGGCCAGATTCGCTTCACGCCCCCATTGTCCCGTAAAGACGGGCGTGCGAGGGCTACGTTGTTGAGGTGTTCTGGCGTACCGCGGCCATGCAAACGCAAACTTCGTACTCTGCAACGGGATGAGTGTAAGATCGTGGCATGTTTCCGCACTCGTAACATGAATGCGCCGTCGAATACTGCACAATCACAGAGCGACGACAGGGAGTTGCCTCGTCATGAACTTTGGAATCCTACGTCAGTTCGGCTTCAATGAAAGCGAAAAATGTTCGGCAAGTGTTACTCTTGAAACACAAGAAGGCGAAAGCCTGCTGCCGATTTGATGGTACATGAAGTTATGCAATCGCGGTTACACTTCTTTGTAAGATAAATTGATAATGCATTCAGTTATACAATCGGGGCTAGACTTCCTGCAAATCATAACGAGCGGTAGTGGGAAGTACACGTGTGGCCTTAAGGCGACCTCCTGAACGCCACATATGAACACTTAACGTAGTACCTAACGTGCAGCATGTTAGGGTACGTATTAGGCCGCACCTCTAGTCTGCGAGATGGCTGCGACGTGACGTGTGCAATCATGCACGCAGTAGGCACACCTTTTGTAATCCGGAACCGTGGAGCTGCCAAGGCATCAGGGAAGTGTGCTCGTCTTGTACCCCGGCATCCCGGGTTCGATTTCCAACCAGCCCGAAATGTAGCAAATTTTCTTTTCAAAACCAGTAATTTACTTTGATTACAGGAACCGCCCGCAGAAATGTGACGTCATTACCAGCATTGTTTGCGGCGTCGGCCATTTTTCGTCCCGGCCCCGTTTCGCCAAGGTCACCGCCAACACAGACACCTAAGGCTTTCGCCTCAATAAACGGGAAAGAGGTCAGGAAACCGAGAAATTGGAAATACTGTGATATATGACATCTAGGTAATGGTGCAGTGATGCCGCGTGGTCATTTAGCTAGGCTGAAGTGCTGCCTCGCAAGCACTTGACTATTCGGTCATACAATTCTTGTGCGATGATGGAGATAGAGAAGCTCAATCGCGACTCATGGATCGTGATTGACTGGATAGAGATTGAGCAAAATCATGAATGAAAGGGCTTAATTGTGTTAATACTCAACGCCAATAGAGATGAATGGGGCTTGATGTATATTGAAATTGTCATTGTGACACTAATAATAAATGCAGTAGGCACGGTCCCGCAGCGGGCCTGGGTACACAATTGAGTCTTGAGTCATATTGAGTCTTGTGCACATGTCGCGTCTACTGTCCACGCGGCCACACTGTCTACAACTGTTCACGCAGCCCCGCTACTCGCATAGCGCCACACCTGAACAAAATTGGCATGCAGATATTTACTGCATGGACACTAAATCAACTGCGCGAAAGATCAATAAAGCCGTGTGGCAGAGCGTGCGCCCGTCTATTGAGCCTGCCGGAGCCTAATTCTTCACAATGGCTTCCTATAACCTTGGTTACCTAACTGTAGTGCAGGGTGTGCCGCATTATGAAAGTCCGCTCTACCCGTGGGGATAAAAAAACTTTATGAAGAGAAAGGTTACATTTGTGACGTATATGTACACTAAATTTAGGTACATATTACGCTTAGTTCTCAGGCCAAACGTCTACGATAGTTCTTGCTACGTAACTTTTTATATGCTTCTGCTAAAAATACTGAAATACTTTACGTTGCAAAAAACGAAACCTGTATATTTATGTCAAAATATTTAAACAATCCATGAAGTAGCTACCAATAGTGCTAGAAGATGTATTTTTTTCACCAGCTGTCCTTTATGTTGAAAGAGGGTGTCCAAGCTATCACGCAGCACGATTTGAAAAAAGAGGAATGACGTTACGGGGGGGGCGAAGCGAACCTAGCGCGTATTATTTCCAGTACAATGGAGTAGCCGCCAGTAATCTTTTCTTTACTGAGATTTAATTAGGTAATTGTAATTAATTATCTAAGTTGAGAAGTACTGGCGTAATTATCAAAGTGTCAATGACAAAAGTCTGGAGCACCATGAAAAACAACCGATACAGCTTTCTGTTGCTCAATACGTCCTACATAAATGTGTTTTTCTGAGTGTGAAAGAAGCCCACGAATACACGCAGAATGGCCGCTCGACTGGCCGCTCGAGGCACTCGTTCGCACCATACACGTGTACGCCATCCCGCGTATTCAAACTAGTGCCTACCAATCTGGGTGCCTTCTGTCTCCGGACGTCATTCTCTATGTAGGCTCCTGTCACGGAGCGGCATATTTTCGAGTGGTTTGGATGCTGATTAACGACACGCCGAATTAGGGGCGTCAAAAACGTGGGCTCCTGACTGTGCAGCGTATAATTTACTCGACATCGACACGCTAAATTACGGGCGTCAAAAGCATCGTGGCCTCAAGGGGTGCCATCTCGGTTCGATACGCGACACGCCGATTACGGACCCCGAGGTGTGCGTGCGCGTCCGCGTGGTATGCCGGGCTCGACCTTGGCCCTTGACCTTGGCAGAGCGGATAATCTGCCGCTTTTCGTCCATGGTGAAAAGGGCGCGGCCAAGACTTTGGGAGCTAGGAGCCGTGAATTAGGAGAACTCAGCATACCAGCCGTTTCCCTACATAGGGAACTAGGGAAAGCAGAGGCTATTTAAGCGCAGGTTTTGGGCCCTGATGATTAGTCTAGAAGCTGCACCTATGCGCTGCTGAGAAGCCCTAGGGGGGCTAGTGCCGTCCAGTATCGCCTGGGCCGCCTGGTCAGGTCGGAACTCCGAGGAACTTGTTGACGTACGAGACATCAAACCAGCGTCTGCAACGAAGCTCACGGTAGTTCACCTCAAGTTAGCTCAACCTGCTTGAGGGAAGTCGTCAGATCTAGACTCCCGGGAAACCCAGCCCACCATTTCGCATCCACCTCGACAAGATCGGACCGCCAGCATTCTTCGGGAAATCTTTGTGCACCGACTTCCCGGTTTATGGACTTGCTGCTGCTGCCCGGCCATGCGTACGACACCATTTGTTTTCTTTTGAACTTTCATTTCTTTTGAACTTTGCTTTAGTGAAATACTGTTAAGTGTATTCTTGTGTATTTGATCATCGCACTGTTTCATGTATATGTACTGTTAATTGCTCGTATTTATTTGTCTTCATCATTCTGTGATATTTAGTTCAGGTGTGTTAGTCTGTCTGATGTTTTCTTATTATTTTATTTTTTTAACTTGCGCATATTTATCAGTCGATAAATATCTTGCTTTTTTTGTTTATTCCCGACTCTGACTCTTTTCACTGTGTTCGCTTGAGTACGGAACGACCAACCAGCTTGTCTACCCCGTTGATCGACTTCGCGCCGACGACGAATCGGGGACAGCTGTGACAGCTCCTTTCCTCAGTTCTGCTCTGACTGTGAAATGGGTAGGCCGCGTGTTGTACGGTGTGAGCAACAGCTTGTATAGCAAGAATGACGGCGTGAACAGAAAAGGGAATGGGCGTGGCAGCGGCAGAAGGAGACCACCGACGATGAGCGTGCCGCGGACGCCAAGCGCAAGCGTTCTGAGCGCCAGGACCACGTGGCGAAAAGAAATGTTAACCGTCCATGTGGCCCCGATCCCGCAAACTTGGAACGTACGTTTCACCGGAGCAACGGTCAATGAACACATACACAGCTTCGCTGAATAAGTGGTGATTAAGTGGAGTAAAGAGTAAAAGCACGTCTAAAAATGCTCGGATTGTCACATTTCTCAGGGAGGTTCCTGCAAACAAAGTAAATTAATGGTTTTAAAAAGAAAATGTGGTACATTTCGGTCCGGATGGGAATCAAGCCCGAGCCTCCGGGGTGCAAGACGAGCACGCTTCCTTGAAGCCACAGCGCCTTACAAAAATGGGTTTGACCTTTCAGTCACCCGCGAGTCACCAACCAGTCACCCCAGTCACCTCCCTGTGGACTCGACCTTCCTGTATACCTAGTATGCAGATTTTCTGCGGACTCCGTGCAGACAGCCTGTGGACTTGTCTGTATAATGTGCGTGCACGCCCTGTGTGTGTGTGTGTTGTGTGTGTGTGTGTACGTATACGAGTATATATATTCTGAACTACGACACATTGTATCATTAAAAAAACGGTTAGTTTTGCCATTTTTACATTAATAAAACTTTCCCACTGATCGCTATAAGCACAGATTGATAATCACAGTAACCTAAGGCAATTATTTAATATTAATTGAAAAGAGGTAATGGCTTCATAACCTGCATTAAATACAGCAGTTGTACTATGGGTCGATTCACAGCCTGGATGAAAGCATACATATACAGGTTGTCACACAACGTCTTGCGATCACAGACATGGTCGCTTTTGACGCCGGCCAACAGATGGGGGCACTGGTAGAACTGGAGTGCCGGTAAAATTACAGGTGCTGCTAGTTTCCCGTCTTCAGCTGTCGGCATGTCGCTACATGTGCGTGCGCGCTGCATTAACGCCGGACGATGTGTAGTGTATTCGTGTGCACGCTGCGCCGACAGAAAGTGTGGTGCTTTTTCTGTTTGTTAATGATCCAAAACCCCTGGGACCGCGTAATGTAGCGTGCGGTATCTTTCGTGTGCTACGCCGACGATTATCGTAGTTAGGCCCGTTCGCACTTTCTTTGTTCCCCGGCTCGTGAAAAATCTCAGGTACTCCCGCTGCGCTCGCATCGGATCCCAGTAGGCGGAAGAATTTGTTGAAAGTCGGGCTATCACGTGCTGTACTTCATCCACAATTCTACAGTGCTTACGCTGGATGGGCCGTGCACTGATGGTTCTTGCCGCGGTACCTGTACGATGCCGCGGAACCTGTGACACGAAGGAGCGGTTGCCGAGTACGCCTGAAAGGCAAGTCCGGCACTTGCGCGAATTCTTGTAGTCTGTGAGGTGTACATTGTTATAGAGATCGCAAGATGACTTATAAAGCGACAAAAATGATCGATGTGCTTTCGGAATGTTCGTTGTTTTGTGGCAGTGCAGATATAGCATGCAGTTTCATGAAAATTGCCCTGAAAAGTGTTGATGCTGGCTGAAGCTTTGTCGTTTATTAGCTTTCTTCTATGAAGTGTGCTAGCGCCGAGGTTTGTTTGATTTCTAGAATTACGTCGATGTGTCGTCTTCACGGCTAACGACTGCATGAGATGGCACCCGATTGCTGCGTCTGACGCGTTGCCAAATTTTAGCTTATTTCCAAATTGTTCTATTTATAGAATGTCGTCAGACGGCCTGCATTTCTTGCGTTGGATGTCCTGTGTGTTCTCGGGTATTTGCAAAGGTTTCTGATTTTACTAAGACGCCGAGATTTCAACAGCAATGTTTCTTTTTAGACGAAATATCTTTTTTTTTCTCCTGAAAAGGAGGGGGTCTGTTCTATTTCAGCGCATCGTCCTTTGGGACAGTGCTTTGTTGCACCGCATAAATAAAATAGGTTTTCGAACGCTTTTCATGTGCTAAAGAATTTTCTTCATAGTACAATTCACATTTCACTTACTACAGATCTGCGTTTGAGTGAAACTTTTGATAGTAGATTCATGTTTGCTGCAGTACAATTTACACGTTAACCGCCTGTGATGTATTAATCGGACATTTGTACAGCCAGATGCAGCTTCCTGAAGCTGGTTGTACGAGACTTTTCACAATATAACATGATCTTGTTAAATCGCAAGTTTGCAGTTTAAACAGAGATCACAGTAAAGTGAAATTTTTTTATTGTTTAGGAAAGTCACGATTTTGGTGAGCCAGAGGCATCTCTACACCCCATACGAACCTCCGGCACTTCTGAAACCTGACAACCCGGCAAAGCGTCTGATCTGCATGTTGCGACAACGTATGTACAAAACGGTCACTGTCACTTACACGAGCTGTAGGTTTTGTTGGTATACTTCATACCTAGCAACTCTCCTGAGTTGCCCGACAAAAGCAGGAGCGCTTTGGTTACCTTTATTGTTACAATTTCTTGTAGACGTCTAACATCCGTGCCTGCACAGATACTGCGTTCTTAATCATATTTCCCTAAGTAGTCAAAATTGTGTATCACATTTTTTTGGTGGTGCGGTTGGTTTTGATTCCCATAATACTACAGAGAAATTAAGAGACCTCAGAACAAAAAGCCACAAAAGGTGGTTTAAAAGTGTTCGAAGTCCGGAATTCAACATTCCGTAATACGGCACTCTGGAGTCCAATTCATCTCTATTCCGGGTCGTCTCTGTTGATTTACCGAAATTCAGTAAATTGTTCAAGCTGCGTAACCGTTGTATTGTTCGTGATATTGTTTCAGGGTTGTACTTCCCAAGATATTGGGAATTATATGTCTCTAAAATTCAGTTTCCTTCGTTTACAGAATATACATGCAGCAAGTTCTAGTGCACAGACCTCAAATTGAAGAGGGCATAGGCTCCATGCTGCAGAAAATGGGGCCCAAGAGCGACTCCTCTTCCAAGGAATCAAGAGGCGAGTAGATATTCTGACTCCCTACTTCATCGTTCGTTGTGCTGGGTGAGGCACTGTGACACACAAAGGTAGTGGAAACAAAAACACCTGACAAGTGAAGCGTGAACTGTCAACTGAGTTTGGTGAACAAGAAGGAAGAACTTATATCCGTAGCCACTATCAACAGCTGGCTGCGGGTTATATGTGCTAAAAAGGTGGAGATAAGATAATCCGAATGAACCAGAACTGACACGGCGACCCACTTGAATCATATTGAACCGCTAATATGTTGTAAATTGAGTGACCATGAGGTAGAGCCACAGGTGGCTCGCTCAGGCAGGCGTCAGCACGAGCCACAACTGTGCAAAATGATTCCAATATCTCTCTCGCCATTTTGCGCTTGCTTCTGAGGAGGATTTCCGTGCTGTGAAAAGATAGTGTGCAACCGCATCTCGTGCAGTGCACAGCCAAGTTGCCTGTGCATTTACAAGGCTGAGAGCATATCTGTGATCCCAGAGCTTCTGATTCCAGCACCAGTGCATAACGTAAGCGCAGTTGCATGTGAGCGGTACTTTGTAAATGACTCCCGCTTCGCACGCAACATGTCCCCAATTTTTCATGTGCGAAGAGGCAGTTGTTTATAAGATACCGCTCACATGCAACCTTGCTTACATAGGATAAATGTGCTGGTACTTCAATCAGTCTCGGGGAGCACTGATATACTTTCAGCCTAGTACATCCACCAGTCAACTTACCTGCGCACTGCACGAGATGCGGTTACACACCATCTTTTGAAAGTACGAAAATCCTGCTCAGAAGCAAGCGTGCAAAGTGATGAGAGAGATACGAGAAGCATTTTGCATGGTGGCGGCTGCTGCAGCCTGCGTGAGTGAGCCATCTATGTCTGTATCTCATCAGCAAACTCAATTTCAAACATAATATTGCCTCTATATAATTCGAGTGGGTCACCTTGTCGGTTCTGATTTATTCTTATCTTTTCTCTGCCATATTTAGTGCATGTAACATCCAGCTGAATCTAGCGGCTATGAGTATAAATCTTTATTCATTAAACTCGGCTGACAGTTTGCGCTTTACTTGTGTGTTTTAGCTTCCACTAACTTTGGGTGTCACAGCGCCACAAACGATGAAGCTAAACTAGAGCCTTTTTAAGCTTTGCTTACCTTACTCACTACTTCACTCCTTGGAAGATATATTTTTCGTTTGAACCAGGCAGCCATGAAGAAATTACAGACGAATAAAGAGCGCAAAGAATAGTATTGCGTCTGTTATTTCATTGCATGCGTGCATGCATGCCAGTTCCCGATAGGTGGGCTACACAGATTCTCCCAAATGTCTGCTCATTTGCTGCATCCTGTGACCACAGTCTCAAGACTCTCGCAGACATTCTGCATCCTGCGGCTACACAGGCTGAGCTAACTTTCTTCAGAAAGTGTGTACCAATTGCCCGCTGGAAGGTGACAGGAAGTAACAGAAAGTCGGTCACCTGTGTGCACGTATTCTGCATCCTGGGTTACTCAGAGTCTGTAGGATTTCTGCAGCAATACTGCAACTATTTTGTTAGGGATCACCGTTCCTTTGTATGCAGGTGACTCTTTACCGGCAAATTAACGAAGTCAATGATCAAAAATCGCTAAGCGACACTCTTGCTGCCATTGAAATATGGTGTGAAAAGTGTCAAATGAATATAAACGAGCAAAAAACAGTTGTCTTCAGGGTATCAAACAAGATAAAGAATGTCCATACTGGATCACAAATACTTTGTGAACTCCCGAATACTCGCTATGGTTGATACTTAAATACCTAGGGATAACTATCACCAAGAACCTAAGCTGGAAAACGGATATCACAAGTATCACGAGCACTGCCAAAAAAAAAAAAAACTTTGGTTTCTGCGCAGAAAGTTGAAGCGTGCACCTCAATCAGTCAAATTAACCGCTTTTCTAACCTATGTGAGGCCAACGTTAGAGTACGCAAGCACTATATGGGATCCGTT
This sequence comes from Dermacentor silvarum, assembly GCF_013339745.2. Lineage (NCBI taxonomy): Eukaryota > Metazoa > Arthropoda > Arachnida > Ixodida > Ixodidae > Dermacentor > Dermacentor silvarum. Next base: position 44,219,767 of record NC_051164.1, on the reverse strand, counting down.
CCAAGTGGGTCTAATAAACGAACTCTAAAGGGTACAAAGAAAGGCTGCACGGTTTATTTTGTCCAAATACTCTTCCACCCACTCGTTAACAGAGATGTTAAATCAGTTTCAACTACCCCCTCTATCACCGCGGCGCCTAGTGTCAAGAATAAAATTCCTATTTTTGTTTTCTAAACATCATTTTAACGTCGGTATACGTGTCAATATTTCAGATTACTTAGCTCCCCCAAAAAAGCGAACTCTTAGGAAACGACATGACTCGACGTTTGTTTTGCCACAGCTACATATCGACGCATATGCAAATTCATTCCTACCCCGAACCATAAAAGACTAGAACGCTCTGCCATCATCTGTTATGCAGTGCACCTCAGTTGAAACCTTCGAAAAATGCTTAAGGCATCATTACAAACCTGAATGTTTACGTTTGCTTCCATTCTTGTACATAATACACATGTTTCTTCTTTGCTTTTTTATGAACTGCTACCATATACCATGTATGGTTTGTTTTATGAATTCGAGTGTTTTTTTATGTATTTGAGGCTACAAAATTGATTGCCGAACTGTTAGACAGCTGTACAAATTGTCATTCTGCCGTTTTTTTTTATCACTGACACTTCGTTGATCTACTTTACTGTTGTGACACCCAGCTTTTATTTTGATAACTGCTGTTCAAATTATGAGTTTACCCCTTTTCTATGACTGACACTTTATTGATATATTTTACTGTTGTAAAATCCAGTTTTGTATTGTTGATAACTTATTGTTCTAATACCCAGTTTGTATTTTTGATAACCTATTGTTGTAACACCGAAATTCTATTTGTGATGCCTTAAAATCCACCCTATAACGGCCTTATGGCCAACAGTATCGTAAATAAATAAACACTAACATAAAGTGCTCCGTTTTGTTGACACTAAATGGCGTTTTAAGGAGGAGTGAAATGTTTGGTTTCCTTTTGAATTTATACATAGCGTCAGGAGTCTTGGAACATGAACACTGCATATTTTAAATGGGTTGCCTCTTATATAAATGGTTGGTGAAAATTTTATTAATTTTTTACTTACTTTTCTTGTTCCTACTGATTATATTCGTGCGTTCTGGCTCTAGTTTTTTAGGAGACTATATTATATGGCACATAATGAATTCAACAAAGTGGCTTCTATTAGAGGTTGCTACTCACGTGCTTTATCAGTCGAATTTCGGTCTTCCACAAATATCAAGCAAGTTTGATTTGGAGATAAGTACATCAGCTTCCTAAGCTTTGGAGGCTCCTCTGAAAATATTTCATGCGATTAATTAGTGACTGTGTGGCCACAGAATACCGCAAAACTCTCAATTATCTAGATTGACGAACGGAGCCTGCAGGATAGTACATACCAGACATTTTATTTTCCTGTTGGGTTTCAGAATTAATTACGAACTTTGTCGGCAAATAGCTTTGACCAACAATAAATGACAGGCAGCAAGTGTCATTTGTAGGTTTAGAGCAGGGACACAGGACGAGGAGGAATAAGTTCGGCACGCGAGTCGCTGTCATTTCAAAGCACTTCAAGAGGAGACATACCGATGCAATGCCTCCGGCTACACTGGTGTCATACACATCATGTAAAGCGAATGGAATGTACACCTGTTCACATATGACAAAAGATGTACAAAGTCGAAACAAAGCTATAAGTGGCTTTGGGTGAAGTCCACTTTCTGTTTTCTGCCCGGTGTTTTCCTCCTATACCTGAAAAACCTTCCGCTAACTATTTTTGTTAATTAGGCTTATTCCCGGTGGGCTTTCCACATTCATGTCGAAAAGAAGCATTTCTTTCGCTATTTATATGTGCCGCCATTAAACAGTTAAGGAGCTTTACTCAATATGCCCATTGAGTGGTATATGAATTACCCACATGGTAACTTATACCATGACACCGCCTCAACTGTCAATAAAATGTTCATGTCATAGTAATGGGAATACCAGTACCAGAGCCCACTTTGACCACATCTTTATAAATTGAGCGAACAAGCCCGAGCCCCCGTGGCAAGGGTCAGAACACCAGGAGCAATGGGAGGCTGCTCTGCGCACCTCGCAACTGGAGCTACAGCTTCGGACAGTGGGCTGGGGCAGACGGGTCGCCGAAGCACAAATGTGCCCGGCCATCTAGAGCAGCCCGAGGGCCCATCGTCGTCCTGTGTCCTCGACTGCACCTCCCTTCTCTTCGTATCCATTCTGTAAATCTAATGGTCCACAGGTCATCCATCCTACGCATTACATGACCTGCCCAGCTCCATTTTTTTCCTCCTAATGTCAACTAGAATATCGGCTATGCCCGTTTTCTCTGATCTCTTGTCTCTTAACGTAAGGTCTAACATTTTTAGTTCCATCGCTCTTTTTTTTAACCTCCAAGTTTCTGCCCTATATGTTAGCATCGGTAGAATACAATGATTGTACACTTTTCTTTTCAACTACAGGGGTAAGCTCCCAGTCAGGATTTGGTAGTGCCTGCCGTGTTCACTCCAACCCAACCTTATTCTCCTGTAAATTTCTGTCTCATGATCAGGGTCCCCTTTGAATAATTGACCTAGATAAAAGTACTCCTTTACAGACTCTAGAGACTGATTGGCGATCCTGAATTCTTTTACCTTGCCAGGCTATTGAGCATCACCTTTCTCTTCCGCATAATAATCTTCAACCCCTCTCTTACACTTTCTCGGTTAAGGTCCTCAATCATTTGTCGTAATTCGTCCCGATTGTTGCTGAATAGGACATTGTCATCTGCAAACCGAAGGTTGCTGAGATATTGGCCGTTGATCCTCACTCCTAAGCCTTCCCAGTCTAAAAGCTTGAATACTCCTAAGCATGCAGTGAATCGCATTGGAGAGATTGTGTCTCCTTGCCAAACCACTTTCTTGATAGGTAACTTTCTACTTTTCTTGTGGAGAACCAAGGTAGCTGTGGAATCTTTGTAGATATTTGCGAATATATTCACG
>NC_051164.1:44161674-44216691 GCF_013339745.2 Dermacentor silvarum | reverse complement strand
CGGGGCCGTGCGTGAGAGCGTGTAAGTGCCCACAACAAATGGGATCCGGCAATTATGTTGACTACCTGCGAGGTTCGGCGAAGGTTGTGGTATGATAACCACGAGGAAGAGCTTAAAGACTGGGAAACGTGCAAGCAGAAGCTCAGGAATTTGTTCGGTCCTCCCACCGGGCGGATAGCGCTGGAAAAAAAGAATTAGAGACCCGCGTCCAAACGTCCACAGAATCATACGTCCCTTACATCCAAGACGTGCTGGCTCTGTGCCGTAAAGCCGACAGCAATATGGCTTAGTCAGATAAGGTTGTGCATGTACTGAAAGGGATCGCTGACGATGCTTTCAACCTACTCATGTGCAAAAATCGTGAAACAGTACAGGCAACGCTTTGAGCAACGCCGTTCACACGTCTGCTGAACAGAGATGCAACATCCTCTTGTGACAACAGGCTAGGAATGCAGTGGCCATCATCATCAGACAATCTGACGGGGATAGTGCACCGAGAACTTGAAGCCTGGGCTCCTGATGCCCTTTTTTCCGCCCCAGTGAGCCGAACAATTTGGCTAAAGTACCATTGGTGCAAGCAATAAGCTGCGACTAACTCGCTAAATTTGGACTTCTTTCTTTATGTGCCGTTGCCTCTTGTCCACTGGCCAGCGGTATGGTGCACTCTACCGAAATCCAGCTGAGTGATGAACCGCAGGCGATAGGCCAATATGTTTTGCCTGCTGGCGTATCGGGCACGTTGCTCGCCATTCTAACAACCATACTGCATCCTCCCCGTTGAGACCACCCTTCGCCAGTTATTATCGCCCCGAACAGAGCCAGCGTCGTTGCCAGCGTCGTTACTAGTCTCCCTTTGAACCGCAACATCCAAACAATGACGCTTTTTCCGCTTGGAACAGTCACTCGTCGTCACTTCGACGTCACCAGTCCCGCTCGCCACCAGCTCGTCTACCATCATCGCTGTCTCCGCAGGCTCGTCGCACACCGTCTCCGATGCAGCCGCGACGCTCATCTGCGGAAAACTAAGCGATGTAGCTTCCAGAGGTGACGCTGTATTGACGGCTCGACCGCGATGCCCTCTGATCACTTTGCCCACCAAAGAGGAATTGATCGACCTTGTAAACGATGAGATCAGTCTCCCGGCACTCATTGACACTGGCGCCCACATGTCCGTGATGAGTGCCTCATTGCGCCGACACATGAACAAAGTTGTCGCACCCGCTGTATCACGTACTGTACGCATCTCCAACGGAGAAAGGCCTACCGTTCTTGGTATGTGCGCTGCTCGCATTGGCATCGTGGAGCGCCTAACCACTGTTTAACGTGATAGCGTTAAGGTCCCCGTGTCGCAGAAAAACCGGCGTCGGTGTCGGCGAAAGCGCTGACGTCCATGGTGGAGAAAATCATCCCGAACCACCACGACCACGCAGGCCTTCCGTGGGGCGCAGAGGCATTTATGCACAAAACGGAATTTATCGAAGTAAAATCTATCAGAAAAATCGTAATGTATGACTTAACAGGAACCCACAGGCATGATAGCATCGGATTGTAATTTGAATGTACGAGAAAACATAATTTTGATACGAGGAAACTCAAACACAAACCCATTTTCAAGCATTTCTACTATACGAACAGCGGCGCGCCCGGGTAGGTTACTTGCTTAAACACTATCCAGATGGCGCTCGCCTCCATGGCAGCCTTAAAGGGCAACTCCGGCGATTTCTTGACCATGTCGAACTAATAAAATATTTAGGTTCCCGAGACCCTCCTGTGACGCACCTGATAGAAGAATTGTTCCGCAAATGAGAAAATAATTTTAAATGAGCAAAAAAGCGCAAAAACGAAACTGAGACCTGAGCAAGCAGCCGAGCGAACCTCTTCGTGTGACGTCACGAATGTATCCCCCGGCGGGGAAGGCGCGCAACGCATGCCGGTCTTGCCCGCGGAGGGAACGAAACCGGCGAAGAGCAGACGCTCAGCTTATTCGTGACCGCGCCGGACCTTCGGGTGACATTGCATGTAAGCTGCACCACCTATTCGGATCTGTCAATCAAACAGTGACCGTTATGATTCAGAAGAATTCAACAGCCACGAATAGCCGTCCTCCACCACTATGGAGCCAGCACCCATGCGCAAGATATCGCGCTGCGACATGAAGACCAAGGGTAGCCCTAACCACTGATATACGTGCTGCTTGCTATTTTACGCGTTTTACCCCTCTCAGGGAACCGCTTCTCATGCTCACTGTAAGATGTGGAGCACGACTTTCCGCATTTGTATCCCACAAGAACGCCGCTGACAGTCCAAAGCACCGACTGGTGCATTTGTTTACATCGGCGCAGGCACAGCGACCGCTCGTACGTCGTTCGCTTGAGATAGCCGCTCATCGGTGACATCAAATAATGTCAGAACATATCAAAACACGTAGATTTTGTGCATGTAAGCACCGTCACATCACTCTGGGTCGCGCTGATACGTGCGACCACACACCTTCGGAAACAGCGAGCGGGAGACCGTAGTATAGGGAAGCGTTGTGCAGCCTGCTTATCATTCTTCGTATTCTCTTCATGCACACAATTAGTGTTCTGTAAAGTAGACATATATTGGGACATCACGCGTATGATCGTTCATTTAGAGAATGCATAGTTTTCTCGCGGAAACGCCGATGTCATGAAGTATGACATCGTTGGCAGCTGAACGAGACGGTTGTTTACGCATGCTGTATCGAAGGGGCCTCCGCTTGCTGCCCATTTGGGATACGAGGCAAACAGTGCACCTCGTAAGCTAAATAATGAGTCAGCATAACAATAGGTAATAATGCACCCATGGATTTGCGTAGTCACATTTCATTTAGGGAAGCGCCGGCGAGTGCGACTGGCCGCATTCGAGAACGGATGTTGATTGCGCGTCGTGTTGTCGCTTCTAGCTTTTTGCGTGTGCACTGTACGAAATGAGGAATAGTTTATTTTAAATCCGTATGGTCAAAACTGAACTACAGAAGCAGCTTTCCTCATCCTAATAGCTTAATTAGCTTCATATGAGTGGGTCTGGTCCGCCAGCAGCAGACGCACGAACTCGGCCACTGTGATAGGCTTAACCTCAGTTGAACGCGATCGGCATCGGCTCAAACTGTGTTTGCGGATGGTGAGGGCTGAAGTTCGTGCAGCCAACAACGCAACACCGCTTGCCGCCCCGCATCACTTGCCCGTCCACAGGGAATGCAACTTCTCGCGACAGCAACATCTCACGCCAAGCGCTAGCTCACGATCGTCGACTCCTGCACGCTCTCGTCGCTGTCGTCTGCATGATCCCGTCATGCTCTGCGTGGACCATTCCTGACGTCATACACAATGTGGCCTATAACTGAGGAGGAGGTAAGGTAGGGTGCTCGAGGCAATAAATTAAATTCATTTGTAAAAAATCTGTGCAACTCTCAAGCCTGCTTTTTTTAGGACATGACGGAGGTATTCAGAGGAACAGACCCAGCGAATTTCATCGACATCCGTTGACATCGAAAAATCGCCGGAGTTGCCCTTTAAAGGAGATTATGACAACGCAGACACAATTGTTATGGGATATTCTTAAGCACGAAGGCATAAATGACGATTTCGTGGAGCTGTTGAGGGAGATATATAGAGACAACCAAGTACAAGTGGTATGCGAAGGTCGAAAAGGTAATGAAATGGTGGGAATTCACCAAGGATTGAAGCAAGGATGCCCTCTGTCACCATTGTTGTTCACGCTTTAGATTAAGGGTATAGAAAGACGACTGGAAAACAGCGAATTAGGTTTTGATTTATCCTACATGCGTAATGGACAAATGGTGCAACAGAAGGTCCCTGGACTGATGTACGCAGACGACATTGTGCTACTAGCGGACATTAAAAAGATTTAGAGATACTTGCGAATATCTGTGGGAATGCAGCGACAAATCTAGGCTATAAGTTTAGCACAGAGAAATCAGGAATTATGATCTTTGATGAAGAGACAAATAACTTCGTTGTGTCAATTCAAGAGCAAGTAATACGCATAGTGAAGCAATATAACTACCTCGGCGTACACATAAACGAAAGAAATAATTACTCAAGAAACCACCAAGATACGCTGAAAATAAAGGGGAAGCGGAATGCAGCAATAATGAAACACAGAGAACTGTGGGGCCACAACAAGTATGAGGTGGTGCGTGGAATCTGGAAAGGAGTAATGGTACCAGCGCTAACATTCGCAAATGTCATTATATGCTTAAAATCGGATATCTTTTCGGGTTTGGAAGTTAACCAAAGATCAGTAGGCCGGTTGGCTTTAGGAGCCCACGGTAATACGACAAATGAGGCAGTGCAGGGTGTCATGGGTTGGGCCTCTTTTGAAGCCCGAGAAGCACAGAGCAATATTAGTTTTCAAGAAAGGTTCAGCAACATGGATGAAAATAAATGGGCGGCTAAAGTGCACAAGTATCTCTACATGAAAAGCGTGGACACAGAATGGAGGAAAAGGTCAAGGAAGTTGGCAACCAAGTACAGGATAATCGAAACTGTAAATAGACAACCAGGAGTCATGTGAAAGAAAGTGAGAGAAATAGAGACCGTGAATTGCATGCAAAGAATGGAAACAAGAAGGACAATGGAGATTTACAAGAATGAAAAGAAAGAAATTAGAAGGGAAAATCTGTACGATAGCACAAAGGGCGGTGCCGTGCTACTTGAGGCTCGAGCCGGTTGCCTAAGGACCAAAACATACCGGAGCAAATATTCGGAACTAGATGAGGCATGTGTGTGCTGCAGTAAACATGCAGCACATCCTAATGGAATGCAACGGGATCTACCCAGCGAGAACCGTAGGTAACGTGCAACTCCCAGAAGCGCTTTGGTTTAAAGTGGTAGGAAACATCAACATATCAGCCGTAGAGATAAGCAAGAGACGATTAGAGTACTGGTGGAAAAAAGCAAGGAAAAGATGGATACGACCTGATCTCTTAAAATCATAGGTAGCGGTACAAGGTGAATTTTTGAAAAAGAATAATGAGAGGTATACAAAAATGCTAGATAATGCACATGTATAGTATACCTGCATAAATCAAGATGGCTAGGTGACTATTTGTCGCCGCCCCGTTTCAAAGGGGATGCCAAAAAATCATCATCATCATCATCATCAGCCTAAAATGGTAGTGGCGCGCAGAGGCGAAGGTGGAGAAAAAATAAGGCCGCAATTGCAGGGAAGCCTGACAAGCATTCAGGGATCTGTGTCCTTACGCCGACGACACCACCATCTTCTCCTCAGACAAAAGCCTTGATTTATTAATGTGCAAGCTTAACCACGACGCAGCAAACATTGTAACTTGGTGCCGACTAAACAGATTACACATTAATACTGCAAAATCTACCTTCGTCATTTTCACAGCTAAGCAAAAGCTTATCTCGGGGTCTCCATCGCTAACCTTTGCTTCCAGCAAACTTTATCCTACTGACAGTGTAGTGTTTCTTGGCATCACATTAGATAAACACCTAAAATTTGATGAGCATGTTTTATCCTTAACCAAGAAGGCAGCTTATGGAATTAGAATATTAATTAAAGTTCGAAATTTCTTTAATCTGAATACACTCATCTCTCTTTACTACGCTTTCATTCATTCGCTTATTAATTATTGCATAGCATCATGGGGAAACACGTATCCCGCTCATTTATCCCCATTGCAGCATACCCAAAATCAAGCAATTCGCATCATCACACATAGCAGCTACACATCAGAAGCATCTTCATTGCTGCAGTTCTAATGGCATTCTTTCAGTACAGAAACTAAATAAGTACTCACTTGGAATTCTTGTCCATAAATCTGTTAACGGAAAGCTCCCGTTCCCGATAATTACTAACAGCCAATATCCTCACTCCACATCTACCCGATTCGCTTCTACCAACAGCTATCTATTACCAATGTGGCGCGCAGAGGCGAAGGTGGAGAAAAAATAAGGCCGCAATTGCAGGGAAGCCTGACAAGCATTCAGGGATCTTTGAATGCTATCGCGTTCTACTCTTAAAGGCGAACCTTAAGCGTCCTCCAAATTTTTGTTTTCTGTTTTAAAGCGAAGCTTTATTTGCCTCTTCTCAGGAAATCCCGGGCGCTGCTGCTGTGGTGGTATTGCGGTGTGTGCCGCTGGGTTTCCCGCAACACGACCAGATGTCACTCGCCTCCTGGTCTGGCTCGCGCGCTGCTGGGTTTCTTGCAGCACTACCAGATTTCGCTCGCCTCCGCGCATACCTAAAGGCCCTTCCTAGGGTGCCTCGATGGCGTCCTCACCAGCCGCTCCGTAGAGGTTGGACACAACTCATGCCTACTCCGAGGGAAGCCATCGAAACGCGGCAAGGATTCACGGCACGGCTCGACACGTGAGCTGGGGATGCAATGGCGGTTTTGGCGGCGAGAGCCCCGTCAAAGAATGTGTCCACCCTATGGACAAGGAGCACATCGAGTCACCCTAAGCATCTTGGCCGGCGCCGCCGCACCAGCGTTTCACAGTTATGTGAAAGCACGCCGTATGGCGCGTGCTGTGCTTGCTTTTCTATGCGACAAAAAATGCAGGTGCTGGGCTGTGGAGGTCGCGTGCTGGGCTGTGATGCTGTGAACATTACAATCGTCCACAGCCTTAACAGAGCGCTTGGAGCTGGCGTCATCAACAACCCGCTTGCCTGGCGCATACTGCAATCTAGCTGCCGGTACGTAGATCCAACTTCGCGTAACCTTATTTGGGCCGCCAGTCACCAGGGAGTCCAGGGAAACGAACAGGCCGACCAGGCCGTCCGTGCACTATCTCCCCGGGTTGTCTCCCTGTCCTTGGAAGCCTACTCCCAATCAGACAATCTGGCCCTTTCATTCAAAGACATTACCGATAATCAGAAGCAGGATCACCACCGCTACCCGGCCCCTTTTAGGGGACTGGATCGCGCTGACGAGCGCCTCTTCATCGACATTTTCACCAACCCTGTACTGTGCCCGGCGGTGCTAGCCCATCCCATCCCCCCCCCCCCCCCCCCCTAGAGGACTGGGAGGTGGTCCTGCTCGCGGCTGTCAAGACCACAAGCCCGAAAAGGCATTGGTTCGAAGGACACGGGTGGCGTTGCTTGCCAATGGGACCCCGGAATAGGTGCTCCACCTAGTACTTTGGGGAAGGAGACCAATAGGGCCCTAACCCAATCACCTGTCTGCAACCATTTCTCAGTAATACATATTTTTCACCATCGCCACCAACAGCGGGCTGGCCACGTATGCACAAGGAGCACGTAAACACGCGCCAGCAAGATTGATCCAAAACGTGCACTCAGCGTCGAGGACACCCAGGCCCGAAAGAAGCGTCGCGCGGAATAGGAGCGTCTTCGCTACGGCAGCAAAACGTGGTGCAGACCGGGAATGTATCTATGTGCTTACAGCCCCATTTTTCAGTTAGAGTTTAGCACTTTTGCCATGACGCGATGTGCTATGTGAGGCAATGATATTCCTCAACCCTCTTAGAGATTATGAACAATGACGCACAACAACGCCTCAAGCAAACACGTCTCCCTGTGTGTTCTGTTGACTACGCATACAAACAGCCGTGGTGCACGCCAGGTAAGGTGTAACATCAACTCACCACTCTCGTATTGAACTAAACGCTGCAGAAATTACACATTAGCCGCCAACAATACCGCTAATCATCGTCAATCAAAACAGCTTACACCGCTTCGCTAACATTGATTCCCAAAATGTGTGGAATTTGCTTTTTTTTAACAATGCGATTATGACGTTATACTCCGCTTAGAATATTTACAGCCCAATTGAGCCCTCTTTGACTGGGTGTTGAGTACCATTCAGCTTGAATTGCCCCGCGGCTGCTATAGTCCACCAGTCGCACAAACACGGGTAAGCTCTTCCGAACACATCCACCAGTCGTCTCAAGCCACTACGTACGTAAATCTAATATCGTTTCCAACTGTTCCTAAAGGCGTCTATGTGCTATGTACCACTGCTTAGAGAATATGGACGTCCCCATACCGTGCCTACTGTTACAGGCGATCAGACCTTGCTCCCTCTCCTTAATTTTAACTGCTCGACACAAATTGTTCCCAGAGGCATGTCTTTGCGCGGCATCTTTCCTGTCAACGTTTGCACGGTATCAACTCTTGACGCCGAAATTCCCTCGCCCTCATCAGGAACCTCCGATTCACCGACTCTCGTCTCACACGACCTTAGCAAGAAGATTGCACCTGACCTTCCTCCTGACAATGACCTTCTTCCTGACCTTCTTCCTGAAGCTGCTGACGACCATCGGCTTGGAAACTTAGCGTGACATTTTTTATCTTGACGGCCTCCTTTAGCCCATATATCGGTGGTCACCCATCGTATTTGCACCGGAGACATCAACCCGATACGCCACCGGCCGTACCGTGCTTCAAATGCTGAACGACTAGTGATACAACGAGAAGTTGAAAAGATGTTGACTAAAAGAGTTATCAAGCCGTATTGCAGTCCATCGGCAAGTAAAAGTTTCCTGCTCTCCTTTGCAAACAGAACGACGGCAGTTGGTGCTTTTTTATCGATTACCGACACCTAAAAAAATCCCGCCCAAGGATATCTGCCCCTGGCCACGTATTGATGGCGCTATCGACTCCTTGACGGAGTCAAGTTCTTTCCATCCATAGACCTTCGATCAGGCTATTGGCAAAGCTGCGTAGATGACATGGACAGTGAGAAAACTGCCTTCGTGACACCTGACGGTCTCTACCAATGCAAAGGCTAACTTTTTGGCATTTGTAATGAATTGGCAACCTTAGAAGTAATGATGGACTCCTTACTTCGCTGCTATAAATTGTCTACATGTTCGTGTTATCTAGACGATGGGATATCCTTTCGCCAACTTTCACGAGTCCTCTAAATTCTGTGTCGGCCAATCTTACTGTTTTCCGACGCGCCAGCCTGCATATAAACTCAACCAAGTGCCCCTTTGGACGTCGTAAAATTACTGCTCTTGGCCATCTCTTCAGTGCCGCTGGCGTTCAAACGGACCCCGACAAGAATAGCGCTATCCAGAACTTTTCTGTTCCGTCTTCCACCGCAGACAAAAAACTTTGTTGGACTATGCTAGTATTTTCCTCTTTTCATCAAAAATTGCGCCGAAACCACTCACCGACTTACTGCTGGCAATCAGGGGGTCGTCGTTGTCACTGAATAAGCGACCCGGTACGCGATCACGCGAGCCTTGCACACAAGCTGTGCAATTGAGGTGGTAGATTTTGTTTTACATGACGTGATCCTCCATCACGGCGCGCCCCGGCAGTTCCTCACTGATCGCGGCCGCACCTTCTTGTCCCGAGTAGTTGAAGACCTACTTCGCTCCTGTGCTACCAACCGCAAGATTTCTACCGCCTACCACCCGCAGACAAACGGACTCACGGAGCGGCTCAATCGCACGTTGACAGAAATGCGGTCTATGTACGTTTCTGACAACCACAGTGACTGGGACAGATGCATGTTACCCTTCGTGACCTTCGCCTAGAATTCGTCCCTTCACAAGGCAGCTGGCTTTTCTCCATTTTACCTTCTATTCAGCCCCCATAAACACCCCTACTGAATATGCTCAAGACGTCTTCGCCCGGGCTAACACGGTGCGCCAGATTGCCGGATCCCGGCTCACTGAGCCTCAGGCCGCGCAGGGGATCCAGTACGACAGCCGACATCGGGACGTTCGTTCCCGCCTGGCTCCGTTGTCGTCCTATCGACATCACGGCGCCGCATCGGCTTGTCTGAAAAGCTGCTGCCGCGCTACACAGGGCCCTACACGATACTGCGTCAGCTTGGCGATTGTTAACTACGAGATCGGTCCGCTGGACTCGCCTGTGCCAACTGAAGCCTTACTTTGCCGCGAGTTCACCTATCTTACAGTTAGCGCCGACACGGCGCCCTTACAGACGGAGCTTATGTTACGGCGCAACGTAGTGTGGCGCCAGTCAGTAGACGATTTGACGTGTATTATAGGAATCGGTCTCTACAGCCATTTTGCTTATGTATCATTGCCTCTCTTGTAAATATTCTAAATAGATCTTTATATGTGACTTCCGCAACGTAACAATATATGTTTGCAATATTTGTAATGTTTTTCTTACGTTGTCGGAAATATATTTTCCCAGCACCCCCTATTTGCTTTAATCATGTCCACCTTTTTCTTTAGGATTTATTTACGCGCACATTCATTGACCTAGCCTCCTGGCGCGTCGAATTTGATTGGAGTCTCTTTTTTTTTCTTTTTTTTGAGAAGGAAGCCAGGTGGGTGATGCTGGAGATAGTGGAGTGTGGCGCACAGTGTTTATACTGGTGCAGTTAAGTCCACATAGTTAATTTAATCTATTCTGCGACTAATCGGGTCGGGCTAGGTTCGCACTTTACATTTTGATATTTTCTACTTGTTAAATTGCAATTCAACGAAATTGCCACTTTTTAAGAGGTTACGCACATACATAGCCAGATCCCAGACACGCAAAACCACCATAAACAAAATGTCTTCAAATTCTATCTAACAATAGACGTAACAATTACTAGGTGCACTTGTAAATAGAATACATTTCACTCGCGTTTGTTGGCACCCACTGTTAAATATATCAATCATAGTCACTGGTATTATGCACCGATGTGAACGTGCGCAAACAGCCTGTTATCGCACGTGCTGTGCTTAGTCAGATGCCAATAGATATGCCTCCATATGCGTCGAGAAAGTGACCATCGGCATCATTACACGCCTTATTGTGATATCGTGTGGCGGATTGTCATGTTGACGCTGCATTTTTGATGGCGGTGTTTTCTTTAAAAACACCACTTGCTCCGCTCAGTTTCAACACTGTTTTTCCCGCACAGCCGGATCCGCTTTTCGGTATTCTAGGTATTTTCATCTTGTGTGTTTCCTTCCTCTAAAGCAATTTCCAAACGTAAATACATACGCGTCAATTGCTGTGATTATCTAAGCGCGAACTTCCAGGCATTAAATCACGGCAATGACCAACGCACAATCGTCACTCTCCATAATCTCACACTTCGTTATAAACTTTCAGTAAAGTCGAATGCCTTCTTTCAGCGATGTTCTGTTTTTCTCATAAACAGGAATCATCAAGTTTAAGTTATAAAAAAGTTTACATTATTTCAAAAACAGACATTGTCTACAACATGTTCGACGCGAGCAGTTTGTCAGTATGAAACTACCTCGATTTCTACTTCTGGTGCGCGAATTCCGAGATATGAGTGTTCGTCTAGTAGTTCTTTCATTTTTCTTTGTTTCATTGATTTATCTTCATCGCGCAGGAATGCAATAGAATAAGAGAAATGGCATGTACATTATTAGTCAACGATACGCTCTCATCTCCCTGTTGTGTCCAACTGTTATATATACTGGTGTTTATTAACGGATATCACCTTCGTATTAATCTCTATTGGATTTCACAATAGCTTTATAGGTGCGCCTAAAGAACACATGGCGGAAAAAAACAATGGGTTTTAAATAGAAAACTAAAGCTATTTGATTTTCAATTCCACCATCTTACGCGAACTCAGAGGGAGATGCGGCCACGTGCGTAGTAGAAAGAATCTCACACCCAGTGATGCCGGCATTTATTAAGGTAAAAGCCTTTTAAGCCTCATCGTTCAGCCGACCTTTAAGTCCTTGAGCGATAACCGCATCGTCGACGCGAAATCGTACACGATGACGACAAGGTGTGGTGCGTAATTTACTTACTACACCGACCCGGCATCGTGTCTTACCTATATGCAAACGCTCACACAACAATTGTGATGGTGTGCGGGTCACCGTCTCCATCGTGTTACTTTAGATAGAAATAATTCAGGCACTCAAACCCGCGACCTTCGGTAGGAGTTGAATCCTCGAGCTTATGTGGGAGTCGAACTCACTGCCTTTGGCGTTAAGGCGAAGTTAATTAAGGCGCACATAATTATTATAGAGGGAATTAAGGCACTCGAACCCACGACATTCGGCGGGAGTCACATCCTGGACCTTTGGTGAGAGTCGAACCTCAGACTCTTGCTGTTAATTAGGGCGATATTAATTGGGGCACAGGTAATTAAGGTAGCGTCAAATAAGGTAATCGAACTCACTACATTTGATCGGAAAACACAAGTAATAAGAAGCAAAAACGCAATCGATTGAGAATGTCAAGTAATTTAATGAATGGCTTTTGAGCGCGCAGGATTTCGCTTTCACCCTGTTTGGCGTATCCTAGAGTGGCTTAATTTTGCAGGTCTGAAGTACTAATGGTGGGGCGGTATCCAAACAGACATTTTATACACCACCAAAAGAAGCAAAAAATATGTTTAGGTTACTAGAAAGGGAACACTTGTACCTACTGGTTAAATTCTGTCCCGGGCAATAATGTGGGCAAAGGTTCACTGGGCACCAACACTTCCAGTATAAGCCATTGGTCTCATATTATTGCTGAAGAAAATACTTGGCAATTAGATGTTCGACAGAGCTCAATGAATTGCTATTCAACTAAAAGCTGCTGGGCGAGGAATCCTAAACCTACCATGAGGCCCGGACTTGCGTCGTAGTTCCCTTGGAAATATTAAACGTTATTTGTCCCTCTCTCAAAGCTACATGAATTGGCTCATTATGTTATCTAGGTTGTTACTTTAACATATATTAATTCAGGCCACCCAAGGTTTACAGCAGCATAATTGAAGAAAAAAGATACGTACTTACACATGCAGTGCTCCAATTTCTTGCTTTATTTAATTTCGAAGTGGCGTTGGCGTTTTTACCTTAAGCATGAGCCTCTTTCGTCCTCGCAGAGTGCGTACTTATCACTAAGTGCTCGCACGCTCCAGAAGTTCTCTCTTCGGTAACTCTGAATTGTTTTCTGCCTATTTATATATTGGAAGTTTCTTTACAAGCACGGGCGGCGCAAAAGTTTCATATCTGACCTCTCACCGAAACAATAGGTATAACCTTTGCTAGCCTTTCGGTTACCAGTAATGCAAAATAATGAAGAAAATTAAATATGCATTCCTTTCGGCCGTGATTGCTTTCCTTTAGGCAGGTATTTTTTTTCTTCACACATTTAGCGTGAACAAGCTCTCATAAGTATAATAAAAACATTTTATTTAGCAATTTTTTGCAATCTTACTGATATGGTGCCAAATGACGCCACCAGGGCTCAAAGGTTGTGCATCAACCAATGAAGTACATGTTTAAAACGTACAGCTTTCTTATATTTTATATTGCAGGTGCTGAAAAACTTGGATTTCATTACCGCGAAACGTCATGCTGGCTCTTGTAATGTTCAAACAAGAACATATAACTATATAAAAAAATGCTTATCACAGGTGCTGAGACCTCATGTTCCAAGTCGCAGTTCGCACTGAGTTCTTGATATCCGTAGGCTAAGCTCACCGAAGCGATCTAAGGTTTCTTTTTCATTTAGCGAATAGGCCGGGCTCACGAGCTGAATTAGTCTTCTTTGTTTTCAGTGATGAATAATCTACCTGCTACCGAGTATCATATGGAGTGTTATCAATTTTCAGGCTAAATAAGCAGTTCCGAATAAGTAAGTTTCCTTAAAAGCAACCAAAATGGCCATTATGCTTCTAGGAAACACTTCGGGAAACGTATGAAAGGAAACCAATCAACTAATCCCAATCTCAATTTTACAACCACTAAGCCCTGGTGCCGTCGAATTCGCACGTGTAAAAACAAGCTATTATAAGAGTCGCAAAAATCACTTTGTTGATTTTTTTTCTTGAGCTGCTTTTCAACATATTTTATTTGTATAAAAACATTAGGAAGCCAGATTCCAAAGTTCGTTCGAGCTTACAACGTCCTAAAGTGAAACGAATAGTTTACTTCTACTATTGATTTTGTTAATTTGATTTTTCCGCATAACAGTGGTTATATTGCTTCATTCCACTTAAACTTCTGGCAATTGCCTCAGGACTGTGCTGGCTTTACGCCGAAAGCTTAACTTTTTCTATTTACTTTGTTTCGTGAACTGTGTGGGACGTTTTCTGTAATGTGGTCAATTGACAATACAACGGCTGAAAGGGAAATCCTACGAATAGAAATCGTGATTCATAGCCGCTCATTCAATGTGCAGAGCTGAAAGCTTCAGTGCGGTTATAATAAATCTTTTTTACGCAAAAAAAAAGTATTGGCGAAATTCAACATATTCAGTTTCTCGGAACCAAATCTCAAATTAAAGTGAACTTTGAAGTTTTCGTAATCATCACAACAAAATACGCCGACAAGCAAGCCTTTGTCTTCAAATTCCAAAGAGGGCGTCAATGCAGAAAGCTTTCATTCAAAACTCAGTTGAAAACAACCGTTGGAATCTTCACGACAGCAATTAGCAACACAAGAACAGCGATGGCTAGAATCTTTCAGGAGACACACGAGCTCCGCTTTAGTGGTAAAAAAGAATATTGATTGCGAGACGGCACTCCATGTTTGGCATTATCGCTCAATTTGCAATTCTCAGCATATCATTTTGTTGGCACCTACATATGGACAGATGGGATAGAGGATGTAGAGCACGAATACAACCGCTTTTCCCCGAAATAGAAGCCGCCAGGTAGGCGTTGGCTCCTGGTTGATCTACTTCCTCAGCCTTCATCGTCGACTTGATTGCTTGGCACATACGTGTGGCGATATGGATCAGTCCACTCCCCCTTACCGCCAAAATTAAAGTCTTCAGATGCTCTGAACTTGCAAAACAATGCCGAAAAGATGAAAAGATAAAATCATTCGGCAATGTACAAGCTTCTTACGAAGCAGGTTCGCCACCTCCCTCGGCAGACGCCGCCGCCATTTGCAAGTGAAGTCAGGATGTGACACGTTCGTAATTCATATCGCTGATGAATTACGCACATTTGTCGCCAAAATTATCCGTGATTGGCCTGTGCCAAAAATTCCAGTTTCGGGCATTGTAAACTAGTTTCGGATTCGTAAGTTTTCAGAGTGTCTTAGCCTGTTTTGCGCTTTGAGTAAACACCTCAGAACCCGTTTCTTCACCATCACAGTCGTGCAGCAGCATCATGTCCAAAGTTGTTCGAACTCCACGGCCATAGACGAGTATAAATGGTGTCAAGCGTGGTGTCACTTGGATAATCCTGTGGTACGCAATTGTATCATAGGGAAATGTGTCGTGGTATTTTTTTGCGGCTGGCATCGCCGTGTACACACCACGTTCACCAGACTCTTATTCAGACTTCGGTCAGTGAACTTGTTTGAGGGTGTACGCTGTTGTATTCCGGTGAGTGGTTCCAGTCACTCGCAAGAGAATGTCCAGAAGCATGACGATAAAAACAGTGCCCCTGCCTTTACTCACTACTATGGAAGCATCACGCCTGAGGGCCTGGATGAAGATTAGTGCTGGATCAGTGACTGTTGCCCATTGAGGCATATGTTCTGGCTTATCAAGAAGATCAACACAGATTTGTTCGAATAGTGTTTCCGACTCCTGAACAGGATGCAGTAGGCCAGCTGGTTTGACCGGTGGCGAAATTTTGGTGCGGTTATTGAGGCATGTCTCAAAGTTTCATGACCACGGCTCGTCTCGGTCAGTACGGCTCTAACTTAATTCTTTCAATGTGAGGGTGCTGCCCAAGTGATCGGTGGTCACCTCATTGCAACAGGCGTGTGCGACTTGTGCGGATAAGTAACAAGCTTTACTAAGAAAATGTTGAGCTAGGAAGCTGTAAATGCCACACTATTCTGCATATTTCCCTAGGAAGTCAATGCACTTGCGGTATCTGTCCTGTATCTCCTTAAGTCTATGCAAATAAACGTTTGACGGGCACCCATGTAATCTCTCATTTGAAACATTATTTGCCTTCAGAACGCTCTCGAATTGTCGCTACAGGTCTGTTTTGGAATTGGGGAAACGATAGCAAGGCGGAGCCACGTTGGGCGAATAGTGTGGATGGCGCATCCCTTGACAGCTTAGGGAAGAGTTGTCTTATTGTATTACCTGCAGTGGGGCATGACGCATTCTAATGCAACAGGGTGACAGCTTTAGAAAGCTTTCTTCGGCGATTTTCGGTGGTGTTTTGCCTCAACGTTGTCGCTAAATCACAGTAATACTCTACAATACATATTGAATCCTGGTGAAGGTGCGTTCTGCCGATTTTCATTGTCGAATTGGTTGAGGCGAAAGTTACTACGAAAGCGTTTTATGCCGGGTTCCACGACTGATTTCCGGCAACAGATGTAACGGATGTGGCGTCGACTCCGGCGCCGCCATCTAGGAGTGGTGAAGCGAAGTACTGAATCGTGACATTACCGAGCGCCGACAGGGAGCGCTTCGTTAGTCACAGCGCATGGTAATCTCCAACGAGGTGCAGCCATAGAATAAAGAACCAAGTGTATCCTCATACATAGAGTTTCATACTATAATTATGGAATAAATAATCATAAAATAAAAAAAGTTATTAAAATTGTCCAATGGCAGGATTCGAACATAGGACGTCTACCCATTAATTCAAACCATTACGCCACATGGGACATAAAACACCCTTATGAATTTTTTGCGGGCAAGCCAGTGCATTAAGACGCTTGGCGCGTTTCGATTTGGCCACCTCGACAAGCGGAACCGATGGTAATAAGTAGCGATTGTGCGTGTTCGCAGCGTCTTCTGCACTTCGAAAAGCATAGATTGCTCTGAAATTTACGACTTACGACAATGAAGAAATATAAAGCGCAAAAAACAAAGCCACAAGAACGTGTAAATCCACAAGCACGAAGATCAGACAAATCTAGTGCACTTCCCATCATTTCTTTGGCGGTTGAACGATTACAGCGCCAGAGAATGTCGCCTCACGTAGGCAGTTACCGCGCATGGTTAGGCTTTCGCGTCGGATTAGCCTGTGGCGCTTCGTCGCCTAAGGATTCCGGCTTCAACGTGCATCAGCAGTGCACATCCTACTGCATCGCTTGCTATGGCACCACCTAAGACAACTGCTGCACTAAAAGGCGCAGAAAGGCAACGACGTCATCGGGCAAATCTCGCTTTGCTCTGCGAGAGACACGCCGTCGCGAATCAGAATGCCTTCGCGCGGTGCGAACTCTCCCACTGGCATTCGTGTAGCTAAGGGCGTCGCAGCTCGACTGGCTGCCGTAGCCACTACGGAGCCGGACCAGAATGCTCGCACCTTCACCGAAGTGACTCGTTAATTGGACGCCTCTCGCCAACAGGACGCCGCGTGCCAAGCAAATCTACAACACGGTTGCCAGCCCACAAACCGTGCGCGTTTCGCGTCAGCTGACCATGAGTTCATGAAGCAAACATGCAACAGCTTCTGTGAAGACATGCTGTACTTTCGTGTTCTACCGATTCCTATGAAAGAGGGATCAACCATATTTTTTTCTTATATGGGACGACCGGAAAAGTTGCGGCTTTATTTGTAACAAAGGAGCAGCATTGGCCGTATCAGCATTCCAATACCGGAATTGTGGGATGGGCTGGTCCCTTCATTGGCAAGCTTAGTACAGTCTCCTAAATTTGTCTATGTCTAATAGAATGTTATTTGTAATGTGTTCGTACAACACCTCGAGGGACATTTTTTGCGCAATGGCTGCTGAATCGAAATCACCTTGATTGACGCTTCCTAAGGATGCACCGCTGCGTAAGCAAATATTTCCTTCCACTAAAAAGTAAGGTGAATGCACCCAACAAATATTCCAACTACGAACTCTACCACATTCAATCATTCAATCGAGTAACTACAAATACACGCTGCCAATTAAATTATGGGTGTTGCGTGAATGATGTGACCTCTACTGTGGAAACAAAGCAAATATATTTATTTGTTGCGTGATTTTTGGAAATGCATACGGAAGAATATCATGACAGATTGCACGTGTTGATACTTTGTATTTTCACCGGTGTGATTACTAGTTATCAGTAATATTTTACATCCGATGCATGCACAATGGGACATATCGGTTACCTTTTAAGAATACTTCAATATGCTGTAGTGGTGAAATACAAAAAAAAACTGTACCGCTGAACGTTTCTTTATGGTTGCATTCCATATTTTAAATATATATTGAAGCAAAATGGCGCGACAGTGGCACCGATTATTTCACTGGATAATGTCACTTCCTTTTTCACTGAATTGTTACTTATTTTGCGTTTATTCATTTATTCACTACGACGGTTTCTCAATCTTCATGCGGTACTCCTGATTTGCAAGTACATAAATACACATCTTCATAAGAATTGTGACGTTTTGAAACGCTTGCTGAGGATGGAGAGTCCGTGAACACAATAGCTTTGGTGATATGTGTCTACTTTGTATGTTTCACGGTCGTGAGGATCACGTTTGCTTCCGCACTGAATATACTGGTGTGTGGATTTAATGCTCCCGGCGTTGAAATCGACGTCCCAGAGCGGCACGATGAACACCAGAGGATTACTTGGAAGCATCTGTGTAAAATAGTTTGCAGCAGTGCTCCGCTTGATGCTCAAGGAAGTGAGAACGTATATGCGTTTCAGGTGCATGTTTTGATACTTCTATAAAGGTGATGCCACACCCGATGGCATGCCATTCGCGGGTGCTGGAAAGCGAATATGAGCCATAAGGATGGTTTCTCTAAATGGGACACCCCTTTCCCCTGTCATTGCTTCCAAACGTAGGGGCTGTCATGAGTGAGTAGACAGCGTCAACGCACTGCGTAGGAGCGTCTGCTCCAATTAAACACCATCGAGTCGCCGACAAAGACGACGAGAGCTGTCGGGCTACGGGCCCGAGCTCTACGACCAGCTGCCCGGCCAGGACGCCGCCACCGTCAACCCCTGCTGCCAAGCCGCCTGCCTTCCCGGGCATCGCCACCCTGCCCGATAATCAACTGCTGCTGCCCGAGGCCGGTGAGCGTCTGTGTCCGTGGGCAGAACGTGAGCTGACGGGCTACGAGCCCGAGTGCCATGATCAGCTGCCCGACTAGAACGCCACCACCGTCGGTCCGTGCTGCCGAGCTGCCTGTCTTCTCCCTCCGAGCCAGAGCTGCCACGCTCTGCCAGCCTGTACGACGTTCCGACACAGCGTCTTTTGGTGAGATCAACAACGCTTCTCTCGTCGTCTCGTCTCCGCTTCGCCGCGTCGAGACTGTAGTGCATACGCACACCCGCAGCCTGCCCGAACTTGCCTCATATCATTAGCGTTCCAGCTACGTGTTTTTATGTTATCTTTGTGTGTTTGTTTTTATGGGTTAATTTTCGTTTCTAGTTTCATTAAAAGTTTGTGTGTATTTTTCACAACAAACGGCTTTGTCCTCGATTAGGTTCTGGGAGGCTCCGCCTCAGAGAACCGCCAGAAAACATTAACACAAAAAAAGAACCTGCTCAGCACAAATTGGCGTCCGCTAGGACAGGACAAGACAAAGCCATTTCTTCCAGTTATCATTACCGTGTAGTCATCGAGATGAGTTTGTCAGAGCTTACGGTGTTGGGCGAGCGTATGGGTCTGCAGGGCGCGGAATTGCGAAAGTGGGTAGACGAGAAAGCCGACAGGGCGCAGGAGGAGGCTGCCAAAGCACGTGAGGAACGGCTCGCGGAGCGCGAGGCAACCAAACAGCGTTTAGAGCTTGAACAGAGGGCACTGGAGCTACGCCTTAAGTTAGCCGAGGCAGGAGGTGGCACAGAATTGGCAACTCCTAGCCGCGAATCGGAAAGAAGTCGCTCATCTTTTGTGAACCCTCACAATTTAATTCCAGTGTTTAATGAGAATCGAGACGACTTAGACGCTTATCTAAAGAGATTTGAGCGTGTCGCCAATGGGCAGGAATGGCCTAAAGAGAAATGGGCCACGGCACTGAGTTTGTGTCTGGATGGGGAAGCGTTGAAGGTGTTTGGCCGCTTGTCGCCTGAGGAGTCGATGGACTATGACAAGGTCAAAATGGCATTGCTCCAGCGCTTTCGTTGTACTGCCGAAGGCTATCGAGAAAAATTTCGTCGGAGTAAGCCCTACGATAATGAGACTGCTAAGCACTACGCTACTAGGCTTTTCAGTTTTTTCGACAGATGGGTAGAGATGAGTGTCCAGGGGAAATCTTTTGACGTGGTTCGGGACTTAATAGTCGCTGAACAGCTTTTGAATAATTGCCATAGTCGTCTTTCACTGTTTCTTCGTGAGCGGAACTGTCAGACGGTTGAGAAAATCGCAGAAGCGGCTGACCACTTCACGGAAGCCCAGCGACAAAACAACTTGCTTGTTTTCCGGGAGAAACAAGATGAAAGCAAAGAAAAGGACGCTGGTCAAACTGTGAGGTCGAGCATAAAATGTTTTGTTTGTGGAAAATCAGGACACAAAGCATCAGATTGCCGCGTAAGGGTCAACCAGCCCTATTGCGGGTACTGCCGAAAAGCGGGACATGACGCCCAGTCCTGCAAACGAAAAGGGGGCAATGCAAAAGAAGCATCGGCTTGTCCTGCTTCACCTGTCGAAGTTCAATGCAAGAAAGAAGAGCCTAAGTTTGACAGGGAAGACGCGACAGAAGTGTCTCCAAATCAACCGACGGGACTCTACAACTTACCTGTTTTGCCAGGAGAAGTATATGGAAAAACGGTATCGGTACTACGCGACACGGGCAGCAACAGTCTCGTCGTACGCCGGTCTCTTGTCCCGGATTACGCGATGATCGGCACCAAGGCAACGCTGCTGCTCGCTGATGGAAGTACCATTGAAGTGCCGGAAGCGAAGGTTCACATCTCTTCGCCATATTTTTCAGGTCTTGCCATCGTGAAATGTTTGAGAACCCCACTATATACGACGTGATAGTCGGGAATGTTACAGGATCACGGGACCCGACAGATCCCGACCCAGCCTGGAAGCCTCCTAGCAGCACCAGTAACCTCCCTGGAAGTAGAAGGACGGACTGTGGAGAAAAGCACAACCCAGTTATGGTGGGAGCGAAAGTCGCGACTGAGCAGCGCACGACCGTCTTGGACTTGCTTCAAGTATCCAGGCAGGTGTTCCAAAAGGAACAAGAACAAGATGCGAGTTTAGACGTCTGCAGGAAGAAGGTCGGCAAAACGTTTCCTGGCGTGGGATCAACGGCACAGTCGTTTTACATGGATAAAGGGACCTTGTATCGCGATTACCAGTTTTGTCCCGGAAAGACGGTACAACAAGCTGTGGTCCCAAAGAAACTTCGTAGCCAAGTTTTGGTACTCGCGCATGAAAATGCATTGTCCGGACATGGAGGAATTAAGAAGACCACGGAGAAAGTACTTGGTGCATTCTTCTGGCCCGGCGTTCAAGCAGAGATCAAAAGATATGTTCGATCTTGCGACTCCTGCCAAAGGACGTTTCCCAAAGGGAAACTCGGCAAAGCCCCACTCGGTCGCTTGCCGCTCATCGATACACCATTCGAGCGAGTGGCAGTGGACATCATAGGTCCTTTGTCGCCAACTTCTAGTAAAGGCAATCGTTATATATTAACGTTGGTAGACTTTGCCACGAGGTACCCTGACGCTGTACCGCTAGCGGCTATTGATTCAGCTACAGTAGCTGAAGGTTTGCTAGAAATGTTTTCTAGGATCGGGTTTCCACTGAGAAATCCTATGCGATAAGGCTTCTTGTTTTACGTCGTCTTTAATGAAAGAAGTGAATGAACTGCTTGCTATTAAACACCTCAGCTCTACTCCTTACCATCCAATGTGCAACGGTTTGGTTGAACGGTTTAACGGCACTCTAAAGGGAATGCTGCGCAAGCTATGTCAAGAGCAACCGAAGATGTGGGACCGATACCTTGCGCCTCTTCTCTTCGCATACAGAGAAGTGCCGCAGACAAGTCTCGGGTTCTCACCCTTCGAACTGATATATGGTCATCAGGCAAGAGGGCCATTGAGCGTCCTGAAGGAGCTGTGGACTAAAGATGAACTCGATGAGGAAGCGAAGACCACTTACGGATATGTACTGGATCTAAGGGAACGATTGGAAAAAACGCTAAAACTAGCGCATGAAAACCTTGCCAAGGCACAAGCATCACAAAAGAAATATTACGACAGAAAGAGTTGTCGCAGACAGCTGAAGGTTGGGGAGCGAGCATTGCTACTGCTCCCAACAGAACATAACAAATTGCTGATGCACTGGAAGGGACCCTTTGTCGTCACGGGAAAGAAAAATGACTTCAACTATTGGTTGGACCTTGGCAACAGCAGGAAGTTGTTTCACATCAATATGTTGAAACGCTACGAAGAACGCAAACCATTAGAGACAGTCCAAGCATCGACATTCATTGTGCTTAAAGAAGAAGAAACGGATAATCCAATTCCTAGGTTTAAGACTAGAGAAGGACTCTGGAACGATCGAGAAGCATCGCTTGAAACTATTAAGAGCGTGCTGGCTTCTAAACCTAACGTCAAGGCGCCGGACATCAATAAGGAATTCCTAGTCCGCTCCGACGCTCCCGACAAATGGATAGGAGGCGTTGTCATGCAAGAATACTCTTTTAAGGTAGAGCCACGGCCGCTGAAAAAAAAAGGCCTGATAGAGCACATAAAAGGCTCTGAGAATGTAGGCGCAGATTTTTTGAGTAGACTACAAGCGTAGCTGGTCTACCCTTTTTACTGTGTGTGTTTATTGTGCATGTGTCGCTTTGCAACTTCATTGTACATGTGTCGCTATACCCCTCACTCTGTACTGCGTTTTTTTTATGAAAAAAAAAACTTATCGCGGGGGGGGGGGGGGGGGGGACTCTTTGTCATGAGTGAGTAGACAGCGTCAACGCACTGCGTAGGAGCGTCTGCTCCAATTAAACACCATCGAGTCGCCGACAAAGACGACGATGTTGGCGGGCGGTGGCACGAGCGACCAGACGAGGGGGAAAGAGAATCGACCAATCAGTGGTCGACACGAAACCACAGGCTGTGGTACGAGGAACGAGGAAGAGACTGGGACGCTCGAAGAGAGATCGCTCGGAGACGGGGTGCAAGGATCGCTGGTGTCGAGGTCGGTGTCGTCGGGGTCCAGACCCGAACCCGAGAGCCTCAACAGAACCAGCATGGCCCCGGTTGTCCCTGGAGGGATCCACGGAGCGTAAGGCCCGGTTATTCCTGCGGAAGCTGCTGCTGCCGGCGTTCGTGTTCCTGCTGGCGTTCCTGCTCCTCTTGCTGTTCTTGCTGGCGTGCCTGTTCCGGTTGGCGTTCCTGTTGCTGTTCCTGCTGGCGTGCCTGTTCCGGTTGGCGTTCCTGTTGCTGGTCCTGAGCCGCCGTGCGAAGAGCAGAGGTCACCTGGGGGTGACCAGAGGCCTGGAACGACGCTGACGAGAGGCGCCAGGGCGAAGCCGCGAACTAGGGAACCGGTACGGGCGCCGCTCAGCTGTAGCGGTCGGACTTGGTCGGTCTTCGACTCCGACAACCTTGGACTCGGACGTCCGGGTTGGCTCTACCGTGCGTCCGCGTCCCTCGCATGCCACTGCCCGCCACGTCACTACTGCCGTCAACGCAAGTGCTAGTGCACGCCGTCAACGCAAGTGCCCGAGTAACTAAGACTCGATGATTTTTGTTTATTTGTTTTGATTGAGACTCTTCTCGCGTGGACTAACGGGGTTAATTGTACTTTTGGTTTTTATGTACTTTCTGTGTTCTGTTTAGTGTTCTTTTCTTTTCCTCCCTTTCCTTGCTTTGAATATTAAGTTTGTTTTGAAAAAGAAAATGGCTTTGTCTTTCCTGAACGGAGGCTCTGCCTCAGTGTAACAATTCACTCCCGAAGAACCTGACATCACAGGGGCAAAGGAGTCCTCAAAGCTGGGCGGTTGCGATAAAGCCTGGCAGTGGATGTGTCGCAAATAATTCAGTGGCATGGATGTTCAGCATTTGATTCTCGCTTCAGGGAGTGCGAGAAACTTAAATATGTCCTTTGAACGTGTAGGGACCATTTATTGGACTCAACGTACAGGCTTTCGATCTACAGGACTAGTCCTGAAGGCACCTGTAGCCAGGCGGATAACCCAGTGTTGAACAGGCTCCGTATTGAACAGCCGAGCTGTTTTTAGTCGACCTTTCGCCGTCCGTGTTACGCAGGTCACGTGACAGTAGAGGATGAGAGCCACGCCGGAGGAAGGGCAGGTCATGTGACCAGGAGTGGAAGAGAGGCGCGCTGGAGAGAGGTGGCGACCAATGAGATAGGCGTGCTGGAAATGCACAAGATAGTACCAACCTTTCCTTTTCTCATAAGAAAGCACTTAGTAGTAGAAAGCAGGCGACCAGTGAGCAGCCGCGCAAGGCGCGAGGTGGAGAGGCGATGGGTGTAAGGGCTGGTGTTTCAGTGCTGCGCGCCGTTTCGAAGGATGGAAGCCACTCGGTGCGGCCGTAGTGAAGTGTGGCCCCTCCACCTCACTACCCTCCCTCCGTAGCGTTGTCCGCGACTGGAAGACTGTGCACTTCCTTCCCGCACCCCGCCCTTGCGCGCGGGAGCCGCGATTTCCGGCTCCCCGTCACACGCTTTCACTAGCATGTACAGCGTACGGCGACCAAAACTAAGACAACTACAGCTCCTCCGTTTCGACAGATTTACCTTCGTGGAAGTGGCGTCAGTTTCTTTTTGTTGCGATAGCAATTATATGGACACTCAAAAGCAGATTTCTGCCGTCGGCGTCGCCGTCGCCGTCGCCGTGAGGTTCCGTATGACGTCATTTGGAGAAGAAATCGTCGCCGCGCGCCGAACGCTGTATGTGCGAGTGAAAGGGCGCGAGGGGCGCGTCTTTCACGGGGAGTGAACGCACGGCGGAGAACAAACGCGCGTTCTGCGCCGTGCTCGCTTAAGGGCTGCAGAAGTAGGCGTCTCTGTTCTCCTTCACAATCACCATGTATGTAGAGCAAACGCGCCTTCTTCCGATGAGCGAGATGCCGTGGGGAAGGGGAGGGTAGGGAGGCGACGTTTAGCTGCGGCACGCAGTGCCTATTTATATCAGAGGCTCCGGCAACAGTCACCAACGCCGCACGCATTTTGAGCGAACGCGGGCAAAACGCCGATGGCGTCGACAACAGTTCTGCGTGTTGCCGATGCTGCTGCTTGTTCAAGTTTATACAGCTGATAAAGCTAATATCATTACTCCGTATAGCTCTCTACAAGTTTGCTATCGCAATTGATGCTTCGCCTTTCAGGTGAAACTGCGACAACTTTTTTATTGCGATAGCAATTATATGGACACTCAAAAGAATATTTCTGCCGTCGGCGTCGTCGTCGGCGTCGTCGCCGTGAGGTTCCGTATGACGTCAATGGAGATGAAATCGTCGCCGCGCGCCGAACGCTGTATGTGCGAGTGAAAGGGCGCGAGGGGCGCGCGCTTTCACGGGGAGTGAACGCACGGCGGTGAACAAACGCGCGTTCTGCGCCGTGCTCCCTTAAGGGCTGCAGAAGTAGGCGTCTCTTTCCTCCTTTACAATCACCATATATGTAGAGCAAACGCGCCTTTTCCGACGCGCGAGAGGCCGTGGGGGGGGGGGGGAGGGAAGGGAGGCGACGTTTACCTGCGGCACCAAGTGCCTATTTGTATCAGAGGCTCCGGCAACAGTCACCAACGCCGCACGCATTTTGAGCGAACGCGGGCAAAACGCCGACGGCGTCGACAACAGTTCTGCGTGTTGCCGGTGCTGCTGCATGTCCAAGTTTATACACCTGATAAAGCTAATATCATTACTTCGTATAGCTCTCTACAAATTTGCTATCGCAATTGATGCTTCGCCTTTCAGGTGAAACTGCGACAACTTTTTTCAATGTACTAGGCGCAGCAGACTGATGAACTAATGCGTTGTAGTCAAGGCGTGATCGCACAAGAATCTTATACAAGCTCGGAAGGCAACGCCTGTCACTTCTCGAGGATGTGCGTGACAGAAGTTTCAGTACATTCATCGTGCTGAGGCATTTCTCTTTTAGATGTTTCAGATGAGGGATGAAAGTGTGGCGTCTACCATAATACCTAAATATTTATGGTGAGAGCTTACAGATAAACGTTCTCCATTCAAAGAAATATCGGGATCCGGCAATATTGCTCTCTTGTTTGAGAAGAGCATACAAGTGCTTTTCTGTGGGTTTAGACTAAATTCATTCTCCTCCGCCCACCTCCATAGTTGGATTGCGCCAAGTTGTAATTTTGCAGTCTCCAGATGCCAGTACATGATCGCGATTCAATCTGCACATCTTCCACCTATACAGAATAAAACATTGTGCGCAGTACAACGGTATGCAAAGAATTTATTTTTACAATGAAGAGACCACAGCTCAACGCCTCACCTTTAGGTACATCTGTCTCTTGAGTGAAAGGTCGGGATAGGACGTTGAGAACTCTCTCCCTCAATGCTCTTTACGAATAACTTTCGATATTGCTCAGCAAGTTGCCGCGGATACACATTACAGATTAATCTCGGAGAATCCCAAAGCGCCACGTAGTGTCGCAGGTCTTCTCTATGTCAAGAGATACTGGTGGGAAATGAAGGCATCCCGGATATTCACCTCCATACGGACGAGATGGTCAATAGTCGATCTAGCTTCCCTGAATCCACACTGGAAGGAATCTAGTATTTTGTTATTTTCAAGATAATGGATCAAGCGGCGGTTTGCCATTTTATCAAAGAGTTTGCACAAACAGTGGAATTACGATGACTTGTTTCCAAGTGGAAGGAGTGTTACCTGTAGACCACATGACATAGAAAAGTGACGGGCTGTTTTGTGGGTTTCAGAGTTTAGGTGTTTAATCATGTCATATACTATTCCGTCAGTTCCAGGGGCAGATTTGTTGCAGCAGTTCAGTGAAGCCTGAAATTCAGCCATGCTAAGTGGGCGGTCATATGGTTGGTGTCGCGAGCTTTTCCTTTCTAAGGGCAGTCGCTTTGCTTGTCGTTAATATCTTATGAATGTGTCGGAATAGCGAGATGAAATGGAAATATGGTCAAAATGTGCGCCTAGACAATCAGCTAGATCGGTTAGGGTGTCTCCCTGGATATTTACTAGTGCTACAAGATGAGATTGTCGGCCTTCTGATTTGTTTACTCGCGCTTTTCTTTCCTTTGTATAAGAATTCATGCTTGGGATGTATTTTGCGTACGTTCCCGTTTTGCACGGCGGCGTGTTATTCCTTGTGACTTAATCGCCTTCAAGTTAATTTGGCTCTCTGTGGTTGGGGAGTTACGTAGGATATTCGAAGCCTTGTTTTCCTTCTTCCGCGCTTCCTTACACGCCTCATTAAACCATGAAATACGTCGTTTCGAAGGCGATCCGTTTGTTTGGGGAATACAAACTGATACGGCATCAAATACAAACGCTGTAAACTATGCTACTGCATCGTCAATGCTAAGTACACGGACATCGTCTCAGGGCGAAGTATTACTTCACGAAACCGCGTCCAGTAAGCTGAATCGACTTTCTATCGAGGAAGGTGTGTAGAGCACTCAACTTGTTTTGTAAGGCTTAAAAGGACAGGGAAATGGTCACTTTCATATGGGTTATTAATCACGTGCCACTCTAGATACGGCACAAGTGTAGCGGGCGCTATGCATGGAAATATGGAGGAAAATGTCCCATTTGTAGGGCTATAGTATGTTGGTTCCGCCTTGTTAAGCAAGCAGGCACTTGAGGATAATACGAAGTTTATAATAACTCTTTCGCGTCACAGTGACGGTAGCCCCATAGTGTAATATGCGCATTTAAATCTCCGACGACTGGGTAAGCGTGGGGAAGCTCTTCAACAGAGCTATGAAATATGGCCCTAGAGAGTTGGTAACTCGGGGAGGGGGGTGTATAAAGACATAATGATCACCAATTTACCGAAAAGCACTCTTTGGATAGCAACTTCCTCAACGGGGCTTCGGATTTGTAGCTGCCGACAGGCAACCACTCTGTCGACTATTATAGCTACACAACCGCACGATGCGGCAGAGTCCGGTCTCTCTGGGAAATGGTGTATTTCCGGAGATAGTTTGTGTGCATAGATTTAAGGTGTGTCTCTCGCACACACAGCACTATTGGATTAAAGTTATGTAAGAGTTATTTCACGTCATCAAGGTTCTGGAGAAGACTTCTGACGTTCGATTGTATAATTGCAGTATCCATGTTTAAAAAGAATTGAGCGCTGTGTCTAAGACAAGGAGGTTAAGGTAGCGTAGTTTACAGGCGTAATGCGGAGTGGTTTGTCTTTCTTGCCGCGGTCTTGAGACGCGCGCCGGGTGGCTACGGCTAGTGTCCATTGCCTCTTGCGAGGCGCTGGACGTCCACTCTTGTGAGCGGGGTGTTCGTCGTGAAGGCCTCGCCTGATGACACGGAGCCGTGGAGCGTACAAACCCGGAGGTCGTTGGGCCCTGCTTCAGGGAAGGCGTAGCAGTGCTGGCTGCTGACACCAAGGGAGCTGGTAGTGCGACCACGCTCACAATCGTGGTGGGCCGTGCAGATGCTGGAGTCTACTGTGTTTCTCCCGCTTATGCGCCGCAGCAGCATATCCTAGGTATGAAGGAATGAAACATGCTTCCTTGCTTCCTGGTAAGAAATGTTATCTTTTATTTTGATACTTATCATTTACTTTTCTTTTTTTCAACGTGGGACATGACCACGAGTATGCTGCATGTTCACCGAAGCAGTTAGGACAGTGCTGTGTACCACTACAGTCGTTTGAGTAGTGTTCATTGTGTCCACATTTCACACAGGTCAGTGAGCTGCGGCAGTTTTGCGAGCCGTGGCCAAATCGTTGGCATTTAAAGCATCTACGTGGGTTGAGAATGTATGCCCTTACTGGAATCCAGCAGCACACTGGTTGCAAAGGTGAGTATCGGATGCTTCGTTGGAATTTCTTTGTTTTGACGCTTAATGATTATTCACAGCACTTTGATAATATTCTGATCCTTCCAACCACCCAGAAGCTCCTGTTCACTCAAGCTAAAGACATCATCGTCTGAAATGAACCCTCTGGATGTATTCATTGATCTATGTGCTGTCATTATGATTATAATGTCACCAAATGTCACGAGCTAAGAGATGTTTCCATACGGAAGCTTGTCGCGAACCTCAAGCAAAAGGTCGCCACTAGCTATTTTTGTGATGTTTTAGCCGGAACCTAGTGCGTCCGCGAGACACTTAGCAACGACAAATGGGGAAATGGTTCGAACAGTCTTTTCGGGGTTTTCACTATGTGGCACACTATAGCGGGGAAAGATCTTTTTTTTATACGTGTGACTGAAAAGTTCAATGTATCCTCAGTGCGTCCTCTTTTAAATGAAGGCGATCAGATAGTTTGCGGAATGAAGCTGATGCTATAAATCCTTACTTAATTTCGGCCACAATGCCATCCGCCCACCACCGAGGCCAGTAAGGGGACGTGACAAGAGCTCCTGAAAGGGAAGTCCAGCCGACGCCAGCTGTACACCGCTGCTATAAACAAATACGACATAACCAAGGCACGTTAGCCAAACAAGTTTAACCATGGCCACCAAGAAAAATGAAATAAATAGAAGATAAACGTAGACGGGACGGTAACGTAAGAGAAGTGTAAAAAAAAAAAAGAGCGCGGAGCTGAGGACAGGAAATGGGGAATGCCGATTTCACCCGGGTGGGTCTGTCCGGAGTTGCTGTCTACGTGAATCAGAGGCGAAAGAAATGTGTTGCTTGCTCGGGGGGCTTAATGTTCTATACAACCGACATTGGCTCAACCTCCAGGATCCCCATTTCCCCAGAAACGGCTAAGCCGCGCACGGCTACACGCGGGAGCGCCCGACCCGCATGTGCTCGGGCCCGTGGTGTCGCAACACACCAAGCGCATGCTAATGCAGACGTCCCCGCGGGGCCACCAACAAGATAAACAGAACCCAGAGCTCTAAGTATTCATCGAATGGATTGCTGGCAATGAAGCCAAGCAGTAAAGCAAAACACCTACTGTCTCACCCGCCACATCAATTATCCTGGACATTCATGTGCAAGCTCACAATATCTGAACACGAGGATAACCCTTAAACAGCATGCAAACCAAAGAAACCACATAGTAGATGAACTCATGGACACTAGGGGAACAATACTACTACCCCACCTGAAACGATTCGCGAACAGGCCTAGATAATCAGGCGAGAACAGACCCACACACTGGTAACTACGCCCACATTCTGCTACGAGGCTACGCTACCAGATCCCCCAAACCACATTCATTGCGGAGACTTCCCGTCTTTCATAAACACAATAAACGATGTGTTCAGTTTTTAAGCAAAACAGTGAAGCGATATCTTTAGGGTTCATGCTAATAGTAGTCATGCTTATGGATAATACTCCAGTAAAAGACTTTCTACTTGGGACATCCGAATCATAGCCCAATATCCGCGCACCTTGCTGTAGACAACTGCGACATCTGACGGGCATTGAATTTTTAATATCCTGTCGAAGAGGTACTTTGGCTATTGTATCTGGAACTTTCTCGACCCACATGTGAATATTTGTCCACCCAGAGGCTTTTGTTTTCCTGTTTGTTCGTGGCAGATTTACAGTCAAATCACGAGATTAAACTAACGAGACGTTTGTGCGTGCAGGGCACGTGTACATCTGTACTTTGGGTATTTTCTGACGCCATTTACTTTCAAAACATCAAATAGTTCAACTTGCTTGCTCAGTATGAGTCTTTTTTTAATACAATCATTCCTTGGTATTGGCCATATGTTGACCACGAACGTCACTGCGTGATGTATACGTTGCGCTTGTTTGTTTGAAATGCGCATACGTAGTAAAAATAATTATGGGCTTTTAGGTGACAAAACCACCATTTGATTATGGGGCAAGCCGTAGTGGGGGACTCAGGATAATTTGGACCACCTGGAGTTCTTTAACGTGCCCCTAAAGCTAAGTACACGGGTGTTCTTGCATTGCGCCCCCACCGAAATGCGGCCGCCGTGTCCGGGTCTCGATCCCGCGACCTCTTGCTTAGCAGCCCAACACAATAGCCATACGTAGAGAGGCCTTTTAAGACGGTTCAGTGCAATCAGCACGTTCCTTGTATTTTGTTCAGTGTGAGCAGACGTAAGAAATTTTACTGCAAACACTCGTAATGTGAGCACGCGCGTGCACATACACAAACACACATACGCACACGTGCGCACGCGCGCACGTTTTTTCGCAATTCAAAATCATAGTACTGGGCGAAAATACGAGCTTGAGGCACCGTTACATAAAAAGTTGCAGTTTCGCTCCAACGGGGAAGCATCGATTGCGATAGCAAATCAGTAGAGAGCTATACGAAGCATAGATAGCAGTTTAATGGGCCGTATAAAGTTGTAAACATTCGCTTACTAACTCCCGATGGACTTTCTGTTGCTGAATACATGATACATAAAAGCATTTTTCAGAGCGTGAACGATGCCTGCGAATGCGCGCAAAGTGCCTCAAGCGGACAGTCGCGCGGCAATTTTGCGCGTAGTGAAGGGCTTCTTTCCGGGTTGAAAAAACAATTATGTAGCACGTATTGAGCACCAGAAAGCTGTATCGTGAGTTTTTCATGTGTTCTACAATTTTCTCATTGCCATATTTCGTCTAATTATAATATTTGAGATGTTGAATATTTATTAGGACTGATTATATAATTAGGCGGCATGCGAACAATAATCTCAGTATCTCCAAGCGACGGCAGACGCCATTACCTTGGTTCTGTCCAGCTACGTAGCATTTGCACATTTGTTAAGTTTGGCCAAAGTTACGTGAAACACCCAATATTATGTTACGCACGCAGGCTAAGAACCTTCAAAATAGTAGCCGCATGTGATACTACAGCTGGCAATCAGTTTCTGCCTGAATATTTATTTTGTTAATGAATCCAAAAAAAAAAACTCATTGTGACAGTGGTGCAGGAGGTGTGCTGATAAGTATTAAGCTTTCCCAAAAATTTCAGAGCCCTTCCACTACTGTGAAGATGGAAGCCAGCGAAAGCTGTGACTACGGTGGGTCTGCTATAGTGAATATTGCTATAGTGAATTTATAGATTATCATTATTGACTATATTGAGCGTCTTCGCCATGTTCGTCTGAGCAAGTACGCCGGCGTCTTGCTTTCGCCCGGCACGATAGCCAAGAAGTGCGTTTGCTGCGCACTCTTCGAGGCATCCTCGAGGCATCCTCGAGAGATCGCTCTCGCGATTATTTACGTGCGAATTTGTGCCTTGGCATCGGACTTGTCGCAGGCCGTTTGTTGCGCTTTGCAAAGCGAGATGCCCAGTCGCGCGAAATCTCGCAAAAGTGATCGTATTCCCGAAGGCAGCTGTATATTTTCAAGCGTGCAACGCATAATGGACCGACTACGACGAGCGCGCGCGGGCCACACCAGCCGCTGCCAAGATGGTAGCATGTTTACATTTACCCCGCGGCCAGCTGTGCGGGTGTTTGATTTTGCAAACTTCGTGCACCTTCGGGTTGTCTTGGGATCCCAGCTCACGTGATTTACTCTCCGGACCGGAACAAGCTGGCTGCCGCCTGGCTGCCGGTGGGCTGCCAGAACTCCGAAAACCGAAGAAGCCCAGTCTCCGACGCTAGCTTCGCGCGCTTGGCAATTCCGGACCCTCTCCAGTGAAGCAGTTCGCAGGGCGATATCCGCGGGGTTTGCAGACGCCGCTCGCCGACAACGACTCAAAGCCTCCCGCTCCCGCGCGACGCTAGCAGAAGATGGGCCGGCCCGGCCTCGCTATTCATGGCCAAGCTCGCACTGACTATGCGAGCGCGGCGCTCCCATTATGGCCACCCCACATTCAGCATTTTCTTTTGGGTTTTTTGGCGTTTGTTCACCTGGCGTCGCTCAGCGTCGAAGCTTAGGGAGGAACCAAGGCGAAACGCTGTGCTCAAGACACCAGATCTCGCCGCCGTCACCGACGACGTCGAGAGACTGAACGGCAAGAGACGTCGTTAAAAGCGCTGAATGTGTGTTGGTGTGTGTGTGGGGGGGGGGGATGCTGTAGACAGGCGCGCGGTGAGTTACGTGGTGACCCAGCTGCGTAGAGCGCATGCGCCAAGCCGTCGGCGACGGCGGGAGCGGAGCTCGGCGTGGCGAGTCACGTGATACGTTGTCAAGGCTACGACGCAGCTGCGCTCAAATGAAGGTCAAATTGCTGCGGACGGACGGCGAAACCCGGCTCGACGTGCTTAGTAAAGCTTTCGCTTTAAAACTATCCTCATCAGCATACGCTTGGCTCCATGTGCATGGTTGTTTGGCTCTATGTGCGTGGCGGTTTCCCGCCAGTTGTGCCTTAATACAGGTGTCCAAACGGAGGGTGAATGGCCCGTTGTTATAACCCTCGCCTCCACCGACGCCTCTTTCACAAGTGTCGTGATACTCGGCGGCAGCACGTCCCATCAATCGTTGTGCCCTTTGTCTTGTGACGTAAAGATCGCGCTAGCGCTTTTATCAGCAGTTGCCCTTTGCACTCGCTATGGGAGGGACGCTCGTTTAACCACACCTTCCAGGATCCTGGCGTCAGGATTCTGATGAAGCCGTGCAGTGTGCCGGGGCTATGAACGCTGTCACTCATACGCTAGTCTATGACGATGGGGCGGACTTGGCGCAGCAAACGCACTACTTGTTCATTGCGCTGGGCAAAAACAAGACACCGGTGTCCTTGCTCTTTGACGCTCATGCCAAAGACGCTGAATTTATTCAATAATGATAATATATAATTTCACTATAGCAATATTCACTATAGCAGACCCACCATAGTCACAGCTTCGCTGTCTTCCATCTTCACAGTAGTGGAAGGGCTCTGAATGATTTTTTTAATTTACAGCTAAGCTGCTTATGGCTAGGGTTCCGTGGATTTTTCGCGTGCGTAGCAAGAACTCAGGTCCCGCGTGAACACGGTCGTGCCACTATTCGTGCGTTCATCGTCGTCTTCCACAGCTGACTCGTCGGCGTCCCTCGGATATGCTTTTTAGATAGATTAGTTATTAATGAGCACAATTTTCAAGGTCAGTAGACTCCCAGGTAGATAATAAAGTTTCTCAAAGATTTGCCGCTGTGCGACCCGCTTCGGCCATGTCGGCGTTCCTCTCTCTGTCGGCGTTCCAGGCGCCTGCGTATCTAGTTTGTTTTCCTTTCATAGTGGCGGTATACAAACAGGCTAGAAAGACAAGTTGCCGTTTTCCATTTTGAATTTCACGTCCATTGTAGTAATGGGGAGGCCGCGTACACTCCAGACTCCCGAGGAGCAACGCGCCTGTGAAGCGTGACGGCGAGAACAGATGCGACAGTCCAGTCGGTGCCGGTGGCCCACGAACACCAATTGTCCACCGATCAAGACAAATAATGACCGCCGATCAGGACAATAAGTGTCTTCGTACCTTTGTTCAAAATCCTGTGTCATGTGTGTGTCGTGTGCTAAGCAGCTTTGCTGGTCATCGAGCTTCACAGAGTGGAGTGTCTCATGAGTTTTAGGGTGCAGCTCTTAGGCGCCCGTTGCTGCGTTGAGCGTCGCCGTCCCTCGGCGTAACCGCTTGAACGAGCTCTTGCCAGTGCTCGCGTATTCATTGTCGTCTTCTTTCACAGCTGGCTCCCATGCGGCTCATCATGGCAACATTCTCATATATCACCACTTACGGCCTTAATTGGTTTAAGTGAACGCTGGTATCGTGCTATTCACGACAACCTCCCCAATATTTACATTCTCGCCTCATATAAAAGAGAGCTAAGTAAATCTGAGCCTAATCAACCTAATTAAACAATAACTTGCGAAAACTCACTCATGTGCGGATTACAACGCCCTTCACTCTATAGTATTTGTTGTTGGCGTAACACAAACTCCTCCGATTTATTTGTTGCAGGCATTTATTTGTGAGGGCCGATATACGTCCCCAAACTTTTGACATCTTGGAACTGAGGGATGAAAAACGGCTGTAGATTGGTGAAAAAATGTTCGCTCTATAATTTGAGTTTATTCTCCGCTAAGGCAATGGAACCTTGAATTCCTGAGCTTCGCATGCTAAACAATGCATGAAATTTGCTGGCGTCATTTGTGACCTATCATAGCAGCATTTCGTATTATACAGCGTTGCCTGATTATAATTCCTTTCTTCTAGCTTTGATATTTTAAAATATTATTCTCCACACACCTATGAGTTTCTGTAAAGGTATTCTTAACCTTTGCGAACGGCAGGCTCAAAGGCTAACACGCATTACGAGCTGTATGCGCGGGAGAAGAAAGGATGCGAAATACACGAAGCCAATATGCAAGGGCATCACACATGTGGTGAATAAAATAGCTGCAGGATTTTTTTACATAAAACAGCTTCAAAATGAAACTCTGTTGCTAGGCTTAACGCATGTAACAAAACATGGTATAGGATTATCAATTATATGTTTTCAACTGTGCTAACCATTCGCATTATTTTGAAATCGTTTAGTGACCAGAAACCACTACTCGAACATGCATAAATTGCGCGCACAGATGGCACTGTTGTTGTGCCACGAATGACGCAGTAGGAGCTAAATTTTGCCCCTCACTCAGCATTCAGAGAGGTATAGCATGTCAGTACATTCGTCAATACAAGCGGGAGTTGTCGCATTTGAGAGCGGGCAATGAGCCACAGTCGATCGAGTACATCAAGCTCAGTACATCAATTACATCAGTACATCAAACTGAGTACATCAATTGTAATCAAGAGTTATAAAGGCTCGAAATTGGCAAATCTCCAGAAATTTCACACTATCTCGGCTAAGGAGACCAGCGTTCGACACGCCGGAGCCAGAAAGGCCGTGTGGAAATTCAGGCAAGAGGGGGGATGCCTATTCGCGCCGACATTAATCGATCATGCGGGTCCACTACGAATGTGAGAGCAACCACGATTCAAAATTACAACGCTGGACCTTCCGTAGCTTTCTAGTGCGCTTTCTGAGGCGTCAATTGAAATCATACGCTTTACGTTCGTATTGCTGTGTAGAGAAAACCAAATACTACGACCTCTATGTGTCACGTCCGCAGAAGGCACCGTTGCCACGCCACGCGTCACGCAACTGGAGCTAAATTTAGCCTCGCGCGTGGCCTTCAGAAAGGATTAGCTCGGCAGTTATTTTCTCCATTTGAGCAGGAATGGTAACGTTTGAGACAGCTTCCTATAACACGACAGGTAAAATTTATCGAACACATGCAGGTGCTCATCGGGAGTTACCGGGCCTAGAAGTGTGCAATTTGGTGCAGAAATTTCAATGCTGCGGGGCTATGACCACTCTGCGCTCGGCACTGCCGCGCGTATGACCACTCTGACTGGTACGTTGCTTGCATCACCAGAATGAAAGCACAAACTGAGCTTGCGGAAGATGTACAAGCTTTAATAAAGAACAAAATAAAGATCAGAAAACACGAGAAAAAGTCTTTAGCAACGTCACCAGTCTTTACCATAGATATAGCTTACCCAAACTTTATTACGATTCACATTGTTAGGGTTCTTCAAGCACTTTCTGGAGCCAGACTCTCTGTCTATGTCTCTAAACGTTCTCCTGCTAACTTGTGTCACTGATAGTGAGTGGTCGAATGGGTAGTGCGTTGGGCTACGGTGGCTAAAAGGGGGAGGTGGGAGCAACGCAGCCGTCGGAGAGCGCGGCGCGTGTTGGCGTGATTCATGATGCCGAGTGGTGGCGCACGCGTCGACGCTAAGATGCCTCCACTGTAGTTTGGTTGCTGCCGGAGCTAGCGAGTGCGCTCGGTTGGCATGGTCCTGTTCGGTTATTTTTGCTCCACACTCGTTTCTGTTCGCATTCACGCTGTGCAGTTCGGCCTCCTTGTGGTGACAATATTTTTACACGTTGCCTTGCCGTAAGAAGCAATGACAAGTAGCATGAAACGACGGACACACTGTTTTGCGCCGGGGTGCACAACAGGCTATGTATCTGGTAGAAAAACAAAAGAAACACATTCCTTTTCTCGGTGCCTGATGTCGATGAGGCACTTAAAGCGTGGCAGCGGCACAGAACCAAGATAATGTTGCTTGCCGTTGCTTGGAGATGGTGTTTTTCTGCATTCCGCCTGCTTACATAATTAGTCATAATTTATAATAAACTGAAATATTATAATTACATGAAAATCATCAATGAGAAAATTATACAGTCACATGATAAATTCCCGATACAGCTTTCTGTTGCTCAATACGTTCTCCATGAAAGTGTTTTTCCGAGCGTGAAAGAAGCCCGCGAATACATGCAAGGTGCCTCGAGCGGCAGGCCGCGCGGCAATTTTTCGGCAATTCGCGGCCTTCTTTCACGCTCGGAAAAACACGTTTATGTAGCACGTGTTGAGCAACAGAAAGCTGTATCGGGAGGCTTCCGTGTTGCTCTACAGTTTTATCATTGCCATTTTTCGTCTAATTATAATTTTTGAGAAGTTTATTAAGTAAGGCTTAGTTAGTTAAAGCACCATGCACGAAAGGTAACTTGCGCTGTAGTATAGACGAGACTCGCAAACCGACCACCACGCCATGGTGGGCACGCGATGCTTACTCCAAAAATATTTGCAACCAGCTTTCAGAAGTTTTGTGCTACAACGAACACCTTTACACATGCGTCCCTATTGAAAATCCCAGCAATGCTCATCACTTTTATGCTGGGCATGCCGGTAAATGTGCTGGGCACGCTGGGTAATGTGCTGGCATGCTGGAACTCATCGTGGGTATGCTAGGTGATAATGAGTGATATAGATGGTGCTGGGTAGATTGTGGAATACCTGCTCGGTGACATACCTCAATGGTGGGTGTATTGGGTGGATGGTGGAATACGTACTGGGTGACCTGTGTAAATGGTGGGTGAATGATGGTTGTGCTGGTTGGATGGTGGGTGAATGGTGTGCGTTCTGGGTGATTGGTGGGTGTACTGAGTGGATGGTGGGAGGACAATGGGTGACTATACAGAATGTTTCAGCAAACATTTTCAAAAATGTTTAAAGGTTGCCTGCGGCAGCTAGCAGTATTCTAGTTGATGAGCTGGTCCACTGGAAGAGGAGGACAATACTTGCAAAAAAAGAAATGCATAATCAACTTTACAATTGGGAAAAATTCACTAATTAGGTTTTTAACTAATTACCTGTTGTCCCACATTCCAATTAAAATATTCTAGCCGTTGAATTCGCAAGGCGGATTCACGCATTATTAGGATGACACCAGATTGGAGATATTAATTCCCTTTTGTATAGAATAACCTCTAAATTGACTAGCATCTGTCGTGTCACTCGACGTAGTTTCAGAGCCCTGTCCTGTATTTCTGTACTTTCAGAAAACCTGTGTTTTTCAGCCTCTTCCTCTGCAGATGACGCTGGTGATTGATATCTGTGAGCAGCACTGACCTATGGCTGAGTGAAGAGACGTATAACTCTAAGTCTAGGCTTTGTTGTTAAATCATTTTATCATTATAGTAGTCATAAAATAAATTTCTGTAATTTCAGTGTGACATCTCGTGT
This sequence comes from Dermacentor silvarum, assembly GCF_013339745.2. Classification (NCBI taxonomy): domain Eukaryota; kingdom Metazoa; phylum Arthropoda; class Arachnida; order Ixodida; family Ixodidae; genus Dermacentor; species Dermacentor silvarum. The sequence continues at coordinate 44,178,292 of NC_051164.1, read as the reverse complement.
GGTTGAGCTTAATAAATTGCAACTGTGACGCATAAACAAGGGAAGTAAGCACGTTGTTGGGCTAGTCGATTCATAGATTCAGCAAAAATTTTTAATCTGTGCAAAGAAGACAAAACGTTAACAGAAACGTGTGTGAGCTTCCATGTTTCTGTTCACGTCTTGTCATCGCACAGTTTAAAAATTTTCTTGAAACAAGCGAACAGGCACAAGTGCTGATTTGGAATGATAAACGTACCGAATGCACAGAATGTATCTGCCATCACAATTCAAATGCAACATATTCTGAAACTACTTGAAAATGTTTCATTGCCAGGTTTAGCTGCACTTGTAACAGTGGTCTAATTTAGACTCCAAAACATGCACCCGAGACTTCTGCATGCTTAGAAACCAGCTACAGTACGATTACATGTTGCACATCCATGTAATTATGCGTAAGAAATGTTTATTCCTGTTTGCATTTCAATTTATGCCATAACTGAGTAAACTCAAGAAATAAGAAAGTGTGCGTATACTTTTGTCAGTAACTTCCATCTGTTATTTGTGCCTCATTGTCCTGTACAGTAGATATCACGTAGGCTTTTCTAAGAGCCAATGAAACTGCTACTTATTGCAAAGCTAGAAGTAGTCGTGGCTCATACTGTTTTTGCTGTTGTTGCTTTGAGTGTTACATATGGCTGTACATTATCCTATGGCATTGTGAAAGTCTCATAACTATACGGTGGTATCTCAAATAAATGCTAGACTAGTGATAGGTGTAGTATAAGTGAAGGTTCCACTGGCAGGCGCACAGAAAGTTGGCGCGTTCTGAGGCATAAAATGCCTGTGCACCCACACCTGCAATCATTCATTGTGTTTTGAATGAGAAGTGGAACACAATAAGAAGATATTCCTCTTATTATGCTCAGCTTGGTGCCAAGGTACCATGAATTTATACCAGCCAGTCCAAATATAATTTTTTGTTAATGTAATCTTTGACACATGCGAAGACACACTTAACTAAACTGTGGTGTTTCGCATCACATTTTTTAGAACACTGACCGCTTATGATAATGTCAAAAACAATGAAGAAAACCATCCGGATTGACTGGCATCCTCACAGAAGGCGCTACAGATACAAGTGTTTAACCTTAAATAACATCTTTTTATAGACAAAGTGATGCCGTCCTGGCACACATCTTTGGCTGTTGCTATACAATACACTGTGACAATTTGTTTAGATTTGGGATTTTTCAGGAACCTGGTGGCTATTAAACACTAGACCAAAAGCGCATTTATTGAAGGGCTGCTAAATGGCTACCACTACTCATTTTTACATTGTTTTTGGGCTGTCTCGCTCTGTCATTAAAACATTGCCTAGTTTCGCTAGCCATTTAGCAGCTCTTGTAATAAATGCACATCCACTCCACTGTTTAGTAGCACCAGGTTTTGAAAAAATGCAAAAACCGAAAAAGGAGAAATTTAGAGGTGCACTAGATAACAAAAGTGATAGACAAGTGTGTCAGTGTGGTTTCAATAAGCTGATGAAAACAAACCGATGGTATTTCTGGATAAACAGTCGTAACTGTAGTGACACCTGTCCGCATGCCTGTCAATATATAGGGTTTTCTTTGTGGTTTTCGACATGGCTCTTAGTCGATGGTATTCCTTCAAATGAAGTTTAGTTGACCGTTAGCATTAGTCCTGATTGTGGTTTTTTTTGTCCCATTGTGCTGCTTTATTGTACCATCAAGGTGAATTAACTCGCCAAAATCAAGTTGTTGAAACTAGAGCATACCATGGTTCCCCTACACTTTTATTGCACAGAGTAGAAAAAGCCAAGGGAAAATTTACATTTAGCACGTGTCATGTTCTTAGAGTTTCCTACCACAAAAATAAAGGCAAGGGTGGCAGCATCAACGCCACCACTATTTCAGTGGCTACCCAGTCCTTGAGTGTGTCTGTAATCTCAGTCCCCGAAGATGGGTAAATACCCACAATCATTCCAAGAATTCTAAAGTGAGTACACAGTAACCTCCACAGAACTCGCATGTTCACTTCGCCTTGTGTTAGCACAGAATCCTGTTTGACCCATGTAGGGTGTCACGAAAAGCGCACAACTCTTTATGAGATACCAGTGGATGGCAGAGTCCGAATATAATGTTTGTTTGCTGCCGCAAAATCTGCCAGAGCCAGCAGTACTGTTTGTTCTAATCTCAACTGCAGTATGTGTTCAGGTAATCTCATTTGTCGAAACATGTCTAATTCATACTTCACTGCACCTTTCTTTTAACCGTGGGAAATGCAGTTATTATTGGGTATGAAAGCCATATTTTTGTTTCTCTATGTTGATCGGCATTTCTGCCTTCGACTTCAATTTTAGTAACTTCATCGTCATCTCAATGCACTCTAAGGCCACTACGCTACCTGGATACCAGCGTCCATCCTTCATAAGCCATGCGCTCATTTCACAAGGAGCTGAGAGTATTTGTCTGCCTACCTTGACAGATAGGCAGACTGAGAGGTGTGGTCCAGCTAACATAGTGACCTTTAAAGTACAAAAATAATGAGGTTATTAAACGGTTGGTGGATGGCTGAGGTGTAGACTGATAAAGCAGAATATTATTGTAAAAAGTTGTTTCAATGCATGTGAATAATGCGACTTCCACAGTTTAAAGAAAGTTCTTTTTTTCCACAAAGATTGGCAAAGTATGAGCTGCAGTCTACACTGGAGCAGAAGGTACTGTTGCCTCTTGCTGGGCATTTTGTGGCATCTAACGCAAGATAAAATACGGTGCATGTCATCAGAGGGTAATGTATAAAGGCTTGTTTGCTTGGGGTAGCCGGTATGTGGTCAAATGGGGCACAGTGTTGACATGAGTTTAAGAGAATGTAGAAACTCGTTAGAGGACTCTATACACTCCTTGCATTTCATCGCAGTGATTGTGGGTGCGTTGGTGATTTCGAGGACACAGAGATTGCATACTCCAACAAGGACTGCATAACCTATTACAGCAGAGGCGCTGTGTATGAAGGCCTCACTCCTAAGCCAGCCTTCTACTTATTTTTGTGGCAGGGAGTTTGTCTTCTTACATGGTGAATTACACTGCGCAGGTTACTAACGCTAATCAGTTTTCCTTCTCTTGTATTCATGTGTTAACAATTTCTTGTACATGCACAGATGAACACTAAAAAGGTAGGCGGGGCGGCGTGTACAAGGCCAGGGAATGTTGCGATCATTCTTTATTTCATAGTACAGCAAGTGTCCTGTCGCTCTCCTTTTTCTGTGTTTAACTTTAGTGTTGCAGCTCATTATGGAAACTTGGCCATTGGCAGCTTTTGAGTGGTGTGCAGCTACAGGTCACTCATATGTGAGCTTTCACAGAATCAGTAGAGGTTGTCTGGTGCCAAATATTTCACTTTTGTTTCCATTTGCTTTGCCCCACAGGGATGGTCCTGTCCCCTTCGAATACTTATACATGCCGCTTTTTACTAGTATTGTATGTACGTCCTTCAATTCTGTTAGCTTTAGCTCGAGTGTTTACTGCTGAGCGAAAGCTTACTAGCATACATAGGCATAACATTTTACTAGAGTACTTCTGTATGAGCGAGTTGGCTCGACATGCTGGAAGTTTAAACAGTGCAAAAAGATGGCGGCAATACAGAACCAGTGCTAGTCCTGCGTGCAAGTGTTCTTCGTCCTCGCCTTTTTGCACCGTTTAAACTTGCAGCTAACACGAACTGGCATTCAGATCTACAATTGGGGAATCCACATGTGACGGAATATTTCACTATTTTAAAAATATTTTCCCGCAACTTTATAATTCAGGACAATACTATGCTCATATTTACCTCCTTTCTTGAACATCACATGTTTCTTCAACATTACATTACATTCTGCGTGGCTAAATTTCACTCTTTTATGGTGCTTCAAGCAGACACTAAAGAGAAAAAAAACAAGTTCAGCTGCTGCTTGCTCAACCAGAAATTATTAAACGATTATAATATTTAGTAAGCAACCTTATTTAAAAAATATATTTAAATTGATTAGGAATTGCTTTAATGTGCCTTCGAATACTCTAATGAATCGCACCGTTTCATCAGCATTACAGTTAAGATTACCACAGCAAGAAAGGAATAGCAGTGCTAAATTAATTCGCATTTTGCTTCATCGCAGCATGCCCCCACTGTTCTGTCGTACATCCAATTACGACCAAGTGATAAAAGAAAGATAATTTGCCCTTATCTGAGATCTCAGTATCCACAGTTATACATTTTACTAGTCATTTCGCATTTTTTGCTTTACATAGGTTGTGCATTGTTGCGTACATTCTTTTTTAAGCTGTGCCTGCAGAGTATTTTGACTGTAAGCCAGATTTCATTTGCGTTTATTGGATGCATTGATTATTAAAATTCAAATATACGTCTTCTTAGTCATTGAAGATGTCCTATTTAGACTGTGTCAGCAACATGCAGGCTCTTTGCAAACTTACTCTTTGCAGCTTAATTAATAAATCAGTAAGTGCTCGCATTCATCTAGTCTTGTAGTGCGAACTTCATGGTAGGTCACCTTGGGTACTAGTAAGTGCACAGATGAGGACCGTAGAAGGTGACATAGCACAAATGAGCACAAAACCATTTGTGCAATGTGCAACCAACGAGCTCAGGCAAACACTATTCTGAAGGTAACAGACATGGCGGCAACTCCCAAGAATGTCTTTTTTTGTTTCAGATACCATGTTATAATTCTACCTTCTAGCTCGTGTGTCAGATCGCACATGCATCAGCATAATCACTTGTACAATTGCAAAAACAGAATGCTGACACTCGCAGTTTAATCGGGGCTCATATGCAGGAATTAATTTTTTTTATTTGCCAATGTACTGAAGTGCTTACTAAAGCACGGATCACCAATCCTGAAACTCCACTTATCGATAATCTGGTGATCAACTCGACCCATTTCAGCATAGAATAATAGCACATTCAGAATGTTGATGGTGGCTACATTGAAACAATTAAGGGGCAAAAAGAACTATCTGGTGTCAGTTTTTTTAAACTTTTTTTCATGTGCTCAATATAGTCTAGCACACATCTGCCTCTTTGGCCTATATAGCTTCTTCTACAGCTCAATGGAATACACATGCACTGCAATCGACTATATTGTTTGGTGCAAAAGAAAGTCATGCCAGAAATTAATTAATGCAACTCTTGGGTTGCTGACGACAACCCTTTACGAGGTTGGCTATCCAAGTCAGTTCCTGGTGCTTGTTGCAGAAGGCCTGCTCAAACAGGCACTGCAGAGGAAGATGTGTGCTGAGTGGCAGGAGGTGCTAACATTAACAAGATAAAGGTTGTTGCAGCCCCGTATTCTCACAGCCTTTCACACAGCTTAAAGAAAAACACAGCGAGAAGACATCAACTTTGTCTATTCTGCACCAAACTAGGTAGCGTTTTCCAGAAATTCCTCAAGATTAAAATGTAAAAAAGGGAAATCAGTAAAATGCAGAGCATGCATTATATATCACGCTGGATTATTCTGTGAAAGAATCTACATAGGCTAAACAGGCAGATGTGCGAATGAGGTTGCGTGAGCATAGTAACAAAGTGAAGATAACGGCACCAATGGTTTGTTGTTCTTTCATTTCTTAAAATGTGGCTGCCGTTCCTGTTTTGAAGGTACTGTATTCTAGGTAGAACCTGGTGCGAGTTGACTCAACAGAATATAAGTTGGTGGGCTGGTCACGTATGGGCTGGTCACGTATGTATCAGCAAAGTTTGTGTTGTCAAATAAAAATCAGAATTCCTGCATATGATTTGAAATTACCTGCAAGTGTGAGCATTTTTTCCTGTTGCAATTGTTGTTTGCTGTTGTAGAAATGATTACACTGATACATGTGTTCTCTGACGCACGAGCGAGAGGTACAAGATGTGGTACTTGGAAATAAAGATGTTCTTGAATGTTAGCAATATGTCTGAGTGTATTCATACGCCGTATATTGCCCTCGCCTGTATACACAACACTAGCATCGCAAGCGCTTCCATGTCCGAAGCTATTGAGCTATACAAGAGAATGTGTATACTGGGTGAATAATACTGCAGTTACAGTTACATATTGAGAATGTGTTAGTTTGAACTGTGAAACTTGTCATCAGCACACATTGCAGTTACAGTTACATATGAGAATGTTTAGTTTGAACTGTGAAACTTGTCATCAGCACAAAAAAGGGCATGGGCTTTTATCAGAAATCAAAGGACATAACCTGCAAAATATTGTCTATACAAATGTGATTTAGTGTTACGAGTACTTGTCAAGGAAGTAACACTTCATATCTATTGCAGGTACAAATTGTTGTAGGCTTTGCGATGCCTTATGACAGTGGCAGTATACTTAAAGTGTACCTCAGATGCCAAGTGTGCAATAGATGTGGAGCTGTGGACACCAGCAGAAGCTGGTGAAAGAGGTCTGACTGGGCAGGCCTGCCGCACAGTTTCGGATTCAACCGGAAAGCTTGCGGCAACAACGGAGAAAGTGGCTGCTGTGAAAAGTAAGTGAAAACGCACCTGAATTAATAAATTCACTACTGTATATCAGAAAATTATCTTGATGAGTAGCGTTGACGTACACACAGCAAGAACAACTGCCAATGATTGATGCCAGTGCCTACTGGTAATTGTCTTAAAGACAGAAGTGAGATTTTCAGCACCTCATGTTGCTTGAAAAGTGTAATGCAGACTTGACATGTGTGATCACAGTTTTCCATGCTGCAGCATTCATCTTAATGCTCTTGAAAAAATGTTTGAGTAAAATTAATTTGGTTCTGGCACAGCTTGACAAATTGTGTGGTCTGAAAAAAAAAGCTATTTAAACCACTGTCTTTCCAATGTGGTGACGGCGGTGATCTATTTGCTGCGTTTTAATCTGCAACATTCAGAGCCATGCGATTTGTAAACACACCTGTCTTTAATTGAAATTTGTGACATATGTCCTATCAGTACTTTCGACTTACTTGCAGCGATCTCATTTTATTTGAGCATAGCAATGAAGCAATTACTACACAAAGAAAGCACCTCGCATATTAGTGGCATGTCGGTTATGAAATGGATATCTGTACTTGTCCTGATAAGCCTGCGATAAATTATCATGCCTGTTGTCGACGCCAAAAAAAGTTAAGGTATTGAGGTATCACACAAAGTTTCAGCACTCGCCTCTAGCTTAGATTAGAGCGGACAACTATACAGTGTGACTGTAACTAGCCTTTTCCTTTCTGTGCAATTTCAATTTTTTTGTAAATCTAACTGCCGGTAACTCTTGTTTTGGCACCCAGAAACAGTCTGCCACAAATTCTATTTGCTGCAACAATATGTTTATTAGAAACAAACGAGCGTAACAGATTGCTTTGTTTTATTTTTAGACGCTTCCTTAGGCTTCTTTACATTGAAGATGTATTGCAGGTCAGCTTATCAAAAAAAAACGATATGGTGTTTGAACAGTGGAACACAAAGACATTGGTTGGAAATGATGCATTGTGAGCAGCACAGAGAATCAAGGACTAAGGAAACAACACAAAGCTATTGCTGTCTAAACTGAAGCTTTATTTAGAAAACCTTGCTAAAATATGACACCCTTGATACAAATGTAAATTTATTAAAGGGCGCCTAAACTTAACACCTCACATAGTTGATATTTCAAAGAAATGTGCGCATGATGGAGAGAATGCCATGATCATAGTCTGGTGAATGCGGCAGTGCTATGGGCTGCGGGAATGCCACAAATTTAAAGAACTCCCGCACTGCTCTCCTGGCTTTTCTGGTACTGCCTTCGTGCATTACGATGTCAACAGGGTTTTCCAGGTGACCTCAGCGTTAGGAGTAAAAGCAGTGAATCAGTCAATCATCGAGGAACTACAGGGCCGGCATGACGAGAGCCAATTTTGTGTTCTGAGGATGTCGGACGGGTCGCCCATTGTGCAACACTGAAACTTTTCTGAAGATTCCATTCAGCTATCTTCACGGGGAGGGTGATAAGGGCAGACAATGGAAGAACCTTACTTCTGCCATGCAATGCAATTCGTAGCCTTTGCTGCACTTTGTATGGTAGGATGAGGGCACGAGTATGGAGTGTAGCGATGGAGTGAGAAACAGTGATGGCTTATCAGCGGTTTATCAAATGCCTTTACTTGTTCTATTACTGGAGCGCCATGTCAAAAGATTCTCGCAGCTTACCTTCATGTACACTACAGTACTCGTTTATAACAATCGCAGATATAACGAATTATTGGTTAAAATGACCGCAATTTTTTGTATTTATGATTTTCCTGACCATGCCTGTTCAAACTACGTTCACATATAATGAACATGTTCAATAGCACCGGACTGTTACAACAAACATGTGAAAGCTTATCGCAGTAAAAGGAGAGTGGACACCAAGTTCTGAAATTTGAAATTGCAACGGGACTTGGTGCATCCTCTTTTCCAGTTTAGTCATAATGAAGATATAACTGCTAAGATAAATGAGTGTTGCACGTGGATTTCCAAAGACACAATGAAATTCGCTCTTTTTCAGCCATGCAAGGGCAATCATGCTTTGAAGGCATGTCTCCAGTGTGCTTCAGAATGAGGCCGTGCATTGTATAATGGTGGTGGCCTTTGCAGACCGGCGCACGTGGCTCTCTCAGCTCACGTGTGCTCTGCTCTCAGTGTGACACTGCTTGCAGTCTCGGGGCCACGATGGCACTCGTTCTTGCACTGTTCTCTGCGTGGCACTGCGCCTATTTGAACCTATTTTTTCAGTTTCTCTAGCGATTTCCCTATTGCAAGGTTAAACTGCATAAAATATGACTGCTTGCTGCTCACAAGGTGGGGAATTTTATTACTTTATTAGCACTTACATGTGTTATCCTTTACAGAAAGGTTAATTTTGTGGTATTACTGAATCTAACCCGATTTTTACAAAGCTTGTTCGAGGTGCAGAAATGGGAAATAAAGGGGTTTTATCAGAAATCAAAAGACCTAACCTATACAATATTGTTTTATGCAAGTGTTTTTTAGTGTTACTAGTACTGGTCAGAGGAAAAAATACTTCATATCTATTGCAGGCACAGATTGGTGTAGGAATTGTGATGTCACTCAACAAGTGGCATTACATACTAAAGTGCACATCCGATGCCAAGTGCGCATTAGATGTGGCACGGCACCTCTGGACACCAACGTAATCTGGGGAAAGAAGCCTGACTGGGCAAGCCTGCCGGACAATCTCTGATGCACCCGGAAACTTCTCGCAACACCATTGAAAGTGGCTACTGTGAAGAGTAAGTGAACAGTCCCTCATTTAAGAAACTTGACTGTATATCTGGAAGTTATCTGGATGAGTTAGCGTGGATGTACACACAATGGAAAGAAATGCCAAAGAAATGCCAAAGAAAGAATGATGCGAGTGCCTATACGTATGTCTTTTTCTTGTGCCGTAAAATACACTCTCAAAGCAGCATAATTTCGAGATTTTGGTTTTTTGCTAAAACTGTCCGCAGTGTCCCCTATAATCGTCTTGAATGACAAGCAATCAAGAAAGTCTGGTGGCTACATGTGCCTTATTTGATCATAAAAGTGAAAGAATTACTACACAAAGAAAACACCTCGCACATTAGTGGCATGTAAGCTACGACATGGATAGTTGAGCTTGTCCTGTGCGAAGCTTTCTATAAATATGCATGCTTATCGTCAGTGCCCCCCAAAAAATCAAGGTGCTGGGCATATGCAGAGCTGTGAAACTCGCGGACAGCCTGATTAGAATGGATGACTACATAGTGTGGCTGTAACTGGCTTTGTTTTTCTGCGTATTTTCAATGATTTGATGAATCTAAGCGCCGGTAACTCTTGTACTGCCATCAACAGTCTGCTGCAAATACCTTTTGCTGCTAAAATGTTTTTCGGCACAAACGAACATATAATGTTGGTCTGTATTTTAACATGCTTCCTTGGCCTTTTTTTACGTTGAAGATGTAGGCTAGCTTAGCAAGAAAGCAATATGGAGTTTTAGAAGAACACTAAAACATTGGTTGCCATCATTGGCAGCTAAATAAAGCATGCAAGCCAGCCATGACTACGGCTTGTGCATAAAAAATGTATGCCTACATGGCTAATGCTAAAGTTACGATCCGTTTTCTCGCCTACTGCACGAGATACAGGCCGTGAGTACGATATCTAAGCCGCTGCATTTCTTTGAGCAATACGAATGTGTGACAAATTTGTTGACAAACTTTGGAATAGCACTATCATTTTGCACTGGTGCATAGTGAACTTAGTGTCTTTTCTTTCTCCTCATGGCCCTGCTCTATCCCCCCCCCCCCCCCCGGGGACATGTAATATGACTGCTATCAAAAAGTGCGCGGTAGCATAACGGAGTGTGTTAGAGTCAATTTCCTACCGCAGTAAGCATTATCGCCTGTAAAGTTTCGACTAGCAAGAATACTTGACAATCAATATAAAATAATATGCGAAATTACAGGCTGAAGGAATCTATTTCACTTCCCAGTACCTATATGCTATTCGCTATACGAACACCATCACAGCAACCCTCTTCCCCTCTACAACCACGAAAAGAAGACATCGCGCGTTTGCTTAGTGTTAGGTATGGCATACGTTAGCAAATCTTTGAGGCGCAATTTTACTAACAGTCTCTGATCAGAAATTATTCCTCTTGCTAGTCTTCATTCACCTTTCCGCAAAGGTTGCTGTGAATGACATTTTTGCCGATGATAGAAACCATAACTCCAAGGCATAATAAACATACCTTAGTTAGGCTGGCAGCACAGAATATTGTCAACAACGTGATAAGAATGTTCACCATGTCTGTTCCCAAATGTCACAAAGCCTTTTCTCTTACAATGACGCACGCTCTCACATAAACGTTTATATCGTCCCGACTATTGAAACACTTAAGGAAAGTGTAATAGCCGTACACCGAAGACCACAATCGTACACTTTAGATACCCACCGCCCCAGTACACGTTATCGTGAAACTCGAAGGCAAGTATCCATCAGTTACCTCATCAGTTCCATCAGTTACCTCCCACTTAAACCAAGGGTACCCGTATAATAATCATTAAAATAAACGATGTTCTCTGTGAAGTTCTCCAGTGACTGACACTCTTTCCATTTGTTGACCTTTCTGTCTGCATTCCACAAAGGTTGCAGATAGATTGAACAATAGCACCTTGAATCAGGTAGTTTCTGTCACCGTTCTATCGTCAAAACAGGCCCTCTGAAAATTTTACATGGGTATTTACCTTCGATTCTTTATACTACTGCATATTTATTATAAATTTCTTCTCAAGTTCCTCTTTACATACTTTTTTGGCAAGAAGCCTGGCTTTCAAATGGCTAGACAGATTTCCTGCAAAATTATCAATTACTTCGTTTCGATAGACCTGCCAGAGGTGCTCTTCTTGTTTTCTTGGTTTCAGCGAAATTATGTCTCAAGATAACCACATCAATGTATGTCTGATAAAAATAAAACGTTTGCGTTGGACATTACAGTCCCAGATGCCGTCCCTTTTTCATTAGTTAAGCTATATTTTACGCGAGGAGTGGAAGTTGATCGATTTCTAGACGTCGCGTTATCTTTCTGCTGAATAGCCATAGTAGTTGCTCGTGACTTGTGTTGGGGTTTCAAAACTGATCTAAATGGAAAGTGCCGGTGTGGATGAGTGTCGGTAATAATCTTTCGTGTCGAAATTTAAACGTTGCCTGAATTTGTATGCGCCTTGTAAGAAGCCATAGATCTCAAATCTTCCAGCTCGTTTTTACCTATCTCCTGCTGGACTACTTTAGACAGCACTGCAAATTTCGTATGTTATGCTTTCCGTGTCTCTACATTAATTCCAGGCCAATTTGAGTAACGACATCATTTATGGTGAAATAGGTTCCGTAGAATTTTCTGCCTGCCTGTGTCTGTCTGTTTGTGTCTCTCTGTCTGTGTCTTTCTCTCTGTGTCTGTGCCTGTCTGTTTCATTCTTCGACGAAACAATGAAATGAAAGACTGTAATTCATCTAACTCACCGTTGTCAGTGACTGTTTGTCATGTGCTCCTCTGGTCTCCCTTATTTTGCTGCTAAAAATATGTAACGCTTCTTTAGCTACCAAAGTGGTGCTTACTGGACCTGCCCTACACCACCAAGCAGTCTAATTCTGTTCTCGAGATTTTCAGCCACTAAGAGTAACTCCACATTAATGAATCCACGACCGGCACAAGGTGAAATTTCAGTATATGACAAAATTCGGCAGTGTCAAAAATAGCACCACGGTCACTTTATTCTGTATGCAGGAAATTTGAGATAAACCTCAACTCCCGCACAAAATTAATTTTTTCATGCGAGCCATCGCCTTATATGTAGCCGCAAGACTGTTTTCGTCCATAGAAGGCATTTCACGGGACAAGTAAGAATCATTGGGAGGTACGGAAGAAGAAAAGAGCCAGACTCCAAGTGAGCCTCTTACACTTTGCGCTGGTAAGAAAATATGAAATGACCTTGTTTTAAAGCCAAGATTTCTTTTGCCTACCGTCCTATGGTTTCGCCTAGGTACGTTGGTTGCTGGCTAGTCGGGTTGGCGCGCGACTGGCCGCTGTAGGCACTTTGCGTGTGTTCGGGCTTCATTCACACTCGGAAAAGCACTTTTATGTAACACGTTTAGAGGTACAGAAAGCTGTATGCGGAGTTTTGCATATTGCTCTATTATATTCTGATTGACAGTTTTCATCTGATTGAAATATTTGAGGGATTGTATAATTATTTAGCGCTTAATATGTAATTAGACGATATGCAAGAATAATGTATCTCCAAGTGACGGCAAACATCATTGCGTTGGTTCTCTTCAGCTACGTGGCACTTGCATATTTTTTAATCTTAATTGGTACATGACAGTTGGAACACTCTGTACAACGTATCGTACATCGAATACATCATACTCAATATCAACCACGTAAACAAAATCAAAGGAGCAAACAAAACAGCAAATTTGCTGCTGCGAACGAAATGCGAACGCACAGCGGAAAGCAAACGCGACCGTCGCGCGAAAGGCCGTGAGGGTATGGGAAGAAGGGAGGCGGGGCGGCGCTGTGCTCCGGCACCAAATACGTATCTTGCCACTCAATCTCCCATGCGAAAGCATGAAAGCGGGCAAGCAGCGCGGGAGGGAGAGGGGGGGGGGGCAGCTACTCCTTTGCCAACAACTTCTCCTCTGCACTTTGCCCGGCAGTGCTGGTCGCCCGCACCGTCTCTTATCTCCACACGGCTCTGACCATTGTATGCGCTGTGCATTCGCCGCTCAGTTTCCGTTGCGATAGACCGCACTTACCTGCGATTGCTGCCAGCGTTTTGACAGTCGTCTGCGGTCATTCTGTGTGATTATTGATGTTTGCTTGTGTGTGCTGAAACCACGATTGTTAATTCAGTTAGTAAGCGAATGTGTCCAAGTTTATGCAGCCGATAAAACTACTATTCGCGGTCCGCGATAGTGATTGCGGTCCGCGATAGCGATTGCGGATAGCAATAGCGATTGCGGAAACACAGTGGGGACCGCATAATTTGCTATCGCAATCGATGCTTCGCCTTTCGGGCGAAACTGCGACATTTTTAAATATGAATACGCATTTGGTGCCGCAGCTAAACGTCGCCTCCCCTCCCTCCCTCCCTCCCGTCCGTCCGTCCGTCCGTCCCCCCACGGCCTATCGCGCGATAGAAGAAGTCGCGTTTGCTCTCTATATATGAAGATTGCAAAGGAGGAAAGAGACGCTTAATTCTGCAGCCTTTCAGGGAGCACGGCGCAGAACGCGCGTTTGCTCTCCGACATGCGTTCGCTCCCCGTGAAAGCGCGCGTCCCTCGCGCCCTTTCACTCGCACATACCGCGTCCGAAGCGCGGCGACGATTTTATCGCCGTTGACGTCATACGGAACCTCACGGCGACGGCGACGACGACGCCGACGGCAGAAATCCGCTTTGGAGTGTCCATATAATTGCTATCGCAATAAAAAAATTGTTCACAGAAACTGCTCAACATGTCCATTCATTTCCACCATAGCTAATGTTACACTGCACTTCTGTGGCAACTGTAAGCGCGAGCGCAATGCGCCCGACATAAAAAATCAGGCATCCGAAGACGTTTGCAGACGGCGCCAAAGGGCCGTGATGCGTAAGGCTCGCGGGCTTTAGGGAGGCGCAGACAAGTCGGCAAGACTTGACCGTTGGAAGACACGCGAGCTGCATGTATGTGTGCGTGTGTGTACCAACGGCACCTACCCCTCCTTTGAACGCTCACCCCTTCTCCCTGTCTGCCGACGCGACAAGTTGGCGCCGGGTGCTTGCTGCAGCGCGTATGAGACGGTTGTGCCCATTTATGGTCCTTTCTTGCTCCTGCATTCCTGGTTGGACCAGACCGTGTCTCGTGTTCCAGACCGCCATGCGAATCTCCGCATGGCTCCCATTGGTCGAGTTCGTGCAGCCGCTCTTTTCGACGCTAGCGCCAAGGCGCCCTTAAGTTACGGCCTTTACGGGCGGGCGATACTGTATAAAAATGGCGGCTCGCATGGTTGTTTACGTCGTCATGGCTACAGAAACAGAAGCAGCGTGGCACCTCCTCTCTATAGCAGCTCCTCTTTCTCTTTATGTTTTTATTATACCAACTTGGCCAGCTCGCTACCCGCTCCGCCCCTCTCCCCTCCCCCATGTCGCGCGCACAGGTTATGTGTGTGTGTGTGTTTGTTCCTATGCTCGACGCGTTTATCTTCTTCAGCCCCAACCACAGACATGTGTCGGCACGCTTCAGCGCGCGCCGACAAGCGAACGCGTCGGCTAGAGGAAAAGGGCGCGCAACCACAGGCTACAAGCTCTGACGCGTGCCGACGCTCGCTCCTCGGCTCCGGTGCATTTTTCATGGGGTCCTATGTATCCTTATTGGTATTCTCTTCTCAACGTTCTTGTTCAAATTGTTCCTTATCGCTTATAAAGCTTCCAATGATCTACCTTATGTTCTTATAGCGATTAAATGTCTTAACTTTGCAAATTATGCATTAGCGACATTTCACTTCGTGAGCACAGGTACGCGCAATAGTATGGACGCCGTGAACATGCACATCGAACACCGCGGCGTCGAAGCACAAATGCAAATGGCGCAAACCCGGTGATTCTCTTCTCCACCTCCAGGCGCCTCCCTCTTCCGGCGCTCGCTTCCTCAAGGCGACAAACTTGTATACACCGATTTCAGTGATGCGGCATCTACGCTTGCACGTAAAAACAGCTTACCTGTCAAGGAGAGTGGTATTCTGTGCGTCCGAAGTTCAGGCTTAAGGTGATATGCGGATCAAGCCCACTTTTATAGCACTGGTCGTTGTGACGTGTTTTTCAGCAGACAACTTCGGCTTTTCGTCACACCCAATCCTTTAATGTCATTGTACTTTTTTTAAACGACTTTGGTGACCTCCTCCAAGGTTGTGACTAAAGTTCACGCACAACGCATCAGCTCGGCCTTAAAGGAGGCTGTTACTCGGGTGTTCATAAATAGACGGCAACGGAGAAATTGCTTTACCAGCCAGCCACTGCATGGATTTGATGAGCCTTTCTGTTTTTTGAAGAAAATATTGAAGTCTAGTAACAGTAATACGTGTGCTAGGTATTAATTCCGTTATTACTTATTAAAATTGCAATTACAATTATACAAAGCGACGTTTTGGACTTTCCTGACCACGGCTGCTGGCTGGGTGTCTGCTTCTGGTGCCATCTTGCCGTATAGCTCATACTAAAAAAAAAAAAAAAAAAAGATTCGCTTAAGGTGGCGGTCCCACTCCGGTGGCACGGGCTCCCCGTTTTCAGTACTTTTGGAGTACCGTGGTGGCTCTTCTACTTAGGATAAAACGTTGTCGTATATACCATAATAAAGCTTAATTCTTGTAGATTCCAACTATACATAATATAGAGAAATTGATTATTGTGATTTAGAAATAAATATTCAAGAATACGCATGAGATACATGGTTTTTGCGAACTGCGTCTTAGTTGTGACTATATTTAGGAGAAACTACCGCATGTACTGCATTGCGGCTGGCACTGTAGCTTTAGGACATATTTATCTGTTCCCTAGACGCAGCAAAATAATTTTGAATTTTAACTTTTTGGATAATTTGCTTTTGAAGATTGCCAAATATCGCAAACTTCGTCTGCAAACAGCCCGGCAACTACACACTCAAGGAAGCTAAATTTCGGATAAATTAGAGTTCAAGGAATGTACATTTGGGACGCAAAATTTCATTCATGTACCTCCATTAGTTTTAAACCGCAGCTTCGTAGCTTTAGTACCTTCCCGCAAAAATCGGCAAAAGTAAAACCAGAATTTTAAATATTGCTTAATTTCGGCCGCATTATAAGGAAAACTAATAAAGGTACATGAATGAAATTTTGCGTACTAGATGGAAGTTCCTTGAACTCTAAAGTTTCCAAAATTTCGCTTCCTTGAGCGTGTAGTTGCCGGGCTGTTTGCAAGAGAAGTTTGGGATATTTGTCAATCTTCAAAAGCAAATTATGCAAAAAGTAAAACTTCAAAATCATTTCGCCTCGTCTAGGAAATTGATAAATATGTCCTAAAGATACAGTGC
>NC_051164.1:43957659-44161574 GCF_013339745.2 Dermacentor silvarum | reverse complement strand
CATACTAAAGTGCACATCCACTGCCAAGTGCGCATTAGATGTGGCACGGCACCTCTGGACACCAAAGTAATCTGGGGAAAGAAGCCTGACTGGTCAAGCCTGCCGGACAATCTCTGATGCACCCGGAAACTTCTCGCAACACCATTGAAAGTGGCTACTGTGAAGATTAAGTGAACAGTCCCTCATTTAAGAAACTTGACTGTATATCTGGAAGTTATCTGTATTAGTTAGCGTGGATGTACAATGGAAAGAAATGCCAAACAAATGCCAAAGAAAGAATGATGCGCGTGCCTATACGTATGTCTTTTTCTTGTGCCGTAAAATACACTCTCAAAGCAGCATAATTTCGAGATGTTGGTTTTTTGCTAAAACTGTCCGCAGTGTCCCCTATAATCGTCTTGAATGACAAGCAATCAAGAAAGTCTGGTGGCTACATGTGCCTTATTTGATCATAAAAGTGAAAGAATTACTACACAAAGAAACACCTCGCACATTAGTGGCATGTAAGCTACGACATGGATAGTTGAGCTTGTCCTGTGTGAAGCTTTCTATAAATATGCATGCTTATCGTCAGTGCCCCCCAAAAAATCAAGGTGCTGGGTATATGCAGAGCTGTGAAACTCGCGGACAGCCTTGATTAGAATGGATGACTACATAGTGTGGCTGTAACTGGCTTTGTTTTTCTGCGTATTTTCAAAGATTTGATGAATCTAAGCGCCGGTATACTCTTGTACTGCCATCAACAGTCTGCTGCAAATACCGTTTGCTGCTAAAATGTTTTTTGGCACAAACGAACATATAATATTGGTCTGTATTTTAACATGCTTCCTTGGCCTTTTTTTACGTTGAAGATGTAGGCTAGCTTAGCAAGAAAGCAATATGGAGTTTTAGAAGAACACTAAAACATTGGTTCCCATCATTGGCAGCTAAATAAAGCATGCAAGCCAGCCATGACTACGGCTTGTGCAGAAAAAAATGTATGCCTACATGGCTAATGCTAAAGTTACGATCCGTTTTCTCGCCTACTGCACGAGATAGAGGCCGTGAGTAGATATCTAAGCCGCTGCATTTCTTGGAGCAATACGAATGTGTGACAAATTTGTTGACAAACTTTGGAATAGCACTATCATTTTGCACTGGTGCATAGTGAACTTAGTGTCTTTTCTTTCTCCTCATGGCCCTGCTCTATCCCCCCCCCCCCCCGGGACATGTAATATGACTGCTATCAAAAGTGCGCGGTAGCAGAACGGAGTGTGTTAGAGTCAATTTCCTACCGCAGGTAAGCATTATCGCCTGTAAAGTTTCGACTAGCAAGAATACTTGACAATCAATCATAAAATAATATGCGAAATTACAGGCTGAAGGAATCTATTTCACTTCCCAGTACCTATATGCTATTCGCTATACGAACACCATCACAGCAACCCTCTTCCCCTCTACAACCACGAAAAAGAAGACATCGCGCGTTTGCTTAGTGTTAGGTAATGGCATACGTTAGCAAATCTTTGAGGCGCAATTTTACTAACAGTCTCTGATCAGAAATTATTCCTCTTGCTAGTCTTCATTCACCTTCCGCAAAGGTTGCTGTGAATGACATTTTTGCCGATGATAGAAACCATAACTCCAAGGCATAATAAACATACCTTAGTTAGGCTGGCAGCACAGAATATTGTCAACAACGTGATAAGAATGTTCACCATGTCTGTTCCCAAATGTCACAAAGCCTTTTCTCTTACATTGACGCACGCTCTCACATAAACGTTTATATCGTCCCGACTATTGAAACACTTAAGGAAAGTGTAATAGCCGTACACCGAAGACCACAATCGTACACTTTAGATACCCACCGCCCCAGTACACGTTATCGTGAAACTCGAAGGCAAGTATCCATCACTTACCTCATCAGTTCCATCAGTTACCTCCCACTTAAACCAAGGGTACCCGTATAATAATCATTAAAATAAACGATGTTCTCTGTGAAGTTCTCCAGTGACTGACACTCTTTCCATTTGTTGACCTTTCTGTCTGCATTCCACAAAGGTTGCAGATAGATTGAACAATAGCACCTTGAATGCAGGTAGTTTCTGTCACCGTTCTATCGTCAAAACAGGCCCTCTGAAAATTTTACATGGGTATTTACCTTCGATTCTTTATACTACTGCATATTTATATAAATTTCTTCTCAAGTTCCTCTTTACATACTTTTTTGGCAAGAAGCCTGGCTTTCAAATGGCTAGACAGATTTCCTGCAAAATTATCAATTACTTCGTTTCGATCGACCTGCCAGAGGTGCTCTTCTTGTTTTCTTGGTTTCAGCGAAATTATGTCTCAAGATAACCACATCAATGTATGTCTGATAAAAATAAAACGTTTGCGTTGGACATTACAGTCCCAAATGGCGTCCCTTTTTCATTAGTTAAGCTATATTTTACGCGAGGAGTGGAAGTTGATCGATTTCTAGACGTCGCGTTATCTTTCTGCTGAATAGCCATAGTAGTTGCTCGTGACTTGTGTTGGTGTTTCAAAACTGATCTAAATGGAAAGTGCCGGTGTGGATGAGTGTCGGTAATAATATTTCGTGTCGAAATTTAAACGTCGCCGAATTTGTATGCGTCCTTGTAAGAAGCCATAGATCTCAAATCTTCCAGCTCGTTTTTACCTATCTCCTAGCTGGACTACTTTAGACAGCACTGCAAATTTCGTATGTTATGCTTTCCGTGTCCTCTACATTAATTCCAGGCCAATTTGAGTAACGACATCATTTATGGTGAAATAGGTTCCGTAGAATTTTCTGCCTGCCTGTGTCTGTCTGTTTGTGTCTCTCTGTCTGTGTCTTTGTCTCTGTGTCTGTGCCTGTCTGTTTCATTCTTCGACGAAACAATGAAATGAAAGACTGTAATTCATCTAACTCACCGTTGTCAGTGACTGTCATGTGCTCCTCTGGTCTCCCTTATTTTGCTGCTAAAAATATGTAACGCTTCTTTAGCTACCAATGTGGTGCTTACTGGACCTGCCCTACACCACCAAGCAGTCCAACTCTGTTCTCGAGATTTTCAGCCACTAAGAGTAACTCCACATTAATGAATCCACGACCGGCACAAGGTGAAATTTCAGTATATGACAAAATTCGGCAGTGTCAAAAATAGCACCACGGTCACTTTATTCTGTATGCAGGAAATTGAGATAAACCTCAACTCCCGCACAAAATTAATTTTTTCATGCGAGCCATCGCCTTATATGTTAGCCGCAAGAGCTGTTTTCGTCCATAGAAGGCATTTCACGGGACAAGTAAGAATCATTGGGAGGTACGGAAGAAGAAAAGAGCCAGACTCCAAGTGAGCCTCTTACAGTTTGCGCTGGTAAGAAAATATGAAATGACCTTGTTTTAAAGCCAAGATTTCTTTTGCCTACCGTCCTATGGTTTCGCCTAGGTACGTTGGTTGCTGGCTAGTCGGGTTGGCGCGCGACTGGCCGCTGTAGGCACTTTGCGTGTGTTCGCGGGCTTCATTCACACTCGGAAAAGCACTTTTATGTAACACGTTTAGAGGTACAGAAAGCTGTATGGGGAGTTTTGCATGTTGCTCTATTATATTCTGATTGACAGTTTTCATCTGATTGAAATATTTGAGGGATTGTATAATTATTTAGCGCTTAATATGTAATTAGACGATATGCAAGAATAATGTACCTCAAGTGACGGCAAACATCATTGCGTTGGTTCTCTTCAGCTACGTGGCACTTGCATATTTTTAATCTTAATTGGTACATGACAGTTGGAACACTCTGTACAACGTATCGTACATCGAATACATCATACTCAATATCAACCACGTAAACAAATCAAAGGAGCAAACAAAACAGCAAATCTGCCGCTGCGAACGAAATGCGAACGCACAGCGGAAAGCAAACGCGACCGTCGCGCGAAAGGCCGTGGGGGTATGGGAGGGGAGGGAGGCGGGGGGCGGCGCTGTGCTCCGGCACCAAAGGACGTATCTTGCCACTCAATCTCCCATGCGAAAGCATGAAAGCGGGCAAGCAGCGCGGGAGGGAGAGGGGGGGGCAGCTACTCCTTTGCCAACAACTTCTCCTCTGCACTTTGCCCGGCAGTGCTGGTCGCCCGCACCCTCTCTTATCTCCACACGGCTCTGACCATTATATGCGCTGTGCATTCGCCGCTCAGTTTCCGTTGCGATAGACCGCGCTTACCTGCGATTGCTGCCAGCGTTTTGACAGTCGTCTGCGGTCATTCTGTGTGATTATTCATGTTTGCTTGTGTGTGCTGAAACCACGATTGTTAATTCAGTTAGTAAGCGAATGTGTCGAAGTTATGCAGCCGATAAAACTACTATTCGCGGTCCGCGATAGTGATTGCGGTCCGCGATAGCGATTGCGGATCGCATAGCGATGCGGAGCGGATTGCGGAAACACAGTGGGGACCGCATAATTGCTATCGCAATCGATGCTTCGCCTTTCGGGCGAAACTGCGACATTTTTAAATATGAATACGCATTTGGTGCCGCAGCTAAACGTCGCCTCCCCTCCCTCCCACCCGTCCGTCCGTCCGTCCGTCCCCCACGGCCTATCGCGCGATAGAAGAAGTCGCGTTTGCTCTCTATATATGAAGATTGCAAAGGAGGAAAGAGACGCTTAATTCTGCAGCCTTTCAGGGAGCACGGCGCAGAACGCGCGTTTGCTCTCCGACATGCGTTCGCTCCCCGTGAAAGCGCGCGTCCCTCGCGCCCTTTCACTCGCACATACCGCGTCCGAAGCGCGGCGACGATTTTATCGCCGTTGACGTCATACGGAACCTCACGGCGACGCCGACGACGACGCCGACGGCAGAAATCCGCTTTGGAGTGTCCATATATATGCTATCGCAATAAAAAAAATTGTTCACAGAAACTGCTCAACATGTCCATTCATTTCCACCATAGCTAATGTTATACTGCACTTCTGTGGCAACTGTAAGCGGGAGCGCAATGCGCCGACATAAAAAATCAGGCATCCGAAGACGTTTGCAGACGGCGTCAAAGGGCCGTGATGCGTAAGGCTCGCGGGCTTTAGGCAGGCGCAGACAAGTCGGCAAGACTTGACCGTTGGAAGACACGCGAGCTGCATGTGCGTGTGTGTACCAACGGCACCTACCCCTCCTTTGAACGCTCACCCCTTCTCCCTGTCTGCCGACGCGACAAGTTGGCGCCGGGTGCTTGCTGCAGCGCGTATGAGACGGTTGTGCCCATTTATGGTCCTTTCTTGCTCCTGCATTCTTGGTTGGACCAGACCGTGTCTCGTGTTCCAGACCGCCATGCGAATCTCGCATGGCTCCCATTGGTCGAGTTCGTGCAGCCGCTCGTTTCGACGCTAGCGCCAAGGCGCCCTTAAGTTACGGCCTTTACGGGCGGGCGATACTGTATAAAAATGGCGGCTCGCATGGTTGTTTACGTCGTCATGGCTACAGAAACAGAAGCAGCGTGGCACCTCCTCTCTATAGCAGCTCCTCTTTCTCTTTCCTCCTCTCTCCCCTCCCCCATGTAGCGCGCTCAGGTTATGTGTGTGTGTGTGTTTGTTCCTATGCTCGACGCGTTTATCTTCTTCAGCCCCAACCACAGACATGTGTCGGCACGCTTCAGCGCGCGCCGACAAGCGAACGCGTCGGCTAGAGGAAAAGGGCGCGCAACCACAGGCTACAAGCTCTGACGCGTGCCGACGCTCGCTCCTCGGCTCCGGTGCATTTTTCATGGGGTTCTATGTATCCTTATTGGTATTCTCTTCTCAACGTTTTTGTTCAAATTGTTCCTTATCGCTTATAAAGCTTCCAATGATCTACCTTTATGTTCTTATAGCGATTAAATGTCTTAACTTTGCGAATTATGCATTAGCGACATTTCACATCGTGAGCACAGGTACGCGCAATAGTATGGACGCCGTGAACATGCACATCGAACAACGCGGCGTCGAAGCACAAATGCAAATGGCGCAAACCCGGCGATTCTGTTCTCCACCTCCAGGCGCCTCCCTCTTCCGGCGCTCGCTTCCTCAAGGCGACAAACTTGTATACACCGATTTCAGTGATGCGGCATCTACGCTTGCACGTAAAAACAGCTTACCTGTCAAGGAGAGTGGTATTCTGTGCGTCCGAAGTTCAGGCTTAAGGCCATATGCGGATCAAGCCCACTTTTATAGCACTGGTCGTTGTGACGTGTTTTTCAGCAGACAACTTCGAATTTTCGTCACACCCAATGCTTTAATGTCATTGTACTTTTGTTAAACGACTTTGGTGACCCCCTCCAAGGTCGTGACTAAAGTTCACGCACAACGCATCAGCTCGGCCTTAAAGGAGGCTGTTACTCAGGTGTTCATAAATAGACGGCAACGGAGAAATTGCTTTACCAGCCAGCCACTGCATGGATTTTGATGAGCCTTTCTGTTTTTTGAAGAAAATATTGAAGTCTAGTAACAGTAATACGTGCACTAGGTATTAATTCCGTTATTACTTATTCAAAGTGCAATTACAATCATACAAAGCGACGTTTTGGACTTTCCTGACCGCGCCTGCTGGCTGGGTGTCTTCTTCTGCTGCCATCTTGCCGTATAGCTCATACTAAAAAAAAAAAAAAAAAGATTCGCTTAAGGTGGCGGTCCCACTCCGGTGGCACGGGCCCCCCGTTTTCACTACTTTTGGAGCAACCGTGGCGGCTCTTCTACTTAGGATAAAAAGTTGTCGTATATACCATAACAAAGCTTAATTCTTGTAGATTCTAACTATATATAATATAGAGAAATTGATTGATGTGATTTAGAAATAAATACTCAAGAATAAGCATGAGACACATGGTTTTTGGGAACTGTGTCTCAGTTGTGAGCATATTTAGAAGAAACTACCGCATGTACTGCATTGCGGCTTGCACTGTATCTTTAGGACATATTTATCTGTTCCCTAGACGCAGCAAAATAATTTTGAATTTTCACTTTTTGGATAATTTGCTTTTTGGAGATTCCCAAATATCGCAAACTTCGTCTGCAAACAGCCCGGCAACTACACACTAAAGGAAGCTAAATTTCGGATAAATTAGAGTTCAAGGAATGTACATTTGGGACGCAAAATTTCATTCATGTACCTCCATTAGTTTTAAACCGCAGCTTCGTAGCTTTAGTACCTTCCCGCAAAAATCGGCAAAAGTAAAACCAGAATTTTAATTATTGCTTAATTTCGGCCGCATTATAAGGAAAACTAATAAAGGTACATGAATGAAATTTTGCGTACTAGATGGAAGTTCCTTGAACTCTAAAGTTTCCAAAATTTCGCTTCCTTGAGCGTGTAGTTGCCGGGCTGTTTGCAAGAGAAGTTTGGGATATTTGTCAATCTTCAAAAGCAAATTATGCAAAAAGTAAAACTTCAAAATCATTTAGCCTCGTCTAGGAAATTGATAAATATGTCCTAAAGATACAGTGCAAGCCGCAATGCAGTACATGTGATAGTTTCTTCTAAATATGCTCACAACTGAGACAGTTCGCAAAAACCATGTATCTCATGCTTGTTCTTGAACATTTATTTCTTAAACAAAATAACAAATTTCTTTATGTAGTTGGAATCTGAAAGAATTAGGATTTTTCATGGAATGTACCACTGCTTTATATGTCAAGTAGAAGAGCCGCCGCGGTTGCTCCAAAAGCACTGAAAACGGGGGGCTCGTGCCGCCGGAGTGGGACCGCCACCTTAAGTGCCTGACGCGGCAGTTGAACCTTGGGCCCCTAGTACCGCAGCCTGATGCGCTAACCATTAGGTCGCCATCGCATTTTTTTTGCAACAAGAAAATAAGACGCAGACGTATGCAAAGCTCTAAGCTTACAAGTACTTAATATTCACACAAATAGACCGCAGGTTCCAAGTTTCTTTATACCATGTGCCTTATTTAGAATTTAATAATCAACATGTCGTAAGATGTACAAACGTCATTTCCTTCTGGTGTAAAACCACTCCACTTTAAATTGCATTCAGCAACACTACCTGCTAAAGTGTGGCTTGAGGTTATGTACCAGGGTCAATAAAGTGCCACCGGTGTCCGAAAGTTGAATGCCCAGATGATCTCGTTTTCTTCTCGTGCGGTCTATTTGTTTTTGTGAATATTAAGTACTTGTAAGCTTGGAGCTTTGCATACGTCTGCGTCTTATTTTCTTGTTGCAAAAAAAAAATGCGATGGCGACCTAATGATTAGCGCATCAGGCTGCGGTACTAGGGGCCCAAGGTTCAACTGCCGCGTCATTGTTTTGCAGATTGCAAGGACACGGTTCTTTTTGGGGCATTATATTACGGACACCGAAAACAGGTGTAGACATGACACCATATTCAAAACATCTTCTACCGATTAATGACCTGGCATACCTCCATATATCTTCTTGAGTTTCTTTTGTCTACAGAACCTTTGGAAAAGTCGCATGTGTGATAGACACGCGGAAACTCAAAGGTCTACGAGGCCATTTTCCCGTGAAACTGCTACGTATGGCGTAGTGTGTATGCGCCGCGTTAACAGCCGTCAGCCTGTTTTTTTTAATTGTAAGCATGCGTTTGCCTGAGTAGGCCACAATCCTACGTATACTTCTACAGTATCATCGTCAACTAGCTTTTTAAGAGGATTGCTCCGTGCTGTTGATGCTGATGATGATTATTATTATCTATGAAATGCTTTTAGCTCCCGTCGTCGGGAACCATCAAGTGACCTTAAACAAAAAGCCGGATCCGTTGTCGCGGCACTCAAACGAGAACATCCGGGCACTCAAAACGAGAACATGCCGGCAAGTTACGAGAACAAAACGAGATCATCCGGACAAACAGTCACACCTTAAGAAAATGCGTTCACGGGCCCCCACCCCCTTTTACAGGACCGCATTACATACGCTAGGTAATCTCAAACCAAGTTAAAAAAAATATTGCTTCCAAGTTCTTCCTAATGTTTTTTTTTTTTTTTTTCACAATATAACTCAAGCTTTAACTTCTAGTACGCTGAAGATTTATTTGTCATTTCCAATAGCGACGTTCAAAAGGCAGATAAAGAGGACCGGACACCGCACATTTGCAGCCGACAACTCCGATGCGACAAGATGAAAAAGTGTCGACATACGTTCAGTGCGTTGGACTGTTGCAAGAAGAAGCGTGGATGAAGGCGGCGGCACCACAGGCAGCAAAGATACGCCATGTGGGAACTATTTCATGCTTACATCGACTCTCGATTACGGGAGAGCCAGCAATCTTTTCCTTCACTAATCCACAACGGGAGATTGGCGAATAAGCAGGTGGTACATAAACTAAAATAAAAAAAGAGGAAATGAAGAAATACCAAGTCAGTAAAATAGTTCTCACATTGCATAGCAAGAGTGCGCGAGACCGCTTGCATTTTATTCTGGGGTTTTACGTGCCAAAACCAGTTCCGATTATGAGTCACGCCGTAGTGGAGGGCTCCAGATTAATTTTGACCACCTGGGGTTCTTCATTGTGCACTGCAACGCAAGCACGCAGGCGTTTTCGCATTTCGCCTCCATCGAAATGCGACCGCCGCGGCCGGGATTCGATCTCGCGAGACCGCTTGCAAGCGCGCGTTTCCTTTACGCCAAACATACAGGAAGGAAACATGCAAATTTATAGCATATATTTAACCGCTTCAAGAAACTTTCACTTCATATTTTTGGAAAACGTGCGTTGGATCCACGTTATCTGTTATACACTGCTCCTAAATATTCCGCCAATTTCTGAGAAACATTTTTGAAATACATTGTAACAATTGCGCGTCAGGTGTATGTTCATATGTCTTCTTGAGATGCTGTGACAGACGCAACTTACAATGCTGACATATTTGTTTGCGAAGCAGAGTTAACAATTTGTAAACTTCTGCCTTCCGTTTTCTTGAAACCCAAATTTTTTTCGTGAATTTTGGTAAAGAAATTGGAGTTCCTGAGTCAACATTTCACTTTATAATACTGCTAAAAATTTAGCTTTCCATCTCAACTGAGATCAATCTTATCCATACAGCTGTTGTCTCATAAAAGCATTTCTGCGTTATCACGCATTTTAATAGGGAAATTGGAGTTCGCCCCGAGTTAAAACCTCCTATTAAGAGGAACGAGAAGGAACCGAGGGGCGCGATTTTTATTAATCATATCATAAGAAGCCAACAAACAATGAAACCTACAACAACATAGGGGAAATAACTCGTGCTTACTAATTGAAATAAAGAAATGATAAATTAATGGAAATGAAAACAGATGAAAAAACAGCTTTCCGCAGGTGGGGAATGAACCCACGTCTTCGCATTAATGCTCTGACCATTGAGCTACCGCGGAGCCGTTTTCCCATCCACTTTCTGGGGTATTTATGTTTTTTTTTTACAACTAGAACTAATCCTGGGAGTGTTAGCCAGCACCGCCCCTATGTTGTCCTTGGTGTCATTGCTGGCTTCTTATGATATGACTTTTAAGAGGAAGCTTTAGCTCGGGGAGTTCTATTTAAATACACGGCAAAGGAGAAATCGCTTCTCTCGGCAACCACTGCTCCGTATTTGAGTTTGTTGCATTTGAAAGGAAAAGTTAAAGTCTAGTGGCTGTTGGTAGCGAATTTTTATTTATGACGTAAATGTTTTAAAAAAATTGTGCAAAATCGCGAATTCTCAGTTAACAAATCTATCACGTTTAGAACTCTAACTCAGCAAGGATAAACGATAGCATAGTTCTGTAAATGGCACATAATAGCCTATCTAAATCGGACAAAATTGATACATTTCACATTACCATAAAAATCTAGTAATATGTAAGAACTTCTGAAAGACCCTTCTAAACAATGTAACAAATTCACGGAAGATTGGAATTGATATATCAAATTTGTCCGCTTTGGATGATCTAATGGAAGATGTTTACAGATTGTCGATATCTCCTTTTGTTGCAGACCTACAAATTTGTAAATTTTGTGCTTCTATTTTTTTCGAACGTACTAATTCTTGAAAACCTCTTAAAACATGCAAGTCTTAAATCTAAATTGCGCTTCCAACAGTCACTGGAATTGAGCTTTCTTTCTCATGTGCCCCAAATTTAATTAAAATTGGTCCAGGGGTTACCTCAGAATCACATTTCTGCGTTTTACATGTACTTGAATAGTCGGAATCGTAGTTGGGGCCGAGATAAAGCTTCCTCTTAAGACGTACTATCTGAGCTAAAGAAGCTTGAGTCCCAGACATGCGAATAATCCTGCGTGGTAAAGCCAGGGGATTATTTATTTGCTGAACAACAGCTGAGTATTCATTTCGACAGGTTATAGATATAGATATTGATATAGATATAGAATCCACTTTATTTCCAACAGACAAGTTGGGGGCCCCCTGGCAAAAAGCTGTCTTAGACAGCTTGACGGGGCCTGGGGGCTTACAGAGAGCAACAGGCAGTGGATTTCACAAATTCGAACAAATATACAATACACAGTACATATAATACAATCATTATGAACAATCATTAGAAACAATACATACAGTAATTATGAAGAAGAAATGAACTTGCTTGATACAGGTACAGCATGGTGTACACTATCCCAGAATGCATAAATACCGCAGGAAATGAAACAGCCAGGAGAAGAAAAGACAAAAAGATCATTGCTTCATCAGGTAATCACGCGCCTCTGATTTAAACGTGCTGACAGGGGCCCTGAAATCAATGTGAGTTTTTAAGAGGTTGTATAGCTGTGGTATGCAGTAATCCAGCCTAGATCTACCGTAATTCGTGCGTGTACGCGGTACTGGTATTATTAGCCTGTTACGTATGCTGTAGTCATGCAGGGAATGTTGTGTATCCCTCCGAAGTTTATTTTTATACACATAAAGAGACAGTTTACAATCGTATAACCAGACGCTTTCAACATATTATGTTTAATGAATAGGGGACCAGTGGATAAGAGGCTCGGGTGTCCATTAAAGTTTTCAAAGAGTCTTAGTACCTTCTTTTGGAGTCGCTCCAGTTTGTTATAGTTGGTGGTCGTTGTTGTACCCCAAAGTAAAGTACAATATGAGAGACTTGAGTAAAAATTAGCATAATATATTGTATTCTTTAGTTTCATTTGAATTAATTCCCTCAGTCTGTAGAAGCAATTAACTGCTTTGTCTAATTGTCTAGTTGACGCTATACGCTGCGACAATTGTGCACGATTTTTCCTTTCCTCAAATGACCATGTCATTGGCTACCGTGTCTGCTCGGTTCCTTTATGAGGACAAACGCAAGTTTGCCTTAACGGCTTCGCGGACTTAGTCTTTGGTTCAAATGATGGCCGTTCTTTATCAGATAGGACCACCGATGCCTTATTGACGCATGCGCCTTCTTACCTAGCCGCTTGTGCCCATTCGCTATTAATGCGTTGATGATGGTCTCCATATTCGCAAATCACGGCGGTCCGCTGGAAGCGCGGCTCCCAGTTATCCGTGCCGGATTACAGCGCCCGCAAGCATGCATTGCCTTTACGGACTATACTTGCGCGTTCACGCTGGCGCTCGTTGGGGCATCTGCCCGTCTGGCCTACATACGCTCCTCGACATGGCAATTCTGTTTACTCCGTCTTGTGCGCAGTCTGCATGCGCAGTCCCATACTTCACTTTGCGTCGCCTCACGCGTTCTTTAACAGCGTGGGTTCTCCTGGCGAAATGTCACAGCTTTCGTGAAATGAAAGACAAAATCTGGAATATCCGCACGCTTTTCAACTTTTTTTCAAACAGTAAGACATCGGATACGTGCATGGAATGACAGCGAGCTTATCGCGCTTGAAAGCACTTGTTTCTGCGCCCCTAGGTTCCAAATCTCATGGTCACAGTGATTCTTGTTCCTGTGGTTTGCCTCAGCGAGTTAGACTCGCAGTGGTTCTGGGCATGCTGTGCCGCAGGGAGGAAACTTAATACTGAGAGCTACTGTCTAAACACATGGGAAACGAGAAATCATTTCTCTTGGCTATCACTGGGCCACTTTTCATGAGGCTTGTTGCACTTAAAACGTCGAAATCGAGTTGCTGTAGCAAGCAGACGTTCTATTTGGGTCGCAATTTTAACAGCGGAGCTGTTTAAGCGGCCGTAAGTTCGTAACGCGTCGAAAAAAACGTCTCTGAGTGATGAGTCGCCTGGGTTGCCTATAAACCCCCTCACGTAGCGGTGTGTGCTTCGCCTCCTTTCCGCGCAGTGCACGTCGATGGATGGAGAAACTTTATTTCGGCAGAAAGCATGTACGGACGATTCCGTGTTAGATGGCCACCAACCCATGGTTGACGGCGACCTGGGTGGCCCACTCCACGACGCTGGTCTCAACGACCGGGTCTGAGCTGGCCAACACGGATTCCCATGCTCGACAGAAGGATCACGCATAATATCAGCCGGTGGCGACACTATGCTACTTTCCCATATGATGTGGTTGTAGGTTGCCAGTTCCTGGCACCATCTGCATTCCGGCCTAATCTCCTCCGGGTATAATTTGCTCAACACGTATGAATTCGAAAAAGATCTAGTCGGCAACCTTCTCCATATGCATTCCTGCGCCTTGGTGAACTTCTTGTCTGGGGACGGATAAATCCCCCGCTCCCGTTTATAATGGTTTGTAATTTCGTGAACGGGGCCAACAGACCATCTCTCGCGGACATCCCTGGCAGGACCGGCTCACCTCCTCGGCTGACAAAACCTCGAGCATTCATGTGAGCCGCCTCGTTCCCAGGATTTCCCAGGTTCCCAGGCCTTCTACTCCGGCTGCACTGGCGTATGGGGTGGCTGCGTGCGGTCGCGCGGCCGTATCTTGAGAGCGATCTGCGTTGGGGGCAGAGTCTAGTTCCGTAGGCGGCTCGTAGCTTTGTGTGTGCTGTGTTCACGGCGCTTAGTTTGCGTTGAAGCGATAGCGAACACGAAGGTTACTTCGCTCGCTGCTGCTGCCGTGTTCGCTCACGTCAGCGCTCTGACAGCGAGTGCCCACGGTCATCGAGTGTGATGTGTTCATGGTTGCGCCATGCTTGGTAATTTAGTTAGCAAGCGAATGCTTACAAGTTGATACGGCCGAGAAAAGTAATTCCTTTCCTTGATATGACTCTCTGCTAATTTGCTATAGCAATCGATGCTTCGCCTTTCGGTCGAAGCTGCGACTTTCTCTGTTTCTGGCAGAAGTTCATTTGTGACCACCGATATACGTCCACAAAGTTTGAGAAGTGGGAAACTGAAGGACAAAAACAGCAGCAGGTTAGCGAAAAAAACCTTCGCTCTGGAAATGAAGTTTCTTCTCCGTTAAAGCACTGGAACCTTGAATTCCTCAGCTTCGGAGATGAAAATATTTAGGAATTTGCTAGCATCATTTGTGACCTCTCATAGTAGCATTTGTAGTTTTCTGCATTGACTGAGAATAATATTTTTCACGCACACCTGATCTATTTTAAACATTGACCTCCACACTGCTCTGCGTTCTTGCAAAGGTCGTCTCCTGAACCTTTGCTAAGGGCAGGTGCAAAGGCTAACGCGCAGGTTGACGTGTATGCACGGCATAATGAGAGGATGCGATATACACGTAGTCAATTTTCAAGGGCTTCACCCCTGTGGTGAATAAGTTCGCTCCATGAGTTTTCTACATTAAACAAATCCAACTTATTGAAAGGGGTTCGGTTGACTTAAGCGCGTGTAACAAAAATATGGCATAGAATTATCTCTTTCGTATTAAATGCGTAAGCATTTATAAGCCTACCCAACCAGGAAACTCGTCCATCCTTCCATCCATCAATCACGAAAGACGAAAAGCGCAGCAGCAACAGCGAGTCAATTCACCTTTATACTGCCTCTCCTTTCAACGTGCACTAAGCAGCAAGAACAGAACGCACACGAAACTATCAGGACTCTACACAATGTGTCCCCACCGTACATAGCTTTCAAGATAGGGCCCGCGCGGCCGCGCCCTACGCAGCCGCTGCCGGAGTACGGTTGATCTAAGCGACGAGAACACAGCACACACGAACATATCACCACTTGGCGCATGCTGTCCCTCATTGCTGATCGCTTTCTAAATAGGGCCCGCCAGTCCACCGTCTGCAGCAGTTTGTGGCACCACAGCGCTGTCGTTTGTACACGTCGGATCAACTTTCATAACATTGATTATGACACCCGGCTGCGTGTAGATGAGCAAGTGGCAGAACACTTACGCGTACTTAGAAAATTCCCAGAGTACCTTCTGCGAGAACGTTTTTCAATCATATTCCCATGCACCTAACTTTGGTGTCGTTGCTTAAGGCCAGTAACCATTACTCGCATATGAGTTGCGTGTACAGATGGCGCAGTTGTTGCTTCACCGAATGACCCAATAGGAGCTGAACTTAGCCCCTCCCTCAGCGTTGAGACTGGTAAAGCTTGACCGTGCATTTGTCAATCCAAGCGAGAGTGGTCGCATTTGAGAGCGCTCACTCAGCCACAGTCCCATTGAAAAATCTCGTATGTGCCTGTTATACGTGGCTCGTATATACGATTGGATACGTGTCCTCATATCCCGCGTATGAAGACGAGGGACTTGTACCCCGTGTATGCACTGCAGTACGATACAGAGGGCCTGGTATTCCTTGTCTGCACTGCCTTACGCTACTATTGGGCTTTGTGTGTGGCACAACAACTCTATATATGTATGTATATATATATATATATATATATATATATAATTCTAGGCTTGTAACATTATCTCATGCAGCACCTGCACTATCAGGTCCGGTTGCGAAGGGCTCTGCAACAATTTTGCCTATATGGAGCTTTTCATTGAAGAAAATGGGATATGCATTAGGCGGTTGTGTATATCTGCTTAATAAAGAGCATATATATTCTAGAAGGCCCTGTAGATATGATTCTCTGAATTCGACTTGGGACGGGCACATACCTGCCATGCCCTCTAAAACTGAAGTCTTTTAGAGATGCAACATACCGTTGGGAATGTCTGCCTACATTTAAAGAAATGAGCTGTTATAAACTTAAAACACTTTATTTACAAACTATACATTACTTGTCGAATATTCGGTAGACACTTTATTTGCACAACTGCATGCGCTAAAACCTCGATAATTCGAAACTACCGCCCTGGCTTCGGGTTCTTGGTGTGTATGCCCTGATACAAGATACGGTGCATTTAATGTCACCATTAAGAAAAATGACACGGGATATCGTTCTGTTCGTGCTTGAATGCTGTAAGCAGGGTTGCTGAGCTCAGGCGCACACTAAAAAGCTTTCATAATGACATATATGAGGAACTTGTACATACTGCTTCATGGCAAAAGAGTAGAACGCAAGGTTAAAGCACGGTGTGCGACAGCTACCTCGCAAAATAGCGAACAGGAGGTGCCAGTACAGAACAAAATTTGATGATACATAGTCCAGGGGTGCGGTCATTATGTAAATAAATACGATAGTTTTCCTGGTGGAAAACATTACCCTTGCAGCCACGAACTACTGCACGCGACAAACTAAATGTGCCAAATAGATCACTATATTTCACTCAAAAACCAGTATGCTTGGCCGACTTGGCCGTTAATTTCCACGAGGGGCTTCAGGCTGCATTAAGATCGTTCATCTATTTTCACCCACGGTGGAAGATTGACAAGTAAAAACAGTGAGACATACTACATAAATAAGGCGTGTGAGCCAGCCCCCATTGTCAATGCATGAAAAAAAGCGTCCTTTCTAGATGACAAAAAATAGGAATCAGTCTGCGCATATTTACTTTTATTTTTACGCAAACACCGTTTATCTTCATTATATGCCTTTATATTACAACTTACGCCTTCCCCCTGACAGAACTTCTGCCCAATATGAGCACACATCCAGTGTTATTGTTTTTTGTAGTCCTTCCATTAAAATATATGGGCAGTTGTTAGAAGCAGTTAGTTGTACGGGCACCCTTCCTTTGTTGCGTAAATTCTGTCCTGAAAAGTTACATTAACTGGCCGTAAAACTCATAAGGACACTACAAATTTCACCTATAGCGAACATGGCTGGTTATCATAAAATGCACAAATACGGTGAGAGGTATCTGTTCGCATACTGTAGCAATAGTAGGTGCAAGTTAGCTTCGACATTGCTTATCAGCTGTCACACGGCTACAGTGCTTAAGACACTAGAGTCAACTGCAAAACAAGTGCAACTGCACAACTACCAAAACAAGCAGGCGCATCGACCATAAATTTGACTTCAGCAGTCACAACATAGGCTGTTTCGTGTGTCTAAAACACTAGCTAATATTGTTATGAGCCAGTTGTCCGGCAGACAAAGACGATGCTGAAGCATAGAGCCGAAGAGACGAGGAAGACGTGAAACTGTGATTCGCCATCTTTGTTGTTGTTCCCCAACATTTAGTCTTCTTGTACATAGTGTGAATAAACCCCCTTTTCTGTAAATCTCCCCGTAACATCTTGGTGGAAGTGCGGGGTACATCACCAGCACATCACGGAACTTCGAAGCGGAAATCTCGTGGGCCCTTCGACCATGTCGACTGAGAGGCCCGCTGCTTCAGCTTCGGCTACCACTGCACCGATTGTCTTCACTCAACTCCGGGACCCTGGCGCCTTCTCGGGCACTGACAACAAGGACGTTGAAGACTGGCTAATCGAATACGAATGCGCCAGCAAGAGCAACCGTTGGGACCCGACTCTAATGCTGGCGAACATCATTTATTATCTCGAGGGAACGGCCCGTGTTTGGTTCCGAACACACGAGGAGGAATTGACCAGTTGGGACACTTGCAAGCAAAAACTGCAGGAACTCTTTGGGAAGCCGCTTGGCCGCCAGCGAGCCGCCAAAAAGGAACTTTCGTGCCGGGCCCAAACATCGACTGAACCGTACGTTGTGTACATTCAAGATGTATTAGCACTCTGTCGGCGGGTCGATGACAAGATGCTCGAAGCTGACAAGGTCAGCCACATTCTTAAAGGCATCGCAGACGACGCCTTTAATTTACTCGTGTACAAGGACTGCTCGACGGTCGACGACATTATAAGAGAGTGCCGACGCTTTGAAGAAGCAAAGAGCCGTCGTGTCTCACAACAATTCGTTCGGCTCCCTAATACCGCCGCTAGCTCATCGTGTGAAGACGTCCAGCCGCCTGGTACCGAAAACTTGCTGCGTCTTGTCCGGCGTGAGATTGAGGCTGCGTCTCCGTCGGTTCCCCCGATACGTTCTTACGACGAGTCCCGCCCGGCAGTATCTCTGATTCAAGCTGTCGTACGCGAAGAGCTGGTGAACGCAGGCATCCGTCCGATCTGTTCTGTAAGTAGCCCTACGGTCGGCAATTTCTTTCGACCTCCCCGCCCACAATCGACCTACCTCCGATACCGCGACCCAAACCAGTGGCGCACACATGACGACAAGCCCATATGCTTTAATTGCAATGGAGTTGGTCATATTTCCCGCCATTGTCGCTATCGTCAGATTTCGTCTCCTCGTCCCGCGTACGCTTACCGCCCAGAAGACAGCCGGTTCTCGCCTTTTCATGCCCGCAATGACCTGCCGCACTGTGATGTTGCTGCTCCGACTCCACACTACGATCGCCGCTCGCCGTCCCCACAGAACCGGCGTTCTCGCTCACCGATTGCCCGTCGCTCACCGTCGCCATACCCCCGCCGTCCCTCTTCGGAAAACTGACCGGTGCCGCTCCCGGAGGTGATGCTGCATTGACCAACCGACCCGGAAATCCTCTGTTGACCCTGACCACCCGACAAAACCTTTTGGACATAGAAGTGGACGGCGTGCCTGTTTCGGCGCTCATAGACACGGGGGCGCAATTATCGGTTATGAGCGCTCGCCTTTCTCGTCGTCTCCGCAAGGTTCTGACGCCCGCGGCGTCGCCTGTCGTTCGTGTAGCCGACGGCGGCACATCTTGCGTCGTTGGGATGTGCACTGCGCGTGTGAGCTTCGCCAGTCACCAGACCTCAGTACTATTCGCCGTTCTGCAGCAGTGTCCACATGAAGTCATCCTCGGCCACGACTTCCTGAGTACCCATTCTGCCCTCATCGACTGCTCTTCTGGCCTTCTCCAGTTGGAACTTCCTTTTGTACCCGATCTCCCCACCGAGTCACAGCCGCGTTTATGTGTCGCCGAGTTTGTTCGCCTTCGACCAGCCGCCGCGACGTATGTCACACTGACCTCTGATTCCGCCATTTGTGACGGCGACTACGTCATCTCTCCTTCCCTAGACGCTCTTTTAACAAGGCAGGTAGCCCTCCCTCACTCTGTTGTGTCTGTTTCTGCCAACCGAGCATGTATCCCTATTCTGAACTTTGGACGGACTCCACAGTTTCTTCCCGAAGGTATCACGCTGGGACATATAGCACCTTTAGACGCACACGACCCTGTGGCCCTTACTATGGATGCGCCCCTGTCTTCTGGAAGCCCTGACACTAGTACTTCATTTGATGCACATTTTGACGCCATGATCGCCCCCGACCTTTCGGCTGCTCAGTCTGACGACCTTCGTCGTTTGCTAGCCGCTTACAGCGACGTTTTCGATTTTGCTTCGCCCCATCTCAACCAGACAAAAGTTGTGACTCATCGCATTGACACCGGCAACGCCAGTCCCATCCATAGACGTCCTTACAGAGTGTCTGCGACTGAACGGCGCGTAATTCCATCCGAAGTCGAGAAAATGCTTACAAAGGACATCATCGAACCATCTACAAGTCCTTGGGCGTCCCCTGTGGTGCTTGTCAGGAAAAAAGACAACACCTGGCGGTTCTGCGTCGACTATCGCCACCTAAACAAGATTACTAAAAAGGACGTGTACCCTCTGCCGCGAATTGACGACGCCCTCGACTCTTTGCATGGCGCACAGTACTTTTCTTCTATAGACCTTCGGTCCGGCTATTGGCAAATCGCCGTTGACGAAAAAGACAGGGAGAAGACCGCCTTTATAACACCCGATGGGCTCTACCAGTTCAAAGTTATGCCATTTGGCTTGTGCAATGCCCCCGCAACATTCGAAAGAATGATGGACTCCCTTCTTCGTGGTTTCAAGTGGTCTACTTGCCTGTGCTATCTCGATGACGTAGTTATTTTCTCGCCTACGTTCTCCAGTCATCTAAGTAGAATCTCGGCTATTCTGCGCATCCTTCGCAATGCAGGCCTTCAACTTAACTCTGCCAAATGCCGCTTCGGTCGCCGCGAGATCACAGTACTTGGCCATCTTGTCGATGCTACAGGTATACGGCCTGACCCTGCCAAAGTTAGCGCCGTTGCCAACTTTCCGACACCTCGCTCTACTCAGGACGTCCGTTCCTTTTTCGGCCTGTGTTCTTATTTTCGGCGGTTTGTGAAAGATTTTGCAGCACTAGCACGGCCCCTCACCTGCCTGCTTAAGAAAGACGCGACCTTTTCTTGGGGTCCTGCACAAGCGTCCGCCTTCTCACAGCTGATAGGAATACTGACATCACCACCAGTGTTGGCTCACTTCGATGAATCTGCGCCCACAGAAGTCCGTACCGACGCCAGTGGCCATGGAATCGGCGCAGTTCTAGCCCAACGTCAGCATGGTCAGGACTGCGTTATTGCTTATGCCAGTCGCCTTCTTTCCTCGGCTGAGCAAAACTATTCTATCACAGAGCGAGAGTGTCTCGCTCTAGTTTGGGCCATCGCCAAGTTTCGCCCTTACCTCTACGGCCGACCCTTCACCGTTATTACTGACCACCATGCTCTATGCTGGCTGTCCTCTCTCAAAGATCCCACTGGTCGCCTTGGTCGATGGGCACTGCGACTTCAAGAATACTCGTATACCGTCGTTTACAAGTCTGGCCGCCTGCACCAGGATGCCGACTGCCTCTCCAGATACCCAGTAGATCCACCAGACGCTGCCCTGAGCGACTGCAGCCCGTGTGTTCTTTCCATCTCTCAACTCTTCAACATTGCTGCCGAACAACGCCTTGACGAGTCTCTACGCAAGATCATCGACAAATTGCACTCCCACGCTCCTGATCCTTCCCTCCGCCTCTTTGTACTCCAAAACGACACGTTATATCGTCGCAGTTTACTCCCTGACAGTCCTGACCTGTTGTTAGTCATCCCGGCTCACCTCTGTTCCACTGTCCTGGAGCAGCTCCACGACGCACCAACGGCGGGACATCTTGGCGTGTCACGCACATACGACCGCGCGCGCCGCCGTTTCTATTGGCCTGGGATGTCCCGCTCAGTGCGCCGTTACGTGGGCTCATGCGACCTTTGTCAGCGCCGAAAAAAGTTGACTCTGCCGCCTGCAGGACATCTTCAGCCTCTGGACATTCCTTACGAGCCTTTTCACCGCGTCGGTCTCGATTTACTTGGTCCGTTTCCCCTATCCACCTTTGGGAACAAGTGGATCGCCGTTGCCACAGATTATGCGACGCGGTTTGCCATTACGCGTGCACTTCCCACTAG
Source organism: Dermacentor silvarum (assembly GCF_013339745.2). Lineage (NCBI taxonomy): Eukaryota > Metazoa > Arthropoda > Arachnida > Ixodida > Ixodidae > Dermacentor > Dermacentor silvarum. Next base: position 44,140,163 of record NC_051164.1, on the reverse strand, counting down.
CTGTGCCACCGACGTTGCAGACTTCTTGCTGCATAACGTCATACTCCAGCACGGAGCTCCTCGGCAACTGCTTACTGACCGTGGGAGACAGTTCCTGTCCAGGGTGATCGATGACATTCCTAGATCCTGCGCGACGCAACATAAACTGACTACAGCCTACCATCCACAGACGAATGGCTTGACAGAACGCCTGAACCGCACCCTTACTGACATGTTGGCCATGTATGTGTCTGCAGACCACCACGACTGGGACGTTGCACTACCGTTTGTGACATTCGCGTACAACACTTCCAGGCATGAGACCGCTGGCTTTTCGCCGTTCTTCCTCTTATACGGTCGCAACCCTACATTGCCTATGGACACCCTGGTGCCTTCTTCTGGGTGCCCTCCCACTGAATATGCTCAAGAGACCATTGCACGTGCCGACCATGCACGTCAAGTTGCTCGCACTCGATTTTCTGAGTCCCAACTCCTCCAGCAGTCTCGCTACAACAGCCACCACAGGACCACCCACTTTGTCCCTGGATCGCTCGTTCTCCTGTGGTCCCCAGCACGACGCGTTGGCTTATCCGAAAAACTGCTCTTCCAGTACACCGGTCCATATCGCGTGTGCCGCCAAGTGACTGATGTCACTTATGAAATCGCTCCATTGCTGCCTTCGTCATCCTCTGCTCCTCTCCGCAAGGACATTGTACACGTTGTCCGTCTCAAGCCCTATCGTGCCCCGGACACCCCTTAATACTTTGTGTGCTAGTTTTTTTTGTTTTTTGTTTTTTTCATGTATCCTTCGTTCACCTGCACCGAGTCGGTGCTTTCGCCGCCGGAGGGTAGTGTTATGAGCCAGTTGTCCGGCAGACAAAGAAGATGCTGAAGCATAGAGCCGAAGAGACGAGGAAGACGTGAAACTGTGGTTCGCCATCTTTGTTGTTGTTCCCCAACATTTAGTCTTCTTGTACATAGTGTGAATAAACCCCCTTTTCTGTAAATCTCCCCGTAACAATATGTAGAAAGTATATGCACAAGTATACTTTGCTTTATATATATATATATATATATATATATATATATACTTTCCTACCTACCTTAAATGTAAGAGTTGAAGCGCACATGTTGCTTGTTCTAGACACTGGTATTTTTGTCAAAAATACCTCTAGAATTCGACATAACCCTTTCAAATAATCGCCCCAGTAATCAAAGTCTTTCTGATACTATTATAATTTGGACGCGCTGGTTGAACATATTCTGACCTGAACAGTGCCAAGCAGAACGAGTGGAAGCATGCCCCCCATACTGATCAAATACACGGGATGAAACAGAACACATGAAAAGCAACCCAAACTATTAGAATTCCCGACAGCTGTAGAATTAGGGCTTCTTGGTTGATTATCACTATAAAAATTACACTAGTGCCAATCAGAACGTTTGGTGTGCTATAGTTGAAATTAAATTTATTTCATGAGCAACAATGCTATAACCAGCAAACGCCATAGCAAGAGCAAGCAGACAATTTGACACTATGTGCGAAACAGTGTGCTTTTTAATGATAGAGCATCAATACGCAGAACTATCTACCAGCTAACTATTTTTTCTGTGCTGCATTGACTTAAAGTGAAAAATAGTGTAACTGGACACAGACTCGCAACTACTACAATGCCTACTTGCATGAACTGGGATAGCTTGCCAAGAGTATAAAAACTGGGATAGAAAAAGCAAGCGTTCTAGGAAACCCCTCACTACTGTAATAACTGCAGCACAGTGAATGCTGGGCTTCATATATCATTTTTAAAAGTTGAAGGTCGTGAAATGTGTATTTGCCAGTAGCAGTTATTCTGGGAACAAGAGTAAAATAATTCCGAATATGAATGTTAAACAGTAGTAAACATGCTGTGAACTTATACCTGTGACATATTTGGCCCACTACACTTTCAATTCTTACATGCGCAGAAACTGCCCGAGCATGTACCATAAACAGAAAAAAAAGCGAAAACAAACGCTACAGCGTAGGAAACAGTTTCAAAACAATAAAACCAAAATAAAGCGGTAAATAGTGTATAATGCAATAATAAAATGTGAATTGCAACGAAGCGATTCATGCAAGAAAAAATATTTAAAATATAGACATTTTAGCTCTAGTTTGATATAGAACACGATAATGTGCGCATAACAGCATTGAGCACAAATAAACAGCAAATTGCATAAATATTTAGCCTATTTAGTAAGCTGCGTTGATAATATGTCGATAATGTTATCCACGAATGGTACCGAGATCCTACTTTTTGGAACACGTACACTTCATACATATCTGACCCGACCATCCAGATTACAAGTTGCGCTATGGTAGGCATAGCGAATGGGTCTCGTGGCTCCTTCGTTATGCAGAGAGTTGTGGGACGCGGCCTCGCCACTACAAATTATTTTCTGAGTTAACTTATAGCGGTGGAAAATGAAAGCTGTCAAATTGTGAACACATGCAAGGAGCATCTAAAAATAGTCACGAAAACAATGTTTTCACTAGTACAGGAGGGCGACAGAGCAGAAGGTCGAAGTCCCTGATAAAAGTTATAATACTAGGTACCCCTTCATCATAGTACGCGCGTAAAATTTAAAAGAGATACGCAGCAGCAGCACATTACAAAGAATGTTTGTTTACAAAACAATCCATTTTGTAAGCAATCATTGGTCGCGGAAAGGCCTCCTTAACTGTTTTATTTGGAGGCAACACGATGATTAATGGGCTTTAATGACGCAAGGGCCAGTTCTGGCCAAAGAGCGCCAAACGCATGGTGTAATGAAGTATTAATGGAAGAATGTAACATGGCTGTAAAGGGGCCTAAGATAAGTCTCTGTAAATTGCTCAAAATATAAATGTACTAATATTAATGGGATCAAAGAAGGTAACACAGCTGTAAATGGGCCTAAGATAAGTCTCTGTAAATTGATTAAAATATAAATGTATTAAAATAATGGCAATAATTGGTTAGGTGCGCTTCCATCGTAATATTTTTTGTTAAGCGAGGTGTATAGATGGTTAGGCGAGGTGTATAGTAGATGGTAGCACTAGTATCTCAACAGGACCCTTGGAGGCAAGGGTCGCGAGGCACGTACGTGCTCTACAAATATGCTTACATTGCAGCTACAACCTCCAAGGGGGAGGCAGTGCTACAAATAACCTGGCCAAATTATTTTTAAGGTGTCGGTTTCTATCAAAAAGTTTAAGACCGTGTTAAAATTGAAATGCGGTTCATTGCTGAGAATAAATGCTGGGTGGAGAGGTACATGCTCACGATACAGGGAGGGGAAGTACTTTTTCCACTCTGCTTCTATTTCAGGGCACTGAAGGAGAATGTGTATAGCTGTAAGGCTATGCCGCATCTACTACATGTTGGAGGTTCGCTTCCAGTCAGTAGGTAAGCGTGGGTACGGTAGGTACGGCCTATCTTTAATATGAAAAGAAGCACTTCCTTGTGTCTTTCTGTCCTTTCGTATCTCCAGTTCCATAATTTTGGCTTTATGATGTGCAGCTTATTTAGTACTTCAGTATCCCACTGGCTTTGCCAATACTTCCTCAACTGATATCGTATGAAGGGTTTGAGGTAGGTGACTCCTATGGGCACATTTATATCTGTATCACTAAAGGCTACTGACGTAGCATTTTCGTCGGCAGCTACATTGCCTATTATGCCTCTATGGCCCGGCACCCAGCAAAGAACAATGATTTGGTTGCACTCGTATGCTGCACATAACAATGAGTACAGTTCATGAAAAACAGGGTTCCTAAGTTTTCGTAAGCTCATTAGGCCTCTAACGACGCTCAATGAATCCGCGAACAGAATAGCTTTAGTGATATGTGTCTCCTTTATATGTTTTACGGCCGTGAGTATGGCAATTGCTTGTGCAGTGAATGTACTGGTGTGTAGATTTAATGCGCCCGATTTTAAAAACGATGCTCCGAGAGCTGCATAAGCCACACCAGACGGAGACTTTGAAGCATCTGTGTAAAATTCTTCGCAGCAGTACTTCGCTTGAAGTTCAAGGAAGTGAGAACGTATATGCACTTCAGGTGCATGTTTTGATACTTGTGTAAAAGAAATATTGCACGGAATAGTCTGCCATTCCCAGGGTGGCGGAAAGCGAGTAGGAGCGATTAGTAGGCTTTCTCTAAGTGGCACACCCATTTCCTCTGCCATTGCTTCTAAATGCAAGGTACAGAGTGGTCCTGAAAGCAGGGCGGTTACGAGAAAGCCTGGCAGTAGATACGTCGCAAGTAATTGAGTGACATGGGTGTTCAGCATTTGATTCTACCTTCAGGAAGTACGGGAAAGCTAAGTATGTCCTTTGGAGATGTAGGGACCATTCATTGGACTCAACATACAGGCTTTCTACAAGACTAGTCCTGAAGGCACCTACCTGCAGCCAGGCGGATACCCAGATGGTGAACAGGATCGAAAATCTTTAAAACACTAGGCGTAGCAGAGTGATAAACTATTTCGCCGTAGTCAAGGCGCGATCGTATCAGATTCTTATATAAGCTCAAGAGGTATCGCCTGTCACTTGCCCAGGATGTGTGTGACAGAAGCTTCAGTAGGTTCATCGTTTTGAGACATTTCTCATTAAGATGTTTCAGGTGAGGGATAAAAGTGAGTTTGGAATCTAAGAATATACCTAAAAATTTATGCTGAGAGCTTACAGTTAGACGTTCTCCATCCAGAGAAATATCGGGATCCAGTAATATTCCCATTTTGGTTGAGAAAAGCATACAGGTACTTTTCTGTGCGTTTAGACTAAACCAATTCTCATCCGCCCACTTACCCAGTTTGTTTAGGCAAAGCTGTACCTGTCGCTTGCAGATTGCCACATTACATGATTTGAACCCAATCTGCACACCGTCCACATATATAGAATAAAACATTGTGCGCGGTATAACGGTATGCAAAGAATTCATTTTGGCGATGAAGAGAGTACAGCTCAGCACTCCACCTTGAGGTACACCTGTCTCCTGAGTGAATCGCCGGGATAGGACGTTGCCAACTCTCACGCGGAATGTTCTATTATATAGATAATTTTCAATAACGCTCAACAAGTTACCGCGGATACCCATTCCAGACAAATCTCGCAGAATTCCAAAGCACCACGTAGTATCGTAGGCCTTCTCCATGTCAAGAACTACTGATAGGAAGAATTGCTTGTGCATGAAGGCATCCCGGATGTTCTCCTCCATACGGACAAGGTGGTCTATAGTAGATCTACTGTCCCTGAATCCAAATTGCGGAGGATCTAGTATTTTTTTGTTTTCAATATAATGAATCAAGCGCCGATTTACCATTTTCTCAAAGAGTTTGCACATACAGCTTGTCAGCGCTATGGGTCTGTAGCTGACAGCTAAAGAGCGGTCCTTGTTCTCTTTGAGAATTGGGATTACGATGGCTTGGTTTCAAGCGGACGGAATGTGACCTGTAAACCACATCGCATTGAAAAGCGACAGAAGGGTTTTTTGAGCTTCAGGGTTTAAGTATTTAATTATGTCATATACTATTCCATGGGGTCCTGGCGCATACGTGTTGCAACATTTCAGTAAAGCCTGAAATTCAGCCATGATAAATGGGTGATTGTATGGTTCGTATCGCGTGCTTTTCCGATCTAAGGGCAACCGCTCTGCCTGTCATTGATATCTTAAGAATGTGTTGGAATAGTGGGATGAACTGGAAACATGTTCGAAGGTGCACCTAGAAAATCAGCTTGATCTGTGAGGGTACCTCCCTGGATATTTACTAGCGGTAGAGGAGGAGATTGCCGGGCTTTTAATTTGTTTACTCTGTTCCATGCTTTTCCTTCGTTTGTATAAGAATTGATGCTACTGATGTACTTTTGCAAACTTACCCGTTTTGCACGGCGGCGTGTTCTTCCTTGTGACTTAATCGCCTTGAAATTAATTAGGTTCTCTGTGGTAGGGGAGTTACGTAGGAGCTTCCAAGCCTCGGTTCTGCTTCTTCCGTGCCGTCCTTACACACCTCATTCCACCATGGTATACGTCGTTTCGAAGGTGACCCGTTTTGTTTGGGAATGCATACTGATGCAGCATCAATTACAAACGGTGTAAGGTATGCTACTGCATCGTCAATACCGAGTGCACGGACATCGTTCCAGGGCAAATGTGTTATTTCTCGAAACCGTGTCCAGTCAGCTGAATTAACTTTCCATCGAGGAACGTATGTACGGCATTCAGCTTGTTTTGTAAGGTTTAAAGCAATAGGAAAGTGGTCACTTCCATAAGGGTTAATAATGATTTCCCACTCCAGATACGGCACAAGTGTGCAGGACACTATGCTAAGATCTATGGAGGAAAATGTTTTGTGTGTAGTGCTGTAGTATGTGGGTTCCTTGTTCAGCAAGCAGGCACTTGAGGAGAGAACAGACAGACAAAGAAGTTTATTAAATAGGTCCTGAGAAGCCCTGCCTTAGGAGAGAAGAAAGTTTTCGATTAACCGTGCTCTCGCATCACAACGAGAGTCGCCCCACAGTGTACTATGCGCGTTTAGATCTCCGACGACTACGTAAGGATGGGGAAGCTCATTTGCAAAACTCTGAAATGTTGCCCTAGTGAGCTGGTGATTCGGGGGGCTGTATACAGACGTAATGGTCACCAATTTATCAAACAGCACTGCTTGGATAGCACCTGCCTCAAATGGGGTTCGGAGGTGTAGTTGCCGACAGGCCACCCCTCTGTCGACTATTATAGCTACGCCACCGGACGACGCCACCGCGTCCTCTCTGTCCCTCCGGAAAATGGCGTATTGCCGGAGGAAATTTGTTTGTGTATGTTTGAGGTGTGTTTCGTGAACACACAGCACCTTAGGATTAAACTTGTGTAGGAATTTCTTTGACGTCATCGAGGTTGTGTAGGAGTCCTCAGACGTTCCATTGTATTATTTGTGTATCCATATTGAAAGTGTTTTTGTGCTGTGTGTTTGAAAGAGACTGACTTAACTTACAGAACCCTTGTCGGGCCCTGTGATGCGGGCTTTTTCTATTTTGGAGCGATCGCGGGGTTCTCGCCGCTCCTGAGGCGCTCGGAGCACCGTCTGGCCGGTTGTGGTGTCCCTCGCCTCTTGCGAGGCGCTGGACACGCGCTCTTGCGAGCGGTTGGTGTGATGGTAAGGCCTCGTCTCGAGGGACGAGGTCCTTGCGGCCACCAGCCCGGAGGTCGATGGCCCCTTCTTGTGAGTTGGCGGAGCAGCGCTAGCTGCGGCCGTCGAGGGAGCGGATGGTGTCACTGCCGGCTCGCTGTGTGTGGGCTGGACAGCCGCCGGAAGCCGTTGCGACGCTGCCCCCTGACGCGCCACTTCGGCAAAGCTGCTCTTCAGCAGGTATGACACCCGCCTGCGTGCCTGCTTGAATGAGATATTTTCTTTTGCTTTGATTGTCACAATTTCTTTTTTTAACACGAAAGTGTTTTATGCCGGGGTCCACCAAGACTTCACTGACGTATTTCCGTCACGGAAATACGTCATAGAACATAATACAAAGAAAGAAACCAGAAGAAAAAGTTCCACAAACATGCAAAATTTGGGAATCGAACCCACGACCTCTCGGTCCGCGACGATAGATCGCCGAGCGTTTAACCCATTGCGCCACAAACGCATTTGCAGAGAGCTACACAGACGCGCCTTATATATCTAACTCTCCTCCGTGTACCCGCGCTCTTGCTCGGGGCGGTGCCGCCGCCTACGAGCAGAAAAGAGAAGTACTGCATTATGACACTAACGCGCACCGACAGTGAACGCTTCGGTGGTCTCAGCTCTACGACGCCTCGATGCCAGCATTCGAAGGGACGCTGGCATCAAGAAGCACTACCAACGCCACCTAGGTGGCGTTGGTAGTGGCGTTCACCGTACTCAGCACAGCGGAGCGCGGCCTCCGCAATTAGCTCTGAAAATGTTTCTGAAGTTGATCGCGGAGGCTGCAATTACGACGCGCTGTACGCGCTGATTTGACTCGGTGACGATTCAGTTACGTGCTTTGTCTTGCGCGTTGTATTAGTGTGTCAGTTACGTGCTTCGTCTTTCGCGTTGTGCTAGCGTGTGCAGCGTAGTGCAGCTTCCATATGCACGACGGTTGCTCATGGTCATCGACGTTGGTAGTCGTGATGGAGGAGACGTGCCACCAGGCGTCAGCGTGGGTGCATCAACGCCTAAGGGCGCTTTAGCCACAAAACACCAATAGACATTATATATCAATGTGCAATAAACATTACACTACTTCTGTGAAGACACGTTTCACTTTCGTGTTCTATACCGATTCCTATATAAGAGGGATCAACCACATTTTTTTTCCAAGACGGGCACGACCGCGAGTATGCGGCATGGTCGCCATCACAGTTGACACAGTGTGGCGTGTTCTGGCATGTTTCAGAGGAATTCATTGTCACTACACTTGGCACAAGTCGGCCGGCCTCGACAGTTCTGCGAACTGTGGCCGAACCTTTGGCACTTAAAGCATGTGAGAGGATTTGGCACGTATGGTCTAACTCGAATCTTGAGGTGCCCGGTCTCGATGGACTCAGGCAGAACACTTGAGTCGAAAGTAAGTACTAGGTATTTGGTCTGAATTTCTTTTCCATCTCGCCTCATCTTAACTCGTTTGACACTGATGACGTTCTAATCACTCCAGCCCTCCAGGAGTTCAGCTTCAGATAGCTCCAACAAATCAGCATCGGATACGACGCCGCGGGTGGTATTCATGGTACGGTGCGGGGTTGCTGTTACTGGAACATCACCTAAGGACACTAGATTGGGCAATTGTTCATGTTGTTTCTGATCATGGAGCTCGAGTAGCAGATCACCACTGGCCATTTTCGATGCTTTATAACCCGGACCGAAAACTTCGGTTAGAGATTTCGAGACGAGGAAGGGTGAGATCATTCTCACCGTCTTTTCAAGTTTATCAGAGTGGATGACGGGAAAACGTGGAAAATTCTTTGTTCGGTTGCCATAGAATTGAAAAATATTTTCGGTGCGCCCTCGTTTGTGAGAGTGATCAGGGAGTCGGGGGAATGACGAAAGAGCCATAAAGGTAACAATGATTTCGGTAACTATGCCAGCCGCCCACCACCAAGCCCAACAAGGGGACGCTACAAGACCTGAAGGAGACACAGACGCCAGCTGTAGATAGCCACTATAACCTAATATAATAGACCCAAGGATGGATATACTACACCAGGTTAACCCTTGCTGCCTGGAAAATTGGAAGTAAAATGAAGTGAAGAGAAGACAGGAGAGATGGAAAGTGAGAGAGAAAGACGAAGGTTGGAGGAAGAGAGAGACAGGAAAAGGCAACTACCAATTTCCCCCGGGTGGGTCAGTCCGGGGGTGAGGTCTACGTGAAGCTGAGGCCAAAGAGGTGTGTTGCCTCCACCGAGGAGCCATAAAGGTCCAAACACCCAGCTTCGGCTCAACCTCCAGGATCCCATTTTCCCCGGACACGGCTAAGCCGCACATGGTTAGACGCAGGAGGGTCCAACCCCCATGTGCTCGGGTCCGTGGTGTCGCAACACACCAAACGCCTGCTGACTTATACGCCCCTGTGGGGATTTTGAGGCAACATATAGTTTTACCTGCCAGTAGAGCATAAAGGTTGTATCCGCAAAGAATGGAAGCACTCGCCCACGTAATGGGGCTCTTGTACAAGTGTATTGAGCTTAAAGCAGAAATGGCGATCCGCTTGCTGAAAGAAAAAGTTAAATTTAAACGACTGCTTGAAAGCAGTGATTTGAATCAGGCGGATATTCTAGAGAACTCCATATAACCCTGCTACAGCGACATCGGTCAAGCATGCTCACGTTCATACATGCTTTATTTCTTCGGTGGTCCAATTTTACTTGCCCAATAAGCACAAAAAATATGTTTTAACACCACAGTATGCGCCGACGACAACCACCAATTACTAAAATTACCGTATCGGCAATGTATATGCATTGCGAAGTTTCACTGGCACATCCTCTCGGATACTGTTTCCACCCTTGTACGTAGATAATGGAATCAATGATACGAGACCGAAGGTTTCACCGATTACCGGGGAGAGGTCAATGGCGCAAGCTCGCCAGAACTGCCGCCATTTTCGAAGGCGCTGACGGCACTGGCCCACTGACAGGCAGTGCGGTGATTTCAGTCTCAAATTCTTTGCCTCAATATATTGCGATATGAAAACACGTATAGAACTGCACTCAAATTTTGCACTGGGAGTATCGTAATCGGCGGACATTTTTTTGTCCAAGGACACCACATACGGCCTTCTTTTATGTGACCCTGTTATCACTCTATTCAAGACGACCTCCACAATATTTCTATTCACGCCTTATAGAAAAAGTATGATAGGTAAATCTCAGCCTAATAAACCTAATTATATAATTACTTGGCCAAAGTTAATCATATACTCATTACAACGCCCATCACTCTAGAGTATTTTTTGTTTGCGTAACAAAAACGCCTCCTATTCATTTCTTGCAGGCATGTATTTGTGAGCACCGATCATCATCATCATCATCATCATCATCATCAGCCTATATTCATGTCCACTGGAGGACGAAGGCCTCTCCCTGCGATCTCCATTTACCCCTGTCTTTATTCCATCTTGCGCCTGCGAATTTCCGAACTTCTTCACTCCAGCTAGCTTTCTGCCGTCCTGGACTGCGCTTCCCTTCTCTTGGTATCCATTCTGTAACTCCAATGGTTCACCGGTTATCCATCCTACGCATTACATGGCGTGCCCAGCTCAACTTTTTCGCTTAATGTCAACAATATACGCCCACAAATATTTGACTGGTTGGCAACTGTAGGGTAAAAAACCGCAGTAGATTGGCGAAATATCTTCGCTCTAGAATTTGAGTTGATTTTACGCTAAGGCAATGGAACCCTGAATTCCAGAGCGTCGTAGACAAAATCATTTTTGACATTTGCTGACGTCTCTATCAAAGTAGCATTTCGTAGTATTTACGTTCCATGAGTATATTTTTTTCCTCTGCCTCTGATTCATTTTAAATGTTGTGCGTCACACAGCGATGCGTCTGAAAAGGTCCTCTGCTTAACCTTTGCGCACGGTAGGCTCGAAGGCCAACACGCACGAACAGCTCATGCTCGGTGGAATGAGAGGATACGAAATAAACGTAGTAAATATGCAAAGATCACACCTGTCGTGAATAAATGTGCTGGATGGTTTTTTTTATTTTGTTGTTATTGTTTTTTCACATGATACAGCTTCAAAATTTCTGAGAGGAGAGTGCTTGGCTTAACCACATGTAACAAAAACATGGTATAGGATTACCGTTTATATGCTTTCAACTCCACTACGCAAACGCGATATTTTGGTATCGTTGGTTAGAGGCAAGGAATCATTACTCGAATATGCATGATCTGCGTGCACAGATTGTGCTGTTGCGCCAGGATTGACGCCATAGGAGCTAAATTTAGCCTATCGCTCGTCGTTCAGAGAGATGTAACTTCTCAGTACATTTGTTAATCCCAGCGGGAGTGGTCCCTTTTCAGAGTGGCCACTCAGCCACGGTATATCTAGTACATAAAACTTACAGTAGTGGTTATCCGGAGTTATGAATTGCCTACAAATTTGGAAATCTCTGCAAAAATACCACGCTTGGTCGGCTGTGGAGACTAGCGTTCGACACGGAGCATCCAGTATTCGCGTGGAGAGACTCGCGTAAGACGGAGGGACGCCAACTCGCGCTCACAGTATTTCACCATACAGGTTCCAGGACGATTATGAGAGCGAGCACGATTCAAAATTACACCCTAGGAGCCTGGAGGTTCTATAGCGTTTTAGTGCACTTTCTATTCTGCGTACAGAGTAGAGACAAATACTCTGTCATGTGTGTGTCACGTGCGCAGATGGCATCGTTTTCACGCCACACCTGACGCAATTGTAGCTAAATTTAGCCTCACGCGCGGCCTTCAGAGAGGCGTAGCTTGGCAGTTAGATTGTCCATCTGAGCAAGAATGGTAGCGTTTGAGGCAGCTTACTGTGCCACGACAAGTATATTTTTTCCAACACAAACAGATGCTCATCAGGAGATATAGGGCCTACAAGTCTGCAATTTGTTGCAGAAATTTCAATGTTGCTGGACTATGACCACTCTGCGCTTGGCACTGCCACGCGCATGGGTCTGCCTGGTATGTTGCTTGCATCAACAGAATTAACGCACAAACTGAGCTTGCGGCAAATAGACAAGCTTTAATAAAAAATGTTGTCGCAGTTTCACATGGAAGGCGAAGCATCAATTGCGATAGCAAACTTGTAGAGAGCTATACGGAGTAATGATATTAGCTTTATCAGCTGTATAAACTTGGACATGCAGCAGCATCGGCAACACGCAGAACTGTTGTCGACGCCATCGGCGTTTTGCCCGCGTTCGCTCAAAATGCGTGCGGCGTTGGTGACTGTTGCCGGAGCCTCTGATATAAATAGGCACTGCGTGCCGCAGCTAAACGTCGCCTCCCTTCCCTCCCTCTCCCCCACGGCCTCTCGCTAGTCGGAAGATGCGCGTTTGCTCTACATACATGGTGATTGTGAAGGAGAACAAAGACGCCTACTTCTGCAGCCCTTGCACGGCGGCGAACAAACGCGCCTTCTGCGCCGTGCGTTCACTCCCTGTGAAAGCGCGCGCCCCTCGCGCCCTTTCACTCGCACATACAGCGTTCGGCGCGCGGCGACGATTTCATCTCCATTGACGTCATACGGAACCTCACGGCGACGGCGACGGCGACGCCGACGGCAGAAATCTACTTATGAGTGTCTATATAATTGCTATCGCAATAAAAAATTATGGTTGATCCCTCTTTCATTGGAATCGCTAGAACACGAAAGTGAAACGTGCGCTCACAGAAGCTGTTGTATGTTTGCTTCGTGAACTCGCGGCCCGCCGCAGTGAAAGGCGCACGATTTGCAGGCCGGCGACCATGTTGCAAGTTTGTTGGCGCGTGGCGTCGTGTTGGCGAGCGCCATCCTGCTGGCGAGTGGCTTCGGCGAAGGTGCGGGCATTTTGGTCCGGCTCCGTGCTGCCTAGGGCAGCCAGCCGAGCTGCGACACGCACAGCTGCTGGAATGCCAGTGGCAGAGCTCGCACCGTGCGTCGCAAACGAGCGAAGGCATCTGCTTCAGGCGGGCGTGACTCTCGCCGGAGCAAAGCGAGATTCTCCCGGTGACGTCATTGCCTTTCTGCGCCTTTTTGCGCAGCAGTTGTCTTAGGTGGTGTCATAGCAAGCGAAGTAGTAGGCGATGCACTGCTGATGGACGCTGAAGCCGCAATCTGTAGGCGACCAGGTGCCACTGGCTAATCCGCCGCTAACTGCCTACACGAGGCCACATAAGCATATGGATTTGTCTGATCTTCGTGCTTGTTGATTTAGAAGTTCTTGTGGCTTTGTTTATTGCACTTTATATGCCTTCTTTACCGTAAATTTCAGAGCAATATATACTTTTCGAAGAGCAGAAGACGCTGCGAACACGCACAATCGCTGCTAATTACAATGGTTCAGCTTGTCGAGGTGGCCGAATCGAAACGCAACAAGCGTCTCAATCCACTGGCTTGCCCGCGATAAATTCACAAGGGCGTTTTGTGCCACGTGTCGATGCATGCGTCCGTGACGTAATTGGTTCAACATCTGCTTCTCTGCTAGAGTTCCTATGTTCCAATCCTGCCATCGGGCAATTGAAATATTGTGTTACAGCGAAGCTGTATACCTCTCGTTGGTCGGAAAATTTCGTGGCAGGAACAGAGATCTCCAGGTCAACATTTAAAGGCAAACGGCGTATCTTTCGTTGCAATCAGGCATGTAGCATATATATATATATATATACTCCTAAAGGCGGAGGTGACAATATATATTTACTTAGTGACGTCACCACGCTTTCAAATATAATAGGAAGGCCCGTCTAGCAACTCATTCAGTTCATTCTCAGACTGCCATGGGTAGACCAAGGAAATGAAACACACCAGAAGTACAGCGTGAATACATCGCTCGACCATGTGTGGTGTTCGATAAAGCTTCGCGAGACATTCACGTTCGCGGGGCGGGATGGCGGACAACTATTTAAATGCGAAGCATTTCTTGCCGGCGGCTCTGTGCGTCGCTCCCGCGCTCCACACCCGCACAGCGCATGCGCGTCCCCCCCTCTCTCTCTCCTCTCCTACACTCCCCCCTTTTTCTCCTCTAGGAATCGTCTACGGAGTGGCGCCCGCGTGCCACACCCCCACAGCGCATGCGCGTCCCCTCTCCCTCTCTCTCCTCTCGCCCCCCTTTCTCTCCTCTAGGAATCCGGAGCGGCGCGCACGACAGGTGGTGCGACAGCTGCATACTGCGCTGGGGGCGCCACGGTAGTTCAGCGGGGTGAAAATGACGGAGCGTGCGCGCCTCATTCTCTCTCCTGTGCAGCGCCGCGATGAGCACTCGGGCTGCTGCCGCGAAACCAACTCCCTCTCAAGCTAACCATCTCCCCGCTGCTTCGCATCCACACATGGTTCCCTGTGCGGGTGAAGATGAAATAACTTTTTTATTGCATGATTATTTATTGTATAATTATTGTATGAAAGTCTATGCACGATCCTATACCTCCTTGGGATACACTTGCTTCTTTATTCTATGGCTACGCCGCGTTGGAGCCTCCGCTCCAACGCGGAGGAACTGTTTTCGGAACTGTTTTCTGGTTTCCACAGTTATTATACACATACGGCTCAATATGGCCACACCATCTGCAGCGGAATAAAACGTAGGCTCCGTTTCGTTATTTATTTTCCTAATTTATCTGTTCAGCGAGGTGAACATGTCCGTTAAGGCCGTGGGGTCACGAATATACATTTGCCCTGGGCTAACGGTCACAGAGTCCTACACATGTGTCAACCAAACTTAAAACAGCGTGAATCTTGATTCACAAAGCGCAGATTCGCGTGACCCAAAGTCTTTAGAAAATTTAAGTGTTTAGGTAGAATCTAACTACAATAATTGGACTCCTAAAAATCAACACATTATACAGATCCAAGGCACACGTCAAAATCTATGTAAAGCGAAGCTTTCATGAAGCGGTGAATTAAATGTTTTAAACATGTCCATTTGGATCCTTCCTTATTGGCACATACGAAACTGGCACGTGCATGTGGTCTCGCTCAGCCGCGCTAGGCGATGTGACATACTTTATATTGCTGTATGTTTCTTCATATCTTCTTGCTTATATTTAACGCAATAGCGTTAAGGGCCCCGTGTCGCAAAAAAATCCGGCGTCGGCAACCGGCGTCGGCGTGCGTAGTCATCGGGTGGCGGAGAAAATCATTCCCAACCACCCTGACCCGCAGGCCCTCTACGTGGTGCAAGGTTTTGGTGAACGAAAATTGAATTTCTCATAGTGAAATCCACCATAAAAATGGTAACGCACGGCTTTACCATTCGGAGTCAGATTCGCCGTCGGATCGGCGACGGATTGTAATTTGAATGTACGAGAAAACCTAATTCTGCTACGAGGAAACTCAAACACAAACCCCTTTTCCAGCATTTCTACCAAACCTACAGCCGCGCGTTCGGGTACATTACTTGCGGAAATGATATTCAGATGGCGCTCGCGTCCTAGGCAGATCAAATTGGCACTTCGCCTGCCATTGTTGTGGACACGCGCGCGCGTCGGGGCAATAGCAAACAATGATTAAAATAACTAAAAAATGGTGCTAGGGCCTTCACATTTTAAAATTAGACGACTTATATTGCCCCTGGAAAAACGACTTTCCAGCAATGTATTTCTGTTCAAAAGTGAAACCGACTTTAAGGGGATTGGTGTAAGCGTGGTCTTTGCAAGCTAGCTTTCCCACGTTCAGTGTTGCAGTGAATGAAGCCTGCTTGCCGTATGCTAACGATGCGATGCGAACGGGTCCCGATAACGCTGTCGCTTTCTAGTCTTAAAGGCGAAGCTTAAGCGTCCTCCATTTCTTGAATTCACTGACCGCTTCTTGGTAGATTGCACTTAGTGCGCACATGCCATAATATGGATATCCTCACCATCATCATCAACATACGCATACGCTTCGTGTCCGATCCATGAGTTTTCTGTAGCATAGAAATCGTAACCATCAACACGCCGACAAGCTCTTTGGCTCATACTTTTTCGTAGGTGCGTGCCATAGTATGGAATTCAGCATGGTTCAGCACGTGAACAAGCGTGAACAAGCACGTGAACAAGTTTTATTGGCTGCATCAATTGCAGTAAACATTCACTAACAGATTTAATTTTCAAACAAGCTGTCACGATTGAACGAGCCGACAACAGCAGACCTCAATCAGTAACCGCGGAGACTCGATGTGACAACGCCGGCGTTCGCTCGCTGTCGCATAGCGAACACACGCTTCGTGCTGCCTCCAACGTCAACGCGTCTTCGAAACTTGAAATTACACGACCTCCAACGTTAGGCGCACGAGAACACAGCGCAAACGAATTTATCCAGCATCTATTTCGGCTCGCCTAGCTTTTCTACCGTTGCGGAATACCTCCAAAATATGACGCAAGCAGCGGTACTCAGCCAGGCCGTGCGCAGCAACTTTCAGGCTAGAAGAGCAGACGCCGCGACGACTGCGCAGACCTGGACGCATGAGTAACGTCAACGACTTTCGGACTGCCGGATAGCTCCCTCGGCGATATCTGCTACGTATCTGCAGCACATCGAGGTGGTTCCTGTATTGGCGCTGCGGGCAACTACAAAAACCTAACCATTTATTATTGGAACTCTCGGCCTGGTGCCATTCGTTCCCTTCCTTTGGACGATTTCTTGCTTACGCTTGACTGTTATTCATCTATCTTTTGTGTTGTTTATGTTTTTTGCTCTCGTGCTGCTTATATTTGCAATTTGTGTACGCTCTACAGCTGTATAATTCCACTCCTGTCATAGGCCTAACAGGGCTGCAGTATGTAAAAATAAATAACTATAACCCAAGAACCGCTGCGACCGAGTATCATTTGGCAACAACAGCTGTGGTCTCTTCAAGCCACTTAAATTTTACTTCATCTGTGTGCAGGAACCTGCAGCTATAGCAAGAGCATCGCTGTACGGTCGTGTTGGCAACTGCTGCGACTGCTCAGACCTGGACGCATGAGTAAAGTCAACGACTTTCGAACTGCAAGATATCCCACGGCTATATCTGCCAAGCATCTGCAGCACATCGAGGTGGATCCTGTATTAGCGCTTCGAGCGACTAGATATAAACCAAGAACCGCTGCGACCGAGTATCATTTGGCAACGACAGCTGTGGTTTCTTCAAGCCACATAAATTTTACTTCATATGTGTGCAGGTTAGTTGTTAGGCTTTTTTATATTATTGCCACCTTTTTTTCCCTTTCACAGCTGTCGTTGCCAACGTATAGCTGTGGTTTGCTTGCTACCATGCCTTCGAATGCTGAATTGTCTCCTGAACTAGAAAAATTGCGCTCTGAGGTTGAGGGATTGCAAGAGAGTTTCACTGTTTAATACTCTGTACGAGGAAATGAAAACGAACCAGGAGACGCTAGTTTCTGAGAATAAGACGTTGAAAACATCAAACGAACAGTTGTCACAGAGGGTGCCAGACCTTGAGCAATGTTCTAGACAGAATAATATTGAAATTAAAGGTGCACCTTGCACTGATGATGAGGACTGTGTCACAGTCATTCAGACCATTGCAGAAAAAGCTGGCTGTCCTGTTACGCCCAGTGATGTTGACATCGCCCACAGTGTTAATTCAAAGCACGGCAAGAATGTAATCGTTCGTTTTCGCTCGCGGCTGAAGAAATCCGACTTTCTGAGAAAGGCTAGAAGGGCTCGTCTGACGACAGCACTTGGCTTTTCTCAGGAAAATAATGTTTTTGTAAACGAGCACCTCACCGCTGAAAATAAACGCCTGTTTGCGCAAGCACTCGCTCTCCAAAAAGAAAGGAAATGGAAGTTCATCTGGACCGACAACTACCGTATCAAGGTTAGAAATACTGAAAAAAGAGTGTACACAATAAGGAATGGCCGGGATCTAGCGGTCATCACTGAGTAGTCCCCCTTTTCGCAGGGCTGGAAGTCGATGTACGCTAACATGGAATACAAAGAATTAGTTCTACCCACAGAAATCCAAATACTGCATTTCATCATGTGAATCTGTCCTACACATACGTGCGGTCTGTTTTAACCAAGGAAGACAATATCTCACTTTTTCTGGATCAAATTTCCTTTCAGATTCGATATTATAATGTTTTCTGAAACATGGTACACCTCCGCATGTAAAATGTTCCAGCCGCATGGTTACCAAATCTTTTTTATTAACCGCGCAAATAGGTGGGGCGGTGGCGTTGCGCTTCTTGTGACTAGACCTAAAGACTGTGAAATACTAAGTACAGCTGTTCAACTGCTCACTATGAGATCTTAACACTGAAACATAAAGATCAAATCATTTCTGGTGTTTATCGTCCTCCTAGCGGTAATTTAGCGCGCTTCGTTGAGTTCTATGAGGCTTTTTTACATTGTGTTAGTAAGGAAAACTATAGGTTTATATGCGGTGGTGATTTCAACATCAGTGTTTTAGATGACAAATGCTCGCAAGATTTCATTTCTGTACTATCAGCATGGGGTTTTGAAAATTACACCAGTACACCAACAAGAATCACGTATTGCTCCTTATCTGGCCTTGACCTTATTGTGACAAATATAGACACTGCAGTCTATACTGCTGGCATGATTGCATCGGAACTTAGTGATCACTGTCCAGTTTTTCTCAAGTATCGTAATGAATCCAACACGTGTAAAAACTTGACTACTGCATTTAAGATACAGCTTATCACACAAGATAGGCCTGGGTCTTTTAAAAAGGACATAGCTAGTTACGACTGGTCATCTGTGTTGGAAAACCAAGATGCGAACGACGCATACAATATTTTCATCGACAGCTTTACAAGAATTTACCATAATCATTTCCCTTATAAAGTTCTAAAATCTCCAAGAAAAGCTAGAAAACGATGGATCACTAAACAAAATTTGAAGATGAATAAAGAAAAGCATCGCAAGTACCATTCTTTTTTACGGACACGTTCTCAGATCGCATTAGAAGAATTTAAAATATATAGCTATCGGTTGAATGCTGAGCTCAAGCATGCGAAAAATACATATTATCAAAGTATTTTTGCGGATGTCAGTCGACAGCGGCCGGATGTAACGTGGAAAATAATCAATACTTTACTGGGTCGAAAGAACAAAACCAGTGTCCCGAATACAATAATGCACAACGGTTCCGTACTCAGCGTTAAGTCACTTGCAGATTTCTTCAACGGGCACTTTTACCACCCCCCCCCCCCCCCACATACGGTGGTCCCACAAATACACCCCCTATCACCAAAGGTATAATTAACTCTGTTCAAGAAACCATTGTTATGCAGCCCAATGATGAATATGAAGTTCACAGTACCTTCGCAAGCTTAAAAAAATAGTAAAGCTGTCGATATTGAAAGTCTACAGGTAAAGCCCATGAAATACTTTTTGTCTAACATTTTTTAAATTTACTGGCACATATATTCGACTTAGTGTTGCAATGGGGAAGCTTCCCAGAACGGATAAAATGTACCAGGGTTTCAGCAATCTTTAAAGGTGGTGATCAGAATGTACCGAGTAGCTATAGCCCAATATCTGTATTGCCTGTTTTTTCTAAGGGTCTCGAAAAAATTTTATTCTCTCGCATGACAAAATTTCTCGACAAGTATGACATTTTAACAAATGCACAGTTCGGCTTCAGAAAGGGGAGATCAACAGAGGCAGCTCTACTTTCATTCTTGTAATACATCCTACAAAACATAGAAAATGACACATTTACGGGTATCCTATTTGTGGATTTTAGCAAGGCGTTTGACTGCCTTGATCATTGTACATTCATCAGCACATTACAATCTTATGGTATACGTGGTAATTCCTTAAATTATTACAATCATATCTCAGTGAACGCCTAAAGTGCACATCTATAAATGGCGAAATCTCATCCCTCTTACAAAATAAATTTGGGGTACCGCAAGGGAGTGTGCTGGGACCACTTTTGTTTAACATCTATATTAATGATATTGTAGATTTAGACAGAAGACATTTATTATATATGCTGACGACAGCACCATTTTAATGGAAGTGTGTGTTGTGTTGTGTTTAATGGCGCATAAGCAACTAAGGCTATCATGCGCCAACCACAAGGTCAAATTTCTTTTCAACAGTAGGGTCACCTGAGCGAAAGTCCTTGTCTGGGCAAGGACCCCCAGGATCCCAACAAATTCAAAACCTCGGTCTGCTTCTCAGAGAAGGGAAGGTGAATGAGGTGTATCATAATGTCAAGTGAAGCGCAGGGTGAGATTCACAGTTTTTCAAGGACACCTGCTTCCCTTAAGAAGCTAAAAACGTATGCCATATTTATTAGTGTGTCTTCGCCTAAAATTAATGATGGATGTAAAGGAATGTGTTCATTGCAAAACGAAGTAAAATATTTTTTGCTGAGTGTTTCGAGTTTCGTGCAAGATATTAATATATGGTTTACGGTAAGTTCATCTCCGCATTTTTCACAAACGGGCTTGTCTTGTTTTGTCATTAGGAAATTGTGTGTAAGATGCGTGTGTCCAATGCGGAGGCGACATAATATGACTTCGATGAAGCGTTCTTGGTGTGAGCATGACTTCCATTCTTCTACGATAGGTTTTACTAGGTGTAGTTTATTGTTACTTTTTTTTTCCATGTAGACTGCCATCTATTTCGCAGTTTGTGGAACACTAATTTCATGGAATCTTTGTAAGGAATTCTCACATTTGTGATTTCTTTATGCCGTGCTTTTGCTGCACATTCATCTGCTTTATCATTGCCACTGATTCCGACGTGGCTCGGCACCCAACAAAATTTTATGTTGTGTCCTTGGCTTGTGGCTCTTCTTATATTATGTAGGATATTGCCGATTAATGGTGTAATTGCATTTCTAGGCTGAAGTGCTGTGAGTACACTTAGTTAATCTGTGTATATGATGCAGTTTTCAATGTTCTCATTTATTATTTTTCTACAGCCACGGAGACTGCGTAGCACTCGGCAGTGAAAATGGATGCACACTGAGGTAGGCGTACAGTTTTTTCCCAATTACTTTGTATCGCGGCACTTCCAACGTAGCCTGCTGTTTTGGAACCATCGGTATAAAATGCTGTGTGTTCCGCGTATTTTTCATTTAGTACTAAATATTCTTGTAATATATGTTCATGCGGTGTTTGTTTTTTTCTGAAAATGCGTTAGTGTGAAGTCGCACACATTGGGCCGGCAATACCAAGGCGGGAGTTGGTCAGGATTCTGGCTTATGTGAGGCAATGTATCCATTATAAGTAATTCTTGGCATCTCGCTTTAAAGTGGAGAAGGAGTGGTCTTATTGCATGGGGTTTGTTGGTAAACAGTGTTCGCGGTGGGCACCTTGTAACTATTTGGTAACAGGTGTGTTTTGGCAGTGAACGGATTTTTAGAATGTATGAGCATGTGAGCATAGTTCTGTCTGAAAGTGGTGGGTCATTCGTTTCTACATACAGACTGTTTATGGGCGACGTCCTGTACGCACTAGTTGAAAAACGTAAACCTAAGTTATGTACTGGGTCCAGGCGGTTCAAGTATGACTTCCTTGCTGAACCATACACTATGGAACCATAGTCTAAGCGGGAGCGTATAACAGAGCGATAAATTTGTAGAAGGCATACCATATCAGAACCCCAGTGTTTGTATGAAAGGACTTTAGTATGTTCAGGGATCGAGATGTTTTCTTTTTAAGCGCGTTTATGTGCGGAAGGAAAATGAGTTTCTTGTCAAAAGTTATGCCTAGAAATTTTTGCTCATTTTGGACAGGTAATTCAGTTTCGTTCAGGTGTAGGGTGGCGTCTGTCTGTAAGCCTCGTTTGAGCGAGAATAGAATGGCCACTGTTTTCTGTGGAGAAAAGCGAAATCCATTTCTGTCTGCCCATGTTGCCAGTTTATTTATTATTAACTGTACTTGTCTTTCGCATGTTGATATGTTGGAGGACGTGCAGGCTATCTGAAGATCGTCGACGTAGACTGAATACATTATGGATCTTGGAATCATTTTGCTAATAGAATTCATTTTTACAACAAAGAGTGTTGTGCTTAATATACATCCCTGAATGAAATTCTTTGAAAGGGTTTAGCCTAGGCCTACATGGAACGGGCGATTAGATAGGAAGTCCTTTAGGCAGTTCAGCATCCTGCCGCGGATGCCAAGCTCAGCCAGGTCTTTGAAATCCCAAACCTCCAGGTTGTGTCATATGCCTTCTCCAAATCGAAAAAGACAGCAAGACAGTGTTGTTTGTGTATAAAAGCTTCTCGAACTGTATTTTCTAAGCGAACGAGATGGTCAGTTGTGGAGCATGCCTTTTTAAAACCACATTGATGAATGTTGAGAAGCTCACGGATTTCTAGCACAAAGGTTAGTCCAACATTCAAGAAACTTTCAAAGGTCTTTGCAAGACAGCTGGTGATGGCTATGAGCTTATAACTACTCGGGGAGGTTGGTGGTTTTCAGGGTTTCAAGAATGGAATGATAATGGCTTTCTTCCAGGCTTCGGGTAAGTTCCCCGACACCCAAACTTTGTTAAAAATCTTAAAAGGGCCTCTACGGCAGGTTCAGAGAGATGGGCTAACATTTATAATGTATCTCATCCGGACCCGGTGCAGTCTGTTTACCAGCGGACAGTACTGTATGGATTTCATGAACTGTAATTAAAGTATTGCAGGGCTCATATGTGCTGCCATTTATCGACAGTCTTTGTTTCTCAGCGGCATTTCTGAATTTTAAAAATGATTCTGTATAGTGGGATGAACTGAAAACTGCGGAGAAATATTCCCCTAATACGTCTGCCTGCTCTTCAATACTGGTCTGTATACCTGGGGCTGTGATGAAGGGTATTGTGAATGGGGAGTAGCTGCCATTTAGGTTTCGAACCTTCTCCCACATTTGCTTTGATGTAGTTGAGGTGTTTATGGAAGACACATAGCTTTGCCACGAAGATTTTTCGGCATTGCACGGATGTATCGGGCTTTTGCTCTTGCTTTTGTAAAACTGATCAAATTTCCCGCCGTTGGGTATCTGCGAAAAGTTCCCCAGGATTTGTTTTGTTTCTTTTTTGCTTCTCTACATTTTTGCGTATACCAAATTTTGTGGTTTTGTTTTACTACTCCAGAAGACTGAGGGATAGCTAGGCGCGCTGCGGCAATAATACAGTTTGTGAAAGCTTCATTAAGTTAGTCTATGCTGAGATTACTCGAATTAATTTTTTTCTAGGCTGTATTTTCTCGAAACAGGGCCCAGTCGCCTCAATGGAGCTTCCACCGTCGTGGTTTCGTCGGTATTAGTTCCGGTGAAGATGTGAAGCTGATTAGTACAGGTAGGTGATCGCTTCCATATGGGTTGTCTAGGACATCCCATTTAAGATCTGTAAAAATTGAGGGTGAACTAAACGATAAATCAATACAGCTCAATTTCTTGAACTAGGTGAACAACAGGTTGGTTTTCCCGTGCTTAGCAGACCGAGGTTATTGCTTAGTATAAGATCCTCAATAACTAGGCCTCTTGTATCAGTTTTGTCACTGCCCCAAAAGCTCTAGTGTGCGTTAAAATCTCCGACTATCAAATATGGCTCCGGTAACTGTTCTAAAAGGTCTTCCAATTCATGCATAGTTATTCCAAGTGGCTCTAGGTATACATAGCATACTGCAACTATAATAGCAACGCCACCTGAGAGCCTGCTTGCCTGCTCTCGGTCGCGGCGGAAGACTTTAGAGTTTTTGAGTATGCTTTGGTGTTTAGGACCTAAGTTTGTTTCTTGCCGACACAAGGCTATGGGTGAGTGTGTGGCTAGTATGTCTTTTAGGTCATTTAGGTTATGTAAAAGTCCCCTGCAATTCCAGTGTATGAAAGCCATCTTGTAATATGTGTCGAGTCAAAGAAGACCTAGGTAGTGTTTTTAGGCCCCGTGATTCGGGGCTAAGTAACGTTAAGAGAGAGGAAGAGAGCGGTGTGGATCAGAGAACAAACGGGGGTAGACGATATTCTAGTTGACATTAAGCGGAAGAAATGGAGCTGGGCAGGCCATGTAATGCGTAGGATGGATAACCGGTGGATCATTAGGGTTACAGAATGGATACCAAGAGAAGGGAAGCGCAGTCGAGGACGGCAGAAAGTCAGGTGGGATGATGAGGTTAGGAAATTCGCAGGCGCCAGTTGGAATACGCTAGCGCAAGACAGGGGTAATTGGAGATCGCAGGGAGAGGCCTTCGTCCTGCAGTGGACATAAATATAGGCTGATGATGATGATGATGATGATGATGATGATGATGATGATTCGGGGCTTCTTCCTCTTGTGGCGTTCTAGGGATCCCCGCCGTTCATTCGACGTCGATGGCACACGGCTGCCTTGACTTGTGTCCATTGTATCATCAGATACGCTGGACGTCCGTGCTGGACGCACGGGTGTGTTCGAGCTGGGCCTCGTCGTGTGGAGAGAGGCCTTGAGGCTTGCTGACATGGTGGTCTGCACAGCCTGCTTTTGATGGGGAGGCACAGCGCTAGCTGCTTCCACCGTAGGCGCTGGAGGCTCTGCCCCAGCCTCACTGTGTGCGACTTGGGCAGGCCCTGGGGGCCGCTGTGCTGCCGCGCTTCCGCGGCAGCACAGCGCGGCGGTCACTTCCGCGCTTCTCTGAAAGTGATATTTTCTTTTACTTTGAGTGTAATAATCTCTTTTTCTTGTTTCCATGTTGTACAAGCACGCGAGTAAGCAGGATGACTGCCCTCGCAGTTTACACAGAGGTGTGGTTCAACTTCACAATTTTCTGAGGCGTGGTCATGGGAAGCACACTTAGCGCATGTGGTTTGGCCCCGGCAGCTCTGTGAGCCGTGGCCATACCTTCGATATTTGAAGCAGCGTCGCGGGTGGGGGATGTATCGTCGTAGTTTCAGTTTGGAGTAGCCTACCTCCACAGAGTCAGGCAATATGCTCAATGCGAACGTTAGGACGAAGTGCTTTGTTTCGATTTGCTTGCCTTCCCGTGTGATTTTTATTCTGTACACATTTGTGACATTTTGTTCTTTCAGTCCGTTTAAGAGTTCTTTTTCGGTCACATACTTTAGGTCATCGTCAGAAATGACGCCACGAACAGCATTCAGTGATCGGTGAGTGCTGATAGCTATAGGAATGTTCCCAAAGGCTGTTACTCCTGAAAGTTTCTCGTACTGATGGTGGTAGAACACCTCCACAAGAAGGTCCCCATTGGCTAACTTCTTCATTTTATATCCTTGTCCTATGGCGTCAATTAGGGTTTTTGAAACATTGAAAGGAGGGACATGTCATGCAGTCATTTCTGAGTGCTCACTGTGAATCACATGGAATCTGGGGAAGTTGGTTTTGTTCTTCGTGAAGAACTGAGCAGTGACATCGGTGCGCCCCCTTTTGTGCGGAGGGCGATCAATTGAAGAAAACGAACTAGCCATAAAAATTATGTCTTTTTCGGCCACGGTACCAGCCGCCCACCACGGAGCCCAACGAGGGTACGCGTCAGGAACTTGCAAGCAAGTACTGCCCGCGCCAGCTGTCATCATCATAATCATCGTCATCATCAGCCTATATTTTATATCCACTGCAGGACGAAGACCTCTCCCTGCGATCTCCAATTACCCCTGTCTTGCGCTAGCGTATTCCAACTTGCGCCTGCAAATTTCCTAACTTCATCATCCCATCTGGTTTTCTGCCGACCTCGACTGTGCTTCCCTTCTCTTGGTATCCATTCTGTAACCCTAATGGTCCACCGGTTATCCATCCTACGCATTACATGACCTGCACAGCTCCATTTCTTCCGCTTTGTTATTCTCGTGATCTTTCTTTCTCGTGATCAGGGTCCCCTGTGAGTAATTGACCTAGATAAATTAACGTACTCCTTTACAGACTCTAGAAGCTGACTGGCGATCCTGAATTCTTGTTCCCTTGCCAGGCTATTAAACATTATCTTTGTCTTCTGCATATTCATCTTCAACCCAATTACACTTTCTCGATTAAGGTCCTCAATCATTTGTTGTAATTCGTCTCCATTGTTGCTGAATAGGACAATGTCATCTGCAAACCGAAGGTTGCTGAGATATTCGCCGTTGATCCTCACTCCTAAGCCTTCCCAGTCTAACAGCTTGAATACTTCTTCTAAGCACTCAGTGAATAGCATTGGAGAGATTGTGCCTCCTTGCCTGACCCCTTTCTTGGTAGGTATCTTTCTACTTTTCTTGTGGAGAACCAAGGTAGCTGTGGAATCCTTGTAGATGTTTGCTAAGATATTCACGTATGCCTCCTGTACTCCTTGATTACGCAATGCCTCTATGACTACTGGTATGACTTACTCTACTGAATCAAATGCCTTTTCATAATCTATGAAAGCCATGTAGAGAGGTTGATTGTACTCCGCAGATTTCTCGATTACTTGATTTATGACATGGATATGATCCATCGTAGAATATCCCTTCCTGAAGCCAGCCTGTTCTCTTGGTTGGCTGAAGTCAAGTGATGTCCTGATTCTATTGGAAATTATCTTGGTGCATATTTTATACAATACTGAAAGCAAGCTAATGGGTCTATAATTCTTCAGTTCTTTAAAGTCTCCCTTCTTATGGATTAGTATAATGTTGGCGTTCTTCCAGCTCTCTGGTACACATGAAGTTGTGAGGCATTGCGTATAGAGGGCCGCAAGCTTTTCAAGCATGATATATCCTCCATCTTTGATTAAATCTACTGTTATTCCATCTTCTCCAGCAGCTTTTCCCCTGGTCATGTCTTTCAAGGCCCTTCTAACTTCAGCGCTAGTTATAGAAGGAGCCTCTGTATCCGGTTCATCACTATCTTGAATGAAAGTAGCTTGGCTGTTTTGGGCACAGTACAGGTCAGTATAGAATTCTTCCGCTGCTTTTACTATGTCATCGAAATTGCTGATGATATTACCATGCTTATGTTTCAGTGCATACATCTTGCCTTGTCCTATGCCAAGCTTTCTTCTTACTGATTTAATGCTGCGTCCATATTTTACGGCTTCCTCAATCTTTTCCAGGTTATAATTTCGAATATCCCTTACTTTTTTCTTCTTGATTAGTTCTGACAGTTCAGCGAATTCTATCTGATCTCTTGAGTTGGACATTTTCATCTTCTGTCGTTTCTTTATTAGGTCCTTTGTTTCTTGGGTGAGCTTACCTACTGGTTGCGTTGGTGCCCTACCTCCTACTTCAATTGCTGCTTCTGAGATCAACCTAGTTACGGTTTCATTCATTACTTCTACGACGTCTTTATCTTCCTTTTCTAAAGCTGCATATTTGTTTGCAAGCACCAGCCTAAATTGGTCTGCTTTTACCCTTACTGCCTCTAGGTTGGCCTGTTTCCTCTTGACTAATTTCACTCTCTCTCTCTCTTCAAATTGAGAGAAATCCGAGAACTTACTAACCTATGGTCACTGCACTTAACCTTACCTAACACTTCTACATCCTGCACTATGCTTGGATCGGCAGAGAGCATGAAATCTATTTCATTCCTTGTTTCTCCATTACGGCTTTTCCAGGTCCACTTCCGGTTGCTGCGCTTCCTGAAGAAGGTATTCATTATTCGGAGCCTATTCCTTTCCGCGAATTCTACTAACATCTCTCCTCTTGCATTCCTAGAATCGATGCCGTAGTTGCCAATTGCTTGCTCACCAACCTGCTTTTTCCCCACTTTTGCATTCAAGTCGCCCATGACTAAAGTATACTGAGTTTGCACCTTTCTCATTGCTAGTTCAACATCTTAATAAAACTGTTCTATTTCTTCATCATCGTGACTAGAGCTTGGGGTATAGGCTTGTACTACCTTCATTTTGTACCTCCTACTCAGCTTTATTACTACAACTGCTACCCTCTCATTTATGCTGTAGAATTCATCAATGTTGCCCGCTATGTTGTTATGCACTAGAAATCCTACCCCGGATTATCTCTTATCTGGAAGACCTCTGTAGCAGAGGACGTGGCCGTTAGTCAGCACTACGTAAGCCTCACCAGTTCTTCTAACCTTACTAAGGCCAATAATATCCAAGGCAATGCCTGAGAATTCCTCAAATAGTCCTGCTAAGCTAGCCTCACTCGAGAGGGTGCTCGTGTTGAACGTTGCCAGGTTCAGTTTCCATTGGCGGCCTGTCTTGACCCAGAGATTCTTAGCACCCTCTGCCGCGTAGCAGGTCTGACCGCCGGCTTGGTCAGGTGCTCCGCAGCCACTGGGAACTGAGGGCCATGGGTTAATTGTCGGAGTCATGAGGGAGGTAGTGGCCGAATACTGCAGCAGGGAGGCCAATTCCTGTTCTGGTGAGGGAGTGACTTTGATGAAGCTTTATGGGCCTTCCTAGTTTGGTTGCACCTGAACTAGTATAGCCCCACTAGCTCTCGGCGATATATATTTTTTTTCTTGCCGGTGTCAGGCACCACTCCATGCCTGAAAATGTGGTGGACTGAAGTAGGATTCGAACTTACGACCTTCAGATTTGAAGCTGGGTATTCTACCTCTGCTCCAAGCCACCGTGCCAGCTGTATACCACAACTATAATGGCGTAACTCGGGGTAGTTAGCAACACAAGGTTAACCCTAGCCGTCAGGAAAAAAGAAGAACTTAGAAGAGAGGAGGAGACAGGAGAGTTGAGGGAAAGAGAATAGGAAAATGACAGATGCAGAGGAGGACAGGAAAAGGCGACTGCCGATTTCCCCCGGTCGGGTCCGGCCGGAGGTACCGTCTATGTGAAGCAGAGGCCGAAGAGATATGTTGCCACCGCCGGGGGGCCTTAAAGGTCCGAACACCCGGCATTAGCTCAACCTCCAGGATCCCCCTTTCCCCAGACACGGCTAAGCCACGTACGACTACGCGTGGGAGGGTCCAACCCCCATGTGCTCAGGTACGTGGTGGCGCAACTCACCAAACGCCTGCTTGCGCAGACGCCCCTGCGGGGATTTGAATGCAAGGATGTGGTATAAACCAGTTATAGACACAATGTAACGATCCACTAAAGAAGCTATCTATAGGGTCTAAGGAAAATCAACTTACGATTAATGCAACACACAGGTTATGATATTTCATGCGAGAAACAAAAAGGCAACATTGAACCATAGCATAATTTTTGAGAAAAGAGAAATAGGGATTGTTGAAAGTTACAAAATTCTTCGTGTTCATTTTTCATGTACTTTAACTTGGGATACACATGTAAGCTATCTATGTAATAAACTATGCTTTTTGACAGGAGTACTGTGCCGTTGTCACGGTATACTGCCATCCTCCGCCAAACTACAGATATATTGCGCCCTTTTCAATTCACTCCTAAACTACTGTGCATTGGTCTGCTGTACGACAACTAAAGCCAATTTGAACTGACTTTTGATATTACAGAAAAATGTAATTCATCACATCGGTAGCCTGGAACCTTTGCCTAGGACTAGAGATGCATATAAATTGTTTAATATGGTCAGAGTAGATCACCTTTACACATACCGTTTGTTATATATGATGCAATTTTCTCACACATTAGTAAACAATTTCATTGAACGTCTAGCATGCTTAGAACACCGCCAGCTTAAGCTAAACACAAGGAATTCTAACAAATGAATTACTCCACATTTCCGTACATACTGCTACAAACGCCAATCGCCGGCCTGCAATTTTCCGTTTATTCTCAACAAATATGTAGATATTACAGGATAGAGTAGGACTCAGGCAATATTTTGTTCAGTTAGATTTTGTTTCAGTTACATTACTTTGTTTACATTGTCTCTTTATTTCCATACGCTTTTCCCTTTTTTAAAGTAAAATCTCGTGTTCCTAGTGTCCAAATGTTTTTTTTTCTTCCTTGCAGAAACGCATGTTTTTTTTATTCTGCATGTATGCATTTGCTGTCATTACTACGGTGCACTATGACAGTTGTTTATAATGTAGTCATGACCATTATGTTTTTGCCTGATATATATGTATCTATTTTCTACAGTGTTTGATCATGTGCCAAGTTGGTGTTGCCGTGTAAGGTCTTTTGGGCCCCGTCAAGCTACTGTCGTAGCTTTTAGCCCAAAATGACCATCCTTCTGTTTCTTTTACTGTAAAATAAAGATTGATTTGATTTGATCTGCCTCCCTCACTTTCCCCTACCACGAGCAATATTGGGCGAGTGCGACGACGGTGTGCGTCAATTTGTCATCCTTCTCAGCTCACCCTCTCACGCTTTCCCTCGTACCTACAGCGTAGGGCATCATGGGGCATCACAGACATTTATCTCACTTTGACCGTGTAAGGAACCTCACAGCAACGGTGGTGGCGAAGACAACAGGAATTCACCTGAAGTGCCCCTATAAATGTTATCGCAGTAAGATTGGTCTGGAGTCGATGGGTGTGGAGAGGGTCGTTTTAGTAGAATTCGACGCCACCGAATTGGATTCCGTACCACTTTAGATGTCGAATGTGTTAGTGTGAACGAGCCGCAAACGAGGAGCTTTCTTTCTGCCATACGATAATTACAGATGCTGTTGTCGGTGGTTGTGGTGACGATTGGACTGTGGAGGGGAGGTTGTACTCGATGTAGTTGAAGTTAGCTGGAGCATAGGAAGTTGGAAAGTGGGAGGAGAGGTAGTAACTGTGCCGATTTGTTGCAGCAAGCCACGTGGTCATCAGATCACTTTTAAATAATGGGCGACATTGTATATTCAATTTTCACATCAGTACATACTTTATCAATGATACCAAAACGTATGTCCAAATAGAGAGAGTATTTGAACAGAAAACTGATACCTTATATAGGCGACTTTGTATATTCAATTTTCACATCAGTACATACTTTATCAATGATACCAAAACGTACGTCCAAATAGAGAGAGTATTTGAACTGAAAACTGATACTTTATTTTTTGGTTAGCTATTATGATATTCTCCAGAAGTTTCTTTATAATCAACTGGATGATGTTTCATTCCCTTCCCTCTTGCGCATGCGCCGCCTGCTTACTATTCTGAGCCATACAAGAGTCCTCAGCCTTGCACCACCACTGACGTGCTGCACCATCTAATGATGCATAGCATATATTGCAAGGTGTCTTCGCGCCGATTAGTTCGAAGTCTGAAAATAGATCCCGCGTAGTAACTAGAGTATAGTCCTGTGTTTACTTGTCCGACATAGAAGCCTGCTTGTTCTTTTGATAAAAGACCTTGTTTCCGGGTAAGTTTTCAACACAATGATTTGAACAAATCCGTTTAACACATTTTTTTTCTGAAATTCCCACACAGGCTTCGCCTAAAGAAGAAATACTGAATTTAGCACATAAGTTCCTATCATGCATGAGACACGAAGTAAATCTAGGTGCGATGACTCAAGATGCTGTCAACAACATGACGGTAACGATTTTGCACACGTTCCTCTAGTGACGGTAAATAAATACTTTGGATTCAACATTGTGGAGAATATAAGGTTACGAAATGTTGAATGGTTGTGCTGAAAAGTCGAATGTGCGACATTTGGGCTGCACAGGCATATAAACTAATTTGCTTAGGAGTATTTGGTTCACTCTTAAAGATAAAATACTCTTATACGACATATAACAGAGTGCACTCAATTTATATTCTGATTGTGGCCCAATACCATCGGCTAGGTTGCACAAAGGGTAGTAACTTTCCGACTCCAGCAAGGAATAGATTCATGTCCCGTTTGGTGGCATACCGACCGCGTCAAGTGTATACCGGATACGCGCTTAACGTCACCAGCACCACGTTAGTTATAAACAAATGTTCTATTTTCCGTTTTTTACACACGTTCTATTTTGTAAAGAGCCTTTAGGGCCACACTGCATGGGACCATCTATGAACAAGTGAGCGTGCCGCCATTGAGCGCTTTGCGCCTGGCCCTTGCCGATAGAGGACTACGTGTAGAGCAAATGCAGAAAAACAGCGATATACCACTTTCAGGGAGGAGGTGGAACGTGGTGGAGGTGGAACGTTCCCCGTGCTCGCCACGGAGCTCCGAAGCGGCCGCACCGTCGTCTTCTCAGCCACGGCTTCCGATGGAAACACCCCGTCGCCACCTACACCTGCGGCGCCTACAACAACGTACGTTACGGTTCCTAGTCTCCGTGATCCTGGGAAATTCTCCGCCCAAAACGGCGTTGACGTCGACGACTGGCTCAGCATGTATGAGCGTGTTAGCCGAAGCCACCACTGGGACCCTACCATCATGCTTGCCAATGTGATATTTTATCTGGACGGGACACCGCTTGTCTGATTTCGCACCCATGAGGTTGAGATATCCAGCTGGGACACTTTCAAAGAGAGGCTTCGCGACCTCTTTGGCAACCCGTCAGGTCGCCAACAGGCTGCGTGAAAGGAGCTTGCTACCCGTGTCCAGTCGTCGACAAAATCGTATGTCGCCTACATACAGGAAGTGCTCGCGCTTTGCCGGAAAGTCGACGAGCACATGACCGAGGTTGACAAGGTGGGCCATATCCATCGCGGACGACGCCTTCAATTTTCTCGTTTATAACGACGTTTCTACTGTCGAAGCCATCGTCCAATAATGCCGCCGCTTCGAGGTAGCCAAAAACCGCCGCGTAGTCCCACCGTTTTCCCGGCTCCCAAACACCCCTGCCCCTTTCCTCTTTCTACCTCTGGGAACAGGTGGATCGCTGTGGCCACAGTTACGCCACGCGCTACGCCACGCGCTACGCCATCACAAGAGCGCTCCCTACAAGCTGCACCACAGATGTTGCCGATTTTCTTTTACGCGACGTGATTTTATTATTGCGATAGCAATTATATGGACAGTCAAAAGCAGATTTCTGCCGTCGGCGTCGCCGTCGCCGTGAGGTTCCGTATGACGTCAATGGAGATGAAATCGTCGCCGATTGATAAGTGGTTCTTGAGGGAAAGGGAAAGGTTGGCGCGCGCCGAACGCTGTATGTGCGAGTGAAAGAGCGCGAGGGACGCGTGCTTTCACGGGGAGTGAACGCACGGCGGAGAACAAACGCGCGTTCTGCGCTGTGCTCCCTTAAGGGCTGCAGAAGTAGGCGTCTCTTTCTGCCTCTACAATCACCATATATGTAGAGCAAACGTGCCTTCTTCCGACGCGCGAAAGGACGTGGGGGAGGGGGGGATGGGGAGAGAAAGGAGGCGACGTTTAGCTGCGGCACCAAGTGCCTATTTATATGAGAGGCTCCGGCAACAGTCAACAACGCCGCACGCATTTTGAGCGAACGCGGGCAAAACGCCGATGGCGTCGACAACAGTTCTGCGTGTTGCCGGTGCTGCTGCATGTCCAAGTTTATACAGCTGATAAAGCTGCTATAATTACTCCGTATAGCTCTCTTCAAATTTGCTATCGCAATTGATGCTTCGCCTTTCAGGTGAAACTGCGACAATTTTTTACATGGAGCTCCGCGACAACTTCTCACAGACCGTGGCCGGACATTCCTGCCAAACGTTATCGCGGACATCCTGTAGTCCTGTGCCACGAGGCACAAGTTATCCACGTCATACCATCCGCAAACAAATGGCCTCATGGAGCGTCTTAATCGCACTCTCACAGACATGCTCGCGAAGTATGTCTCTTCCGACCACACAGACTGGAACCTCACTCCGCCGTTTGTCACCTTCGCCTATAATACCTCGCGCCACGACACAGCCGGCTATTCGCAATTTTTCCTCCTGTTCGGCCGAGAACCAGCACTGCCCCTGGACACAACTCTCCCTGTTCACGCGGCACCCACCAGTGAATATGCACTTGATGCCGTCGCCCGCGCTGCTCACGCAAGGGAAATTCCCTATGACCGCCTTCTGAACTCCCAAGAGAGTCAAAGGCGTTTGTACGACCAGCGACACCGAGACGTGCACTTCCCGCCTGGTTCTTTGGTGCTTCTATGGTCTCCATCGCGTCAGGTCGGCCTGTCAGAAAAACTGCTGTCGCGTTACACAGGCCCCTACCGAGTGCTTCGTGCCGTGACTCCCTGTCACATACGAGATCGCCCCTGACGCCCCATCCGCTTCCCAGTTCAGCGGTATCGTGCACGTTACACGACTGAAGCAGTATCACCCTCCCAGTGATGACATTAAGACGCTCTGGGACGTCGCTTCTGCCGACGGGGGATTATGCTACACGCGTGTGGTATTTGATTGTTTGACCGAGGCGCGCGGGCGCCATCACTCGAGAAAAGAAGAGGAAGAACGAGCTGGGCTCGCGCTGTGAACCTAACCGGTCAGCGCTGCAACCTAAATACAACCTGTAAATAGTTGCCCGTCTTACTGACTCGTACTTCGCATCACAATATTACTCGCCATTGATACGAACCTTTGAACCAAAAGCGCAAACGGAACCCAATGCTTAGGATAATTTGAGCAAGTCCTTAATTTAACCTGATGTTGAGGGGTGAAGTCAATCCATGTGTGTCCTCTAATGAAGCGATTTGCCCGAGTGCGCGTACTTCCCTTTCTTCTATATATTGTCACTGGTATAAACTATTTACAAGGTGTATTTACAGAAGATAGATAAACAGCAGCTGAGAATACAGAGAGGCTGTCTCCACGAACAACACTTGGACCTCTACTCCGTCGTCGACATTGTCTTCTTTCCTACCGTAATACAACCCTCGGCAGAAAACGCACCGTCGCGGTGCTTCAGATGGGGCCATCGGTATAGGGCTTAAGCCGAGAGACGTGGACGACGTCAGGTGATGTGGAACCAGGTGGCCCGAGGGATGTCACTGGGATGATCTCATAGGTGACATTAGTCACTTGACGTAGAACGCGGTAAGGACCTTTCTAGCACAGAAGGAGTTTCTCGGAGAGCCCGACTTGTCGGCAAGGGGACCAAAGTAGTACGAGAGAGCCTGGTGAAAAGTATGTCTCACGATGGCGGCAATGGTAAGCGTGCCTTTGAGTTTCCTGAGATGCCAACAAACGAGTGCGGGCAAGCTGGCGCGCATGGTCAGCGTGGGCGATGGCGTCGCGGGCATACTCGGTCCGGGAATTCTGTACCAAGGGGAGCGAAGCGTCCAATGGTAATACTGGGTCACGACCGAAGAGCAAGTAAAAGGGGGAATACCCAGCAGTATCGTGGCGTGACGAATTATAGGCATAAGGTAGCGCAATATCCCAGTCCTTGTGGTCGGGTGAAACGTATTTCGATAGCATATCAGTGATGGTCCGATTAAGCCACTCAGTAAAGCCGTTGGTCCGAGGGTGATAGGAGGTAGTAAGTTTGTGCTTTGTAGAACAGGAGCGTAGGATATCTGCGATGACTTGGGAGAGAAAACTGCGGCCACGGTCGGTAAGGAGCTGTCGCGAAGCGCCATGGACTAAAATGATATCCCGGAGTAGGAAATCGGCGACAGCTCGTGGGAAGCGCCCGAGTCATGGCGTAGCGCGTCGCGTAATCAATAGGCACAGCGATCCACCTGTTGCCGGAGCTGGACTCGGGGAAAGGGCCAAGGAGATCCAAACCCACGAGGAAGAATGGCTCAGCTGGAATGGCGATCGGCTGTAAGTACCCGGCAGGAAGCATTGCTGGCTTTTTTCGATGTTGGCAGGGCTTGCAAGCAGCTACGTATCGCCGTACGAAGCGTGCGAGGCCGGGTCAGCAGAAACAGCGGCGCACGCGGTCGTAAGTGCGAGCAACCGCTAGGTGTCCGGCAGTAGGTGCATCATGAAGCTCCTGAAGCACAGTTACGCGGAGGTGTTCGGGAACGACAAATAGAAGGGGCGGACCGTCAGGGTGAAAATTGCGGCGGTACAATATCCCGTCGTTGAGGACGAACGACCCTAACGATGGATCACTGGGAGCAGATTCCATTCGGTCAATGAGGGTCCTCAAGGTAGCGTCATGGCGTTGCTCGTGGGCCATGTCCAAAAGCTGGGAAATGGAAAGAACACTTGCGGAAGCATCCGTGACGGCGTTGACGGGCGTGTGGACAGGGTAACGGGATAAGCAGTCAGCGTCATTGTGTAGGCAACCAGACCTATACACCACAGAACAGGAATACTCCTGT
Organism: Dermacentor silvarum; assembly: GCF_013339745.2. Lineage (NCBI taxonomy): Eukaryota > Metazoa > Arthropoda > Arachnida > Ixodida > Ixodidae > Dermacentor > Dermacentor silvarum. The sequence goes on along the minus strand of NC_051164.1, from coordinate 44,104,062 downwards.
AGCCGCAAAGCCCATCGTCCGAGCCTCCCTGTGGGATCTTTTAAAGACGAAAGCCAACAGAGGGCGTGGTGGTCCGTTACAATAGAAAAGGGCCTGCCGTATAAACAAGGACGGAATTTCGCTACTGCCCACACAAGTGCCAAACATTCGCGCTCGGTAATAGAGTGATTCCGCTCCGCAGGTGACAAAAGACGGCTAGCGTACGCGATAACACGTTCACGGCCGCGCTGAACTTGTGCCAAGACGGCACCGATGCCGTGGCCCTGGCATCGGTGTGCACCTTTGTAGGGGCTGACGTGCCGAAGTGTCCTAGAATCGGCGGGGTGGTGAGTATGGTGGTAAGGGGAGAAAAGGCGGCGGCCTCAGAGTCTCCCCATGAAAACGGCACACTTTTCTTCAGAAGATCTGTCAGAGGGCGTGCTATGGTGGCAAAACCTTTAACAAAGCGGCGGAAGTAAGAGCAAAGGCCCACGAAACTTCGGACATCTTTTGCGGACTGTGGAACAGGAAACTCTTTCACGGCGCGAATTTTCTCCGGGTCCGGTCGGATGCCAGACGCATTGACGACATGTCCAAGGACTGTCATTTCATGGTGGCAGAAGTTACATTTCTTCGAGTTGAGCTGTAGACCGGCCTTGCGAAAAACAGCAAGTAAAGCTGAAAGGCGCTCAACGTGTGTGCTGAATGTGGGCGAGAACACAATAACATCATTAGGTAGCAAAGACAAGTCGACCACTTAAATCCTTGGAGTAATGAGTCCATCATACGCTCAAAGGTAGCCGGAGCGTTGCATAGCCCAAAAGGCATAACCTTGAAGTGGTAAATACCATCAGGCGTTATAAAGGCGGTCTTTTCACGATCGAAATCATCCACAGCGATTTGCCAATATCCCGACCGTAGGTCGATGGATGAAAAATACTGTGCCCCGTATAAGCAATCAAGGGCGTCATCTATACGAGCTGGTGGGTAGACGTCCTTCCTCGTGAAGCGGTTGAGGCGCTGGTAGTCGACGCAGACTCTCCATGTGCCGTCCTTCTTTTTGACCAGCACAACAGGTGACGCCCAGGGACTTGATGACGGCTCGATGATGTCTTTCGCGAGCATCATGTCTACTTCCGTTTTGATGACTTGGCGCTCCGAAGCTGAAAGGTCGCCGATGGATGGGAGGACTATCGCCTGTATGTATACGGTGTCTGACAAGTGACGTCTGGACTAAGGGACGGTGGTTCAGGTCCGAATATGTCCTTGTACGAAACCAATAAACTGCAGAGCTGGTCCGCCGCCACAGGTGTGAGATTCGGGGCGATCATTTTTCTAATGTCGTGGTCAGTACAATTGGCAGACCGGAAAGGTTCACAGGACGCGTCGACGGCAAACGTCTCAGCGCAGTGAACTTCTAAAGCAGTGATCGTAGCCAGGGTGATATCTTTAGGCAGAATTTGCTTTGTGAGCCCGAAATTCACCACAGGGAGATACGTGCGATTGTCTGTGACTCTCAGTATTGTACGCGAGACAGTAATGTTGTGGCTGAGAACGATGGCAGTTGTAGGAGCGGAGATGTAATCACCATCGGGAACGGGCGTAGATGGCGCCATTTCGATGTACGTCAAGGCCTGTGGTGGAACGGGAACAAAATCAGTCGGTCTTAGGCGAATTTCGTGAGGTGTCGGAGGATCGTCCAGCAGAGGCAGGTCAAGACGCACAGTACTTGAGAAACAATCGATGAGCGCTGAATGGACAGAGAGGAAGTCGAGGCCTAGTATGAGGTCATGGGGACCTTGGTCAAGCACAGTGAAAAGGACGACAGTTTGGCGGCCGGAAATGCTCACACGTGCAGTACACAGTCCGATCACGGCTACCGTGCTGCCGTCGGCGATTCGTACGACCCGAGTAACGGCAGGCGTAACAACTTTCCTTAAATGGCAGCGAAGGCGGCTGGTCATAATCGATATGTGCGCTCCGGTATCTATGAGTGCTGTGACGGGTGTACCATCAGCGTGGACGTCAAGAAGGTTATGTCTCGTAAACAGCGTCAAAGGAGGATTTTCCCGCGAATTCGACATTGCAGCACTACCCCGAGGTGCCGCATTGCCTAGTTTTCCGGCAGGGATGGTCCTGGGTAGGTTGGCGAGGGCGAGCGGTGAAGCTTGGGCGCACGAGGCTGGCGACGTTGATGCGAGGGCGAGCGAGTATAACGGCGAGGAGAGGTAGCGGCGTCGGACGCGTCGTTGAGGCGACGGGGTGAAGAACTGCGGGGCGAACTTGAATTCCAGAATGCGTTTCGAGGCGGGGACGGCCAACGGCTACGGCAGTGACGAGAAACGTAACCGATTCGGCCGCAGCAGAAACAGATAGGCCTGTCATCAGGTGTACGCCAGTCCGATGGATTCCGCGCACCGTAGGGATAACGGGCACTGTAGGGTGGACTGTGATAGGACCGAGGCATAGGAGCAGGGGCGGTGTCAGGACGACTCAAGGAGCAGCCGCTGGGGAGACCCATATTAGCGATTTCCTGGCGAACCACGTACTGGATCAGCGATATTGTCTCAGCAGTATTGGTCAAAGACGTCTGTTGAGAGGAGACAGGAAACGCTGCTTCGAGTTCGCGGCGCACAATGCGGGTCACATTTTCACTTGGTGTATGGCAAGCTAGATTGGTCGGCTGGGTCGGTGCAAGAAGAGGTCGCTGCAGTATCTGGAAGCCGTGAAAACTGATTATGTATACGGTGGCTCTTCGCCTGGCGAAACGGCGGCATTCCTTCATGATGGTGTCGACAGTCCATAAGTTTCTAAAGACCAGAAGGTTGAATGCGTCGTCCGCGATGCCCTTGATAATGTGCCCAACCTTGTCCGCCTCTGGCATTGACGTGTCGATTTCATGACAGAGGGCGAGGACGTCCTGAATGTAGGAGACATACGACTCGGTAGCAGTTTGGGCACGCGTGGCGAGTTGTTGCATGGCGGCTAGCTGTCGACCGGTTGGACTGCCAAAAACGTCGGACAGGTTCACTTTAAACAACTCCAAGCTGGTGAGCTCTTCCTCGTGTGTGTAATACCACGTTTGAAGTGTTCCGTCGAGGTAGAACACGACATTGGCCAGCATTATGGTCGGATCCCACCTGCTCACCTTGCTGACGGGCTCATACATCTTCAACCAGTCTTCTACGTCAACACCATTGAGGCCGTTGAACTTGCGGGGGTCTTGCGGCTGAGGTAGAGCAACGTACTGGGTCTGCGTAGTCGGCGATGCAGCTGCAGACGCGGTGCCTGCCGCTGGATGCATGTTATACAGCGTCTAAAACGGTTAAGTAACGGCAATTTTATTAAAACGACGATGCTAGCTACCTAACGCTTGCATAAACGTGGTTTATGAATATTTCTAGACATAATTTTTGCAACAATGCATCAATCAAACGCACAATTGACAAGAACAAACCTTTTCTTGTGCTGACGATTATGGTATGTGGACATATTTCAAACGTTAAGACAACTGTGTTTGAATACAAGTTCTCGTTGTTTCGTGCAGCTAATTTCGCCTTCAGATAGAGTATCTTGAGACAACATCAAGTCGTCAACGTGAGGAAAAAATAATAGTCATTCTTTGTGCACCACGTAGTGCATCATCACTGGAAATAGCAGGGCGCAGGACGATCTAGCGCCATCTGGAGAACGGCGGTGGAAGCCCATTTGTCGCATGCTCCGCAACATCTGCTGCGCTCTCTGTCTCAGCTGTTTTGGTTTAGGCATACGCTTTGTTGAGAGCTCGGCCGGCAAACTGTTTGCTTTTTCCGTCATGTGCAATGCGTGTCGACTTGGAGATTAAGACAAGAGAGCTGTTGTCGTGAGCAAGTTGGTGGAGAATCTTTGCCTTGCCAGGCAACGCGAGCTCACATGGATATAATTTGTTAGGTGCTATAAAAGGGGAAAAAGCTCTTGGCTCCTGATCTCGGAGGCTGTGAGCTGTTTATCACGCACACAATTGTACTCGTGGAAGGGCCGAGAAGCTTTTCTTTCCTCCTTTAATGTATAGGACTTGTATCTTCTGTCCGACGCAAGATAAGCTTAAATGTGGTATGCAAACCATGCGCGCAATGAACAATATTATTGCCTCATGTCATTCTCAGGTGAAGTCCTGTCGCTTGACCACACAACTCAATGTCTTTAGCAGCACCGTTCAAGCTATGATGCTTACCGGGCGAGGCATCTTCAAATATTGTTTAGCGAGATAGCGCTATGTAAGCTATGCGCGCTGTGAATATTATCACTGCCTTTCACTATAAACCTTTCTTGGTCACACTGAGCCGAAGATGCATGAATAAACTTCCAGAACAGCAAATAAACTACTCAAATAAGACAACTTCACCACAAAGTCAACAAAATTTGGAGACATCCAATATTAGAAATTTAATTAGTTATGGCTTCACATTACATGTTTCGGTTTTCTCTGCATGGCCTGCAAAACAACTTTTTTGCAACAGCGTACTTCAGTCTAGTGTAAGTCCTCCTCAGTATGAGTATGGAAGTTAGTTCCTGCAGGTTGAACATCGGCACGGATATTATACTAGTGTAAACACTGCAGGCAGTGGTGGCAGCAAATACCTTTGTTCTCTCCACTGTCTTGTTCTTGGCGCTCATCGCTCATCGCTCATCGCACAGCCACAGTTTATTTTCCTTTATGATTGCAGCATAAGAAAAGGACAGTGCTACATACAATTCTTAGACCCTGTGGGAAGACGCATTACATTATCTTTGCTAGGAGAGATCGCACAATAAGACTCAGATGATGAAATGACCGACAGGTGTAAGTCGCTGCCAGGCGTCGTCCGAAAAATAAGCTTGTCGCATCTGAACTCAATAGTCCAAATGCCTACATGGCCGGAACTCTAGCCATGTTGCGCCATCCGCATCCGCAACGACATCACCTTGGTCTATTGCGCTCCTGCATATAGCTTTCCCTGCAATGCTAGTCAGTAGAACTAAAAGAAGCACGACATAGGTATGCACCAAGAACCGTTTACTACGCTGTGTACTCACGATTGGGTTGGGACACTTTAGTCAGCTGCTCAAAAGGTGTTCCGGCCATATCAGACGATTCCCTTTGCGATTTGCAGTTCTGACTTGCACTTGGCGCGCTCTCTCGGCTTTACAAGTGGAAATCTGAGTTGCAATGCATTTTCGCAAGAAGCGAGAGACTCGCTTCATGAGTTGCTGTGCATTTTCGGGTTCATTCTCGGCATGAGTGGATAAGTCAATTTTTTCTTCCCTGTCTATGGAGTCATGTTGATGGTTTGTCTTGGGATTCTAAATGCACTGCGAACAAAACTTGAGGTTGCTAGTGTAAGGATGCTCCATAAAGATTCTGAAGCACTTCAAGTCAGGCAGCTATGTGTCAGCTAGGTGATGCGCGATTGTCTTGAGTACCCTTAACCCATAATTAAATAGGGCCTCTCTGTTCATCCAAGTAAACGTCGGCCCTAACATGGGTGGCAGTTGAACATCTCTGATTTGACGTAATGTGTCAAAATTCCCAAAGCAATCTGTCAGTTGCCATGACTATGAGTTTATAAGTGCTCAACCCCCGTGGCCTCACAAATTTGAATGTGTCAAACGCGGCACAAGTTATTTCGTTAACCAATAGAATGTGACGAAAGAAAAGCCTGAACTTGGAAAATGTTCTGCAGGTACACGCGCAAGTTTTCTTAGAAACTTGCCAATTTCCACAGGAAAACTGGGATAGCGTAAACAGCCGGCTCTAGATGCCGTATTTCTGGTAGTGCTTGCCTTGCTTTGTCTAGTTCTTTGTTGAGTTCAGAGCAAGCACAAAGTGTTAACTCACTGGCACATATCGGTTCGATATTGCTCAATGGTTCATACGAGTTAAATGCACATGTGCTAGTGCACGCATGTACGGTGTCTGGCTTCTTGCGTGAGTGCACACGACAACTTTACTATGCCCCTCAGTGATTCTTGCAATTTGCTGGATGACGACTAATGTGCCTAATATTGGCATTTAAATACGTGACTGCCGTAGCAAGCAGTGAACTCTTTGTGGCAGAGGTGTCTTGTGCACATGTTCACAATATTTTCCCAATTTGTATTTTCGCGAAGTAGGCAATATGCTTGACAATTAGGGTGTAGCAAAACGTGAATCTCTGCTGAGTGTACTAAATGAGTAAACTGTCTTGTACTCCTTCATTAGGTGAAATTGATAGAGCTCCACAGCCGGTCTCGGATAGAAGTTTCCCGTGTTGAAACTAGCTTTGTTAAGTGCTTGCCTATCATGACAGCATTGTTGTGAGCTGTGTTCTGAATTTTCATGGACGAACGTTTCAGCCCTCTTAGCGTGTACATGCCGTCGTTCAGAGAACACGAAGGCATAAGCGACGACATGACTGATACCTGCTCCATCATCAGTTATAAACACAAACAATGGCATTTTGTATCCGTCACATGATGGTTCGGTACGTGGCCTCTAATAATAAACTTTCCAGATATATATCAAACATCGTGAAATTTGTCTCGTTTGCACGTGGCGTCTAATAATAAAACTTCCAGATATATATCAAACATCGTGACATTTGTCTCATTTGCACGTACAGTCTGAAGCTCTCTGTATTCATCAGTAATTAGCATAATTGTTGCCTTCAGCTTTTCACGGAAGCCACAGATTTCTTGCATCACAGAGCTTTGTTCACCTCCTTTTTTCTTGGTAGTTTTTGTTTTGCAGGTTATTAGCTAATATTGCTTTCCCTGCAAAGTAACTGAAACAAAAAGGTACAAGGTTAAGTGACGAATAAAGCCATGATGCACGAACAGCTTTAGCTGTGTCTTTCATAAGCTTTTGCATAATAAGCCTGGATCGCACCATCATCTCCTGGAGTGCCTGCACAAGCTTGGCTTCTTTGTCAATTAGCTGCCTGCAAACCCGTTACGAGGCAAACATGTCAGACCTGGTGCCATAGTTGTTTTCTAGCATGCAGGTGAGTTCGAGCTCTTAGCTTGAAAGCCTTGCAACAATCGCAATTCAAGCCCGCTAGTTGTCGTTCCTCATTCTGGAGAAAAAGTTGTCTTTCTTCAGTAGGAGGGAAAATTGTTAAGGAGCGACGTTCATTAAAGTTTTACATTCATCCATCCATTTCTTCACCGAAAAAAGGCTATAAAAATTTGCTTTCACAAACTGGGAACGAAACGCAAAATTTTGTTTCGTGAAATTCAGCCAATTCGCATCTTCGCGACGTGTAAAGTTTGCAGCTGTTATCCCGGGTGAGAGTAAATAACATTGTTCTCAAACAGCTCTCTTGACGCCGAGCTGCGATCGATCGCGTAATAAGGGATTGAAAAGACGCTTCGCTGTTGGGCGGTGCGGGAGCTTGAAATTTTCAGGTTGCCTAATCGTAATAAATCTTTCAGCACAGCCCATATAACGACGAACGTCGCCGTTAGGGCGATAAATATTGAAGCAATGTAGCGATACACCAAACTGTCAACACCGATGTGTCTATGCCGCCGGGTTCCTCAGATATGAGTCCAGCTCCACACGCTGCACATTTCCACTGCCACATGCGCAGTGACCAAATTAGACGTCAGAAAGCTTCACTAAAGAGCGGAACGTACCCAATGCCACATACCCAGTGCATCATGTTAGTCCGCCCTATGGTTTCAAACCTTATTTCATCAGCTCAGCAGCCCGATTCACTATCCATTAGACCATGGACCCAGTGAGCCAAGTAGGAGGGAAAATTGTTAAAGACAGGTAAATAAAAATTGCGAAACAACCCTCATTCTGCACTCAGGTAGCTAGTGACTCTAGCACCTCGGTGTTGGTGTACCCTGGTGTATTGTTCGGGTTAACTTTGTGTTTTCTTTGAGTTAACTTTGTGTAATTAAAGCGAAGTACAACACAGACAGAGAGAATGCTGGTGAATTGTTGATGTACACGACGTCAACTACACTACACACACAACTACACACACTACAAGACGGCCGCGGTGTCCTTGTAGTCAGAAACTGGGCAGTACAAAACACTTGGCCCGGCGTCCTCGTCGTCTACTTCCATGGCGAACGGAACGGGCGAGAAACCAGACTCGGAGGAGTGAGCGAACACAACTGGCGGGAAATCGACATGCACAGGAGCGGGCGAGAGAGCGAAGGAGGGCGATGAGGGCGCGAGGCGTAGCCCCCTAGCGGATGGCGTACAAAGCGCACTTTACGCACCCCTCCGTCGCTGAAGTGAGATAATTCTAGTACACTCTAATATAAGCGAGCGAACGACGGATCAGGTGCGCGCCGGGAGGGGAGAACCAAGCGAGGAGGGAGTGGCGTCACCCCTCCGCTGTGTTAGACAGGCGTCCACTCTGCCTCATGTGTAGTGTAGCTCTAATTAGCTTGTTTCTTTGAATTATTATTGAGCGGGTGCCCTTGGTTGAAGTTTGATGTAACTGATGACGACACTTCTAGTCTTGGAGTTTCACGGAAACCTGTACTGATGTGGTGGGTATGTAAAGTGTACGATTGTGTGCTTTGGTGTAAAACAATTAGACTTTGCCTAATTGTTTCTAATTATTCCCGACAATTAGCTCCTTACTGTACTAAACATGTGCTCTGATGTCATGTCTATCATCAACCATAAGTAGAACCATCGATATCTACTTGTCTTTATTTTCCCATGATTTATTTTTAATTTCGTCCCACCTCTGTGACAAACCGGAAGTTGATCCATAGCCGGAAGTTTCTGCGCAAGAAGGAAAGAGTGTCACTCGGTGCTCGCGCCACAAAAAATTCGGCAGAACACATCTCACGATGGCTGTTGACGGTAATGCGTGTAGCATTGAATCAGTACAGAGACACAAACTATTGCCCACGTCAAAACAAGGCATGAGGTGCGTGCTGCAGCGCGCCTCCTCTTTCGCGCTTCCCTAGGAGCACATGGCGCCATCTAGCGCAACTACCTCGAAGCCTGTGCGTGGCCTTCGAAATGCATGGCACGCCGGTGCGTGCGAACGCTTAGAAACGCGTAATGTGGCAATTAACTGGACTCCTTCTCTCGCGTTAATTTTTGGACACGCTGCGTTATTTAGTGGCACTGCCTAGAAGTCCGCGCATGAGCCCCGACACAGACCGAGTGGCACAATCCAGTGCTCTAAGCTGGCGCCAAGGAGTTTCGTCGACCAGTGGTACCTACGCTGTTGCGCGTATACAGCGACGCATGTCGGCGTTAAAGAGGCACGTCGAAGAGCGGCACGTATGTGCCATTGCCACATACTCAGTTACCCAAGTTGGTTGGATTGTTTATTTCGAACCCTGTTCCCTCAGCACAGCAGCCCGATGCGCTACCCATTCGACCATGAACTACTTAGTGACCCAGGTAGGTGGGAAAGCGGTTAAATACAAACATGCATAGGTGCCTGCATACACAGCGCCCAGAAAGTACGGGAAGTACCCTACAAATGCTGATAGATAGATAGATAGATATAGATAGATAGATAGATAGATAGATAGATAGATAGATAGATAAATAGATAGATAGATAGATAGATAGATAAATAGATAGATAGATAGTCGGGACAGTCGACGGGTGTTTTATGGTAAAAGTTCTGGTATAATTTGTAATATTCAGTAAAAACAGAAAACGAAGGTACCTAAAGTTACAGTGGTCAAAGAGCGGCGCGATGTTTGTTAGAACGAGCGTTGAGGCAAAGTAGGAGCAGCAGTGTTATTAGGGAAGGCTGCGCTATTACGCATCCCTTATTCTGCATGACAATCTGCCAATCGTAATGACACCTTGATCTATGTGGTCTAGGAAAACAAAACTGTTTTGATGGCAAGTGTCACTTTTTCACATACATAGACGTAACGTTTGCTCTAAAGAAATGTCGGTTTGTCTGGTTTGTAACATAGCCGTCAGTTATAAAATCTGACTTGGATTGAAATCTATAACAGCGTCGGGGCATCATAACCCCCCTAGTCGGATATATCTCGTTTTCAGATACACCTAGCAGTTATTACACACGCAGGAGTGAAGATATAATGTACGAGTGCTGCTTTTATTGTTTAAGGAGTTATTGGAAATGTTATATTCAGACTATGATTGACAGTATTTGACAGGAGTAGCTTTTCGTAAGTATTACGTCACTTTCTTCGGTCATTCAAAACCTTTATACCACATTCTGTTTGAACATTCCCGAAATAAGTTTCAAGGCAATTCTACCAAATGCATGCATTTGGTTCACTGCTTTAGCAACTCCCTACGGTCAAAACACTGGGAAGTTTCAGAAGCTATGCATTTAGCTTGCTCGCTAATAAAGTATTGTGTTAGTTTTAAGTGAAAGAGTGAAGCAATATTATCGCACTAAGCGCAACATTATTCGCGATTACGGCTGAAATACCGTTTCAAGAGGAAGAGCCACAGAAGTTGATTTTGCTTGTCTGCTGCCGATGGGAAATTGGTCTTTGTTTTATTGCGATAGCAATTATATGGACACTTCAACCGGATTTCTGCCGTCGTCGTCGCCGTCGCCGTGAGGTTCCGCATAGATAAAATCTTCGCCGCGCGCCGTATGCCCGAGCGGAAGCGTGCGGGGGACGCGCGCTATCACGGAGAGCGAACGCACGGCGGAAAGCAAACGTGACCGTCGCGCGAAAGGCCGTTGGGGTATGGGAGGGAGGGAGGGAGGCGGGGCGACGCTGCGCTCCGGCACCAAAGACCTATCTTGCAACCGGGCGCAAGGGGAACTTCCTATTCAATCTCCCACGCGCAAGCAAGGAAGCGGGAAGGCAGCGCCGGAGGGAGCGGGGGGGGGGGGGGGGGGCGCACTTCTACCATGCCAACAACCGCGCTCGTCGCTCGCCCGCACCGTCTCTTATCTCCACACGGCTCTGACCTTTGTATGCGCTGTGCATTCGCCGCTCAGTTTCAGTTGAAGTGATAGACCGCACGTACCTTCGCCCGCTATGGCGTATGCGCTTGCTGCCAGCGTTTTGACAGTCGTTGTCTGCAGTCATTCAGTGTGGTCTATTCATGTTTGCTTGTGCGCGCTCACACCACGCTTGTTCATTCAGTTATTAATAGTCGGGCCACATTTTCCAACGCACTCTACACATGCAATGCTGCCCGGATCGGCAGTGCAGCGCTACAGGTGTGTCCCTTCGCACGCGCTGCCCACAGGAAGCGCTTCTCATCAACACCACCGTTTCACACGCGCCTTTTAGTGATCATCGAATCTCTCTTCATCTCGGTCTACTTACGCCGCAGCACACCTGCTTACTTAATCAGCTCATGTTTACTACAATTCATATTGCCACCAAAGCCGCTCACCCTACTTTGTATGACATTGCTGTGTTGCTATCGCATTCATTGCTTCGCCCTTAGGGCGAAACTGTGATATTTTTTTATTCAACCTCACCCAAACTGTGATGCAAGCCACAAGAGTCACTGACACAACACCTAGAGCATTAAAACCTAAAGCTATTCCAAAGTTTTCTATTACATACTACAATGAGCCCTCCAAGATTGGTTTTAAATGTTTCGGGCCACCCCCAACTTCGCCTGTTTGTCCCGCGATTTCCGAAAACGGAAATAGCTCCTCCTCTGATATGACGTGTACACACTGCTTATATATGACTAAACTGAACAAAAGAAAAATGATTCTTCCCGATTCGACACATTCTCGCCACTTTCCCTCTGCTATTGGTCAAAAGTTTTCGACCTGCGCCATCTTCGCTTGTCTGTCACCCGATGTCACAAAACCGCGAAAACTCACCTCGTCAAAGTTACGTGTACGCGTTAAAAATGCAATAATATGCCGAACAAAACTGACTTTTTTTTAATAGGCACAGACTGCTCCATTCCAAAAGGAAGAGAAGATGGCTGCCTGCTGATCGCTCAGGCACTCGCTACTTGCACCTGCCGGTGAGCATGGTTTTATTTGCGTATAATAAAACTTTTGTGTGGTAATATAATGTTGCCGAGCCCTTTCCGCACGTATACGACATCGCTCTGCTTACTCTTCCTTGCTGATGTTTTGGCGGCATTATTAACGTTCCGTTGCACGCCGCCGCGAGTTTCGACCAGCCACCGCAAGTAAGTCAGGGGAAGCGGACCAATCGGACACGCCGGCACCACCCTCTTCAAGTGGTTATCCATTTGCACTGAGTTGGCTCAGCCCCATTGAAACCCTCTCCACTTCTGCGTGCTCCTCGCCTCTTGCCAGCCAATTAGATAATAAGAACCAATCAGTGTGGGCAATGTTATTAATTTTGAAAACGAATAATAGTGACCCCCTATAAACGAGGAGAGAGTTTGATTCACACAACGCTGCGGCTTGCGTCGGTGGTTACGTAAATTTGACGTCAGGAGATTGGAATAAAAACAGATTGGAATAGTTTTACGTTATGGGGCCGTAATTTATTACATTTGTTCTAGCCAAACATTCGGAATTATTCTTAGAAATAACCTACTTGCCTAGCAGCTCCACTAAATAACCACCATTTGTTCCAGTTTTCTTGAGCAGTTCGTACACAAAGATCTCTAAGCGTACTGACACCTGACGCAGAAATAACCACGCCGACTTCAATAAAATTAATGATGAAGTGGGCGCAGTATTCGCGAGTTTTTTTAATGAGCTTGGTTCATGTTGCATTGTATCAAATTAGGGTTTTTTCAGAAATTAGGTTATTGAACTCACTGATCATGTTCTTCCTGTACGCAGAATACCGCACCATTGCGACGCTCCATGGTATAATACACATACCTTCCTTAACCGTTTGTCAAACAGAAAAAAAAAAACGCGGCTGTACTGTTCAGTAATAATGTCGTGGCGCCAATGCTAATGTAATGTAATGTAGCTCTTGAAATACATAATTCAATAAAATGTGCCAAACGTCGTCTTGTTACTAATACACTACCACATATGCTTTTAGACATTCCAGATAAATTTTTGAATCTTGTTATTCCCCTGGCTACATTTAACATTGTGTGAACGAAGTATAATGATGAATTAGTATTTTACAGAGAAGGTGCACATGTATTCAACCATGCGTTCTTGAGTTACTTCTCAAGTTTGTTATAATTGGATCTGCCTGAAATTTGTAGTATTAGCCATTTGCCTGTGTATTCCGTGCTTATTGACCCCGACGATGTCGCAAAGGTTATCGAGAACCTTAAGTCATCTTCTACGCCTGGTGTTGACTGCATCAACTTGCATCAACATCATCAACAATTGCATCAACAGTGAGAAGCACTAAGATGTCTTCCGTGGTGCGAGTGATTGAGCTTATTGCACGTTTCGTGCTCTGAAAGCTCTTGCGGTTGCACCCATTCCGTCCCCGTCGTAGTAGTAGTAGTGTGTAACCAGTCTGAGAAAAATGAGAAAAAAAATTCCGAAGGTGTGTCCGTAGCACGGAATCGAACCAGGGACCCCTCACTTCCGAGCGCGCGGCGTTAGCCCACTACGCCACGAAGCGCACATATACACACGCACCACGATGGCAATAAATACCCAATATTAACGAAAGGCCGCGTTTCTAGCGCGTTTCTAACGCGTTTGTGCTAGCGCGTTACGGCCCGTGTAAGAAGCTGGTGTAAGACGCTGTGGCCTCTCCGCCTTACCTTCAACGCGTTTCGAACGTGCTGCCCAAGGCGGTGGCAAGTCAAGTTCAAGTCGAGGAGCGTTTATGAATACGGGGGGTATACTCTCTCTGCAGTCATGTGATGGCGTCGGCAAACGCGGTGCACGTTCCGGCATGTGTAAATGGCTGCGTAAGACGCTGTGGCCGCTCCCTCTTACTAGAGAGTACTGCACGTTTCTAACGCGTTTGTGCTAGCGTCCCCTTAAGCGGGAGATCCGATGATTCCCTCCGGAGCTTCGCCCACTCATCATCATTCACCCCGTGGATATGCTGTGATTTTTTTCATGGATGAAGGAAAATTCGTTGGCGCGCTGTATTACAAGCGCTGTGGGCTATCGTATGGAGCTGGAGCGCACGCTTGGATGAACGCGGCGTTTGTAAAAATGTCGCAGTTTCATCCGAAAGGCGAAGCATCAATTGTGATAGCAAATTAGTAGAGAGCTATACGAAGTAAGGATTGTAGTTTTATCAGCGGTATAAACTTGGACATGTATAAGAGCCAGAAACGCGCAGAACTGTGTCGACGCCGTCGGTGTTTTTACCGCGTTCGCAACGAACGCGCGCGGCGTTGGTGACTGTTGCCGGTGCCTCTGGCGGCGGCTCGGCGGTTTTGGACGAGATCAGAACGGGACACTCGTGGAGCAGCGTTGGAAGTTTTTGCCACCTTCTCGCCTCGAAACCTTTTTATATAAATACGCATTTGGTGCCGCAGCTAAACGTCGCCTCCCCTCCCTCCCTCCCGTCCCCCATGGCCTTTCGCGTGACGGACGAAGTCGCGTTTGCTCTCCGCCGTGCGTTGGCTCCCCGTGAAAGCGTGGATCCCTCGCGCGCTTTCATTCGCACATACAGCATACGGCGCGCGGCGACGATTTCATCGCCGTTGGACGTCATACGGAACCTCACGGCGACGGTGACACCGACGCCAACGACAGAAAACCGCTTGTAGCGTCCATATAATTGCTATCGCAATAAAACCGTTAGAACGTACGTCAGGCGCTACCATTATGGCCAACGACGATACAGTAGATTTCTAGCATAGCTTCCAGCGTAGTGCCAAATTGGATACATGTGCACATGTTAGTGCAGATTTGTCTGTTCCAATGATATGTCAAAGCAATCAATACAGTAATGACGTACGCATATGCTCGGCCACACAGGCCTAGCACCTGTGAAGGATTCAGTGGGCTCAGAGGATTTGGCACATATACTTTAAGTGAACGAGAACCCTTGATGACATTATAGCGCAGGATATCAGTCTGCGAAAAACAACCCGATGTTAGTGATTCAGCCTAGATATGGGGAGAACGTATAAAGTATCTGAGAATCAGACGACACATCAGGCGCACACCACATGCGCGACATCCGTTCATCGCACACTCGCAAAATCTGCGTTGTCAGCTACAAAAATTACCGAGTCTCTGTGCTGTTAGCTTGATGCCTATTTGGAATCTGCTTCTCGCTAAAGCTGGCATTCATAGCATCTATTATCAGGATTGGATCGGCGTTTTGTTTTCTTTATTTTACAGCCACAAAGGTCATCCTATGGCAACTGTAAAGACTGTCCTGGGATTGCCGAGAACGATTACGGAGATCATATAATGGGGTCAACAAATGCGGCAACATACACCATATATATACAAAAGTCTACAAAAAGGCTTTAAAGCAATCTCAGCAGTTCATAACCCCAGTGGCTTGTATCTAACGTAGCTCCGTATTATCCGCTGGCACCTCCGCTTGGTTACATCGTACACGGGTTCGGCTGAGATTAATTACTTTTGTATATAGTCAATCTAAAGACGGCAAGTAAACCTGAAACAATAACGAATAAGTATAGGCTGTCTATTACAGTTCATCTCACGCCTTACCACAATCGATATACGGGCTGTTCGTTCGAGTTAACATGATCTTTGGGGACGTCCCACCCTATAGCCTTCATCGGGGGTGATAGAAGAAACCATTAAAAATAATTCCAATGACATAGAAGTATATCCTTCGTGTGGTTCGCAAGTAAATATCACCGTAGGGGATGCATTCCAAACTAGCTAGCATGCCCCAGAGATCACATGCCGAAAACGAGAACAATCCTGGATGAAACTCGGCGAGCAGACTCCTAAACACCTAATTATCTGGTAAAATAACAATTAGGGACCACATAGCTCAATAACAAATATGAAACGTTGACCTTTATTGTTTTTCTCTGTAGACATTCTATAAACTCGCAATTAGCTAAGGAAATAGCAAACCGAAATACTTTGCATATAGATGGCGTATTGACCGATAATATTGACAAAAAGAAAGACAATTTAACAACTTTTGTCGAGAGGAAATTTACAGACGAGAATAGACAAAAGGAAATCTACACGCTATCCACTTTTTTATCCATAGACAATCTACAAGCCGGGAGTATACAAAAATGATCAACACTTTCTCGACTCTCCTCTGGATACCGTCTATAGGCAAAGAATGAACAAGAACAAATAGAGACTGTATCGACATTTGTCTATAGGAAGTCTATAGAGCGGAAGTAGACAAAAATAAACATCTTTTATCAACTTTTTTTATCTAGACCGGCTAGAGAATGGGAGCAGTCAAATAGAATAGAAACTATTAACTTTTGCCGATAGACAATCTAAAAACTGGGAGTAGACAAAAAATTCGACGCACAAGCACGCCGTACAGATGATTAACCAGCGAAGCTAAAACGTGCGGCCGCGGTGTTTATGACTGGGTTAATCCCAACGGTTCACTAAAGTATTTCTCAATTACTGGTCATGTCTATGTGTTTCTTAATAAGGTTACACACACGTTCGGCTGCGACGGATAGAACGACGTCACTGACGGTATGCCCGCAGTCTGCCGTTGTCGCTTGCGTTCGATGTCTCGAGTTTGCTCGGCTGCGTGGTTAGCAGCAGCATTCGCCCGCCATTGGCGCTTGCGATTATTCGAAATAAAATTGCTTCAAAATTTGATCTGTCCGTTACGGTAAGGCAATGAATAGCTCATACCCCCTTAAGCAGTGACTCATACCCCCGTAAACGCGGCCTCCCAATTATGACGACAAAAGACACGTGAAATTCTACGCTGGAATGATGAGCGCCAACGGAGCCAGCTGTGGAAGAAGACGACGACGAACGTGGGAGCAGTGGCACGAGCACGGGCCGAGCACGAGCGCAACACGAGGGGTGCCAAAGAGCCAGCTGCGGAAGAAGACGACGATGCTCTAGCCAATGCTAATGATGATAGTTTTCTGTACACAGGCGACGGACAGAGGCTTTTTTTCGGTTCGCCTAGCCATATAAAGCTTCGCTTTAAAATGAGAACCAACCATAATCTTTGACTAAGGCGTCAGCTAGTGGTAGTTGCACCTCGTCGTTGGAGTACCCTGGTGTATTGTTTGGGTTAACCTTGTGTTTTCCTTGTGTTAACTTTGTGTTATTAAAGAGAAGTACGACACTGCAGACACAGATAATGCTGGTGAATTCTTGATGTAAACGATGTACACTGCAATACACTACACAATACACTAGCCACGGCGTCCTTGTTGTCAGAAACACGAGGGTACACAACTCTATATAAATTGGCCCGCGGCGTCCTCATCGTGTACTTTGATGGCGAACAGAACGGGCTGGAAACCGAACTGGGAGGAGTGAGCGAATGGAACTGGCTGGAAACCGCCACGCACATGGAGCCAATCCACCGAGCACGTGGAGCCAAATCTATAGTCTATAGACAGTCTATAGACAAAGAATCAACAAGAATAAATAGAGGCTGTATTTACTTTTCTCTATGGATAGTCTATAGAGCGCAAGTATACAAAAGGAAACAAACATCTTATGGACGTTTTTCTATAGACCGAGTAGAATGGGAGTAGACGAAAAAAAGAGAAACCTTATCACCTTTTGTCAACAGACACTCTGTACATTTTGTATCGACAAAACAACAAATCTATAGAAAGTCAAAGTCATCTACAAGAAGTCTACAGACACTCTATAGACAGTATAAACTCATTTTTGTAAGGGATGCATAGTCCCAATGTAACACGAAGGTATACCTACGCATGGTAGCGAAGCTCCCATAGAGGCCCCTACGTCCTGCAATGGTGGCTTGTCGAGACACGGCCGAGCCATCCACGTATTACGGGGCCAAATTTTCCGTGGGAAAAAAAATACGTTTGCCGTTCTATGACTGTTTTACTAACATAAAATCGCATTTACTACACACCTAGTGCACGCAACAGTATAAATGACGCGTAGGTGAGAATATTGCCTACACATCGCGTCACAATCCAACACCAATTGACAACTCACCCGTCTGTATTAAGTTCCCTCGTTTTATAACTGTAGCTATTACATCGGTGAGTCTTAGGCGTGTTGCATGAATTAAGAGGAATTGGTTCACCCAGATTTTTAACAAAGTTGTTAAAGCATATGGCCTCAATGCCAACATATATCTGCTATTTCGGTGCGTAGATAAAATCAGTGCTGCTACATTGAAATTTGCAGAAACCGCAATTTCAGCTTCACTAACGCAGCCCACTTGTCACCTGTAGTTTTTCTCTGGTGCCGGATACATAAATGAAACATTATTCAGCGAAACGGCAGTTGAAAAACAGTTACTGATCACACTTTCTAAGGGTATTAATATATGTATTGATGTTAATTTTGATGGATACGCATAAGAGGGTTTTGACGACATAACATTGTTAAATACGGTAATGCCATCGCGGCATATCTCAGCACACATCGCGATGAGCAAGCTTCAAAAAGCCTGCACAGTTTCGTAGTCATAGTTATTTGTAGATGTAACCAAACAGCCTGTGGGTTCAATTTTTTTCCTCTTCTGTACTTTATTCAAATTGTCCCATTAGTGACGTAATTGATGCATAATTTTCATCAACTGGTGCTTTATCCCGCGACACGTAGTCGCGGTTTAATTGCACAACCACATCTAAAGTCTCTGCTCAACCGTTTGGAATCTCGTTTCTGCCTCGCCTTCGCGACCACGTGAATTGACCTTGGTAACACTGCGGCGAGAGAGGCGCAAGGGTGCAAGGCTGCGGAATAAATTTCACCACTTGGTTTCTTTAACACGCAACTGTAAATCTAAGTAGATGAGCGTTTTTGCATTCATCTTCCACACAAATGCTGCCGACGCTATTGGCAATCGCAGCCGGGACCTTGCCCGTATATAACATAGCATCGCAAGGGCGCAGCCACTGAGCCCCCGCGTTGAGTATGAAGCACAACGTTTTCGGCTTTCTAAAGATTTGCGTGTTTGATTCTCCTTTGATTACGTTCGCGACGAAGGTTAGGATGCTGTTGTACTCACCCAACTTGCTGAGGTATACTTCAGTCAAAATCATACGTGGCATTAGCAGCGGGAAGGTGGTGGTGGCAGATGATGCAATGGCAAAGTCTGGAGCTGCCCACAGCCGCACCGTGAACAGACGCCGTGAACCACGAGTACGAATGGCAAACTTGCACAACACGAGATTTACACATGAAGGGCCGTGGGAATGCGCACGCGCAGGAACAAGGAGACCAATTAATGTACTATGCCGCGACAAAGTGGGACAAACAGCAGAGCCGCGGCAAAGCTACCTGTACAGCTCGATTCGGGGAGACAAAGGAAAATCGGAGACTATGTCAGCGTTCGCCAAATGGCACGGTTGAGCAATACGCCGCCCAGAAATTCTTATTTCGTTCAGGAGTGTGCGCGGCTTGTTTATTTTCGGCTAAAAGGGGTGATTGTCCAAGGCTCCGCCCAAGAGGCTTGGCTTCAACACGGCTTTTGGGAGTGTCAAAAGCTTATCTCTATAGTCCTGCAAGAGCTGAAAAGGAGGCTTATCAGAAGATTGGCGTGCGTCGTAGAAGCACGCGAACTACACCTTTTCACTGATAACAAACATAGGCCCTGCACGGCTTCCGGTTTTGCCCACTGACGTAGCTGCTAAATGTAACTGGCAAAGAAGCAACCATGCGTTAAACCATAGCAGACTGATAAGGCACGTGACCGGAAGTTTCTTGGGGGCGGCACGCTCGCTGCTGTTATCGCGAGCATGAAACCGTCTATACTTGGGCCACACAGTGACATGTGAAAATGGTAGCGCACCGCCGCTGCTGCTACTTCACGGCGGCCGCCCCTCCGGGTGCGAAATGAACGTGCCAAACGAGTTCTGCGCTCTCCGGTGCAGCAGCAACGAACGCCCTTTCATGGAAGCGGTAGCGCTGTCCGCTAACTTTTGTCCTCATTGGTAGATGTTAGCGTAAATGTTTTATGAGCACGGCATTAGTGAAAAATTACTGCTGTTATTTAGCGGAAGCCACAAGCTGACGATTGTGTCAAAACACCGTCTGCCTCTCAACAGCGGAGGACTAGGCGTGTGCTAATATCACAAATTTTATATAAAACTTGATTGGCTAGTGCTCGCCGATTCACATACAACCCCAGAATGAACTATTCGAAGGTGTCGAATATTGCCTTCTTTTGATTATGTAAGAGATAACCATCATTGCAATCTCCAAGCAGACAAAATAACGGAAGTGAGGACTTACGAATTATCTTGTTGAAGGAAAGGTGTGTGTTCCATAAGGGCACTCATTCTTGCTGAATGAATAGGGCAGGTGGCTTCTCCTAACAATAATTTTCTGACACTGATAAGAGTGGCGCCCATCTAGGCAGTCCACATGCGATTATATTTATCAATATAACATTCAACAGAGAAGACCATCCTGAAAGCTTCCGCATTTCTGTGGGTACACGAGAAAAAAATGAAGTCTAACTACAGCATGATCATCATGTAACTCTATATGTCTGCTGCAGGACGAAGGTCATTTTGAGTGAACTCTGGGCGCCTGTGTTCTGCAACTTCTTCATATGGTTGCTAATATAGGTCACATTATGCCTTACTATAACGAAACGGCGGTTATCTGTAAAAATGAACCTTTACCACTAAGGGTACGTGCAAAAAGTAAGACACGTTTACGACGGCAAGGGTTTAATTAAGATGGAATTCATTACGGCACTCGAACCCATGACCATTGTTGATAGTTGAACCTGGGACCATTGGTGTTAATTAAGGGAACGTAATTAAGGCATAGTTATTTAGATACAGTTTAAGGCACCCGAACCCACAAAAAAAGCAAATTTAATTAGGGCACAGTTGGTGAAGGTAAAGTTAATTATTGCACAGGTTTAATTAAGTTAGTTCATTACGGCGCTCCAACACACGACCATTGGTGGGAGCCGAAACCTCGACTTTGGTGTTAACTAAAGCGAAGGTAATTAAGTCACAGTTAATTAGGCTACAGGTAATTACGACCTTTGGCCGGAATCGCACCTCGACCTTTGGTGGTCGCAGTGCTTTCGCATTCATAGACGTAGGGATAACTAAGTGCCCCTTCAATTTTATTCAGGATGCTTTTGTATCCTGCCTATTTCTGCCCTTACGGTTATTTGTGTTACACGCGCTCCTTGACCATCCCTGGCCCTTGCGCCCCCCAAAAAAAGAAAAAAATATGCATCATCATGTGAATTACAGCAGAGTAGGGAAGGGTCATCTGATTTTGAATTATTTGGTTTTACGTGCCAGAACCGCAATTTGATTATGAGGCACGCCGTAGTGGGGACTCTGAGTTAATTTAGACCACCAGGGCTTCTTTAAATGCCCCCAATGCACGGGATACGGGCGTTCTTGCATTTCGCCCCACAGAAATACGGCCGCCGTGGCCGGGATTTGATTCCGCGACGTCGTGCTTAGCAGTGCCACACCATAGCCGAGAAGCCACCGCGGCGGGTATGGGAGCATCTGATAAATCGGATGAATGGTGAGATGCCAGTTTGAGCCTAGCAGCTGTACCCGTGCGCCACTGCTCGGTTACATTGAATAGCCTATTTTATGTCTATTTCAGGGGCGATCCCTCTCCGAGCATTTTCCGATTACTCCTGTCTATCACCACTTAACATAACTTTATGCCACCAAGATTCCCAATTACTTCGCGCTGCTCAGTTCCTTGATAACCTGGCCTGCTTTTCTCTTGCCTTCTTACCCGTTCTGTAACTCCAACAGAGTACTGGTCATCTGCCCCGCGCATCACATGGCCCGACCAGCTCATATTCTTCCTCCTAATCTCAAATATATAAAAACGGTAAACGGTATCAGTAGTGCCTTTTTAGCAATATTGCCGCTAGATTTAGCAACTTGCTTGCCGATTTAGCGAGAAGGTATTTTATTTAGGAATCGGCGACGTTTTTCGCGGCGTCATAGAACACCAGGTGACATTTTAGCGACTTTGACGTGATGCAACTTGCTTCATAAATAGCCATCAAAAGCGCATATTCTTTTGTTTTTGTTTTTTTTGCCGAGAAGCTACATGAAAGTGGCCGAACTTGCACGTGCGACGCGTGGTCTCTCTGCTCCAGATGAAGCAACGGTGGTCATAGTGTGCCTCATAGAATGGTGATTTTCAAAGGATTCAAGCTGTGTTCACAAACTGCGTGTATTTATTTTTAAGGCGAAAGCCTTATATGTGTCATCGTTCGGTCGACCTTCAACGTACTTGAGTGAAAACCGTGTCGTCGAAGCCAAATCGTACACGATGACGACTCGGTGTAGTAACTTATTACGCCGCCCTTGCAAAATGGCTTACCTATATGCAAACGCTAAGGCTACAATTGTGGTAGTGTGCGGGTCACTGTCATCATCGTGTTACTAAGGATAGAGTTCATTCAGGCACTCAAACCCACGACCTTCGGTGGGAGTCGAAACCTCGAGCTTATGTGCGAGTCGAACCAACCAGCTTTGGCGTTAAGGCGAAGTTTATTAGGGTACAGTTAATTAATTTATGAATAATTAAGGCACTCGAACCCAGGACCATTGTTGGGAATCGCACCCTCAAACTTTGATGGGAGCCCGACCCACGATGTTTGGTGCTAATTATGTGGAGGATAATTAGGGCACAGTTAATTAAGGCAGCGTCAATTAGGGCACTCGATCCCGTGACCTTTGGTCGGAAAAAAACTAGTAAAAAGTAACAACGGATTCGAATGAGAATGTCAAGTTATTTTATGAATGTCTCTTGAGCGTGTAGGCTTTCGCCTTCACCCTCTTTGGCGTATGCTAAAGATACTGTCAATTTTTTACAATACCGATTTGTATGTGTTTCAAGGCGGCGGGTTCGGCACGTTCATTAAATGCGTTCCACTAGTGAACCTTTGCAAGCATAGCAGCAAAACGGTTTACCTAAGTCACGTGTTATAAATTTTATGTTAATACGTTCTATTTAGAGCTCAGCACGTGAATAAGAAAGACAGGCTGTAAACGCGTAAGTATCGGAGCAGCTGGGCTTGTTTACGCGAGTCCCGAACACTTCATTCAATTCAGTTTATTTCTTTCTTATACAAACTTTGCTTCCTTTTCTAATGGTTTTTGAGGAAATCAAATTCTACACGGAGCTTTCAGGTATTAGGGGCCGTAAGTTCAGGTATCAGAGGCCGTAATTCAACTGTCTAAGGGTGACGACATTGTCATCTACGTTTTAGCATGCGACCAAGCCTTTGTGGCAGAACATAGTGGTCTTTTCAGTGCGCTGAGAACTAGAAATATTGCAGCGATTTTGTGGACCAAGCTCTGTTCGTGCTAGGAACATCAAACGACTCGCGCTCATTTGAATTTTGCTGCAGTGGTTGCCCCACAATTTGAAGATAAACGCAGAATTTCAGCTATCATCATATATTGTTGGCCATCTAGACCCTGCTTGGGGATTTACTGTTCATTACTCAACTGCAGATTTGAACTTGAGATGAGAAAGATATTTCAGAAGAATAAAATTGGGTTGGAGGGCATACGGCAGGCATTGCCAAATCCTGACCCGGAGCTTACCACTGTCGTTGAAAAGAAAAGTGTACAATCATTGCATTCTACCGGTGCTAACATATGGGGCAGAAACTTGGAGGTTAACAAAGAAGTTCGAGAACCAGTTAAGGACTGCACAAAGAGCGATAGAACGAAAAATCTTAGGACTAACGTTAAGAGACAGGAAGAGAGCGGTGTGGACCAGAGAACAAACGGGGATAGACGATATTCTAGTTGACAATAAGAGGAAGAAATGGAGCTAGGCAGGCCATGTAATGCGTAGGATGGATAACCGGTGGACCATTAGGGTTACAGAATGGATACCAAGAGAAGGGAAGCGCAGTCGAGGACGGCAGAAAACAAGGTTGGATGATGAAGTTAGGAAATTCGCAGGCGCAAGTTGGAATACGCTAGCGCAAGACAGGGGTAATTGGAGATCGCAGGGAGAGGCCTTCGTCCTGCAGTGGACATAAATATAGGCTGCTGCTGCTGCTGCTGCTGCTGCTGCTGCTGCTGCTGCTGCTGCTGATGATGATGATGATGATAATGATGATGATGATGATGATTATGATCATGACTCAACTGCACGGGCCCTAGAAAAATTTGAAAACGCCACATTAGCCTGCAATATTATGTTTCAAAACACCTACGTTACTCAAGATGCACGCAAGGCGGTAATTTAGCGTTTTTTTGCCGCATTTCTGTTCCATTTAGCAACACGCTTCAACAAATATGGAAACACTGCTCCGTATTAGCTGTTAATGCACGGCACTGCATTTTTGTGTCCTTAATGTTTCTTTAATACTCAGCACAAATTTTGAGTTTGTCTGCAGGATCTTGAAATGCTTCTTCTGCACTGTTTTCCACTTGTAATCGACGTCTGATTACTTCAGAACAGTCAGAAAGGTCGACATCCACTTTCGAAGGGCCGGGATGGTGGGTAATTTTTTGCGCGTTTATCGCTGTCTCTTAGCTACAGGCATTCAGTAATGTTGTACGAAATGGTGGAAATCATAAGTACAGGCATGAGCTTTTCTGAAAACGTAGCTTGTCCTACGAAAACCAGGCGTGTTTGTGACCGCTTGGTAACATGGCACACTAGGGTGTTCCAGCATTTGCACACTCTCTCAAATGTTTTCATTTGGCTCTCTTTTCTCTGAATCGATGCAGTCCGGTTTTATGTATAGCGTTTTGCATTAACTAGAAGCTTACCCCGATTTCGCGTGACGGTCAAACCGTTTCGTTGGCTGACCCCGAAGAAAGCACAATATAACACAGGGTCTAACCAGGCGCCGGATGCAAGTGGTACTACTTCGTGCACAACTTCCTCAAGGACCAATTAGAAACCCAGTACAGTGTCTGCACACTAAATTAATAAATAATCCACCCATCATACGCCAACTATAAAAACTATAACATCACCCAAAGCGCACAGTGCGCCATCGTGGCGCCAATAAACACGTCTCAAAGCATGCTAATCCTGTTATTCAATAGCAACCGGAATTGATGCTTCATAAATTGTTATAGTTTAAGGCCGGAGTTTGAACAAACGGCCATCGGTACGCGTTCAGCGCAAACCTTGGGAGACAGTGAGCAGCATAAATTTGCACTAAATTATGGTGCGATTTTACCAAACGGCAACGTACTAGTTTTCGTCTATCAGAGCGCAGCAAACCTATATGGCCGTTTCTGCGGCAAGCGTCGGCAGCGTCCGACAGCGTCGCGACAGGTGTTGTCCGACAGCGTCACGAGCGTGCGCCGCGAAGAATGAAAGCGAACGCGGAGCTCAGCGGGAGATGAAAGAAAGGCGACAGCGCAGGAGGAGGGTGCAGTGGAACCATTAGGCAGAAAGCGGATGAGGAGCGGAGGGGAAACGACCTGCGCATGCGCCGAGTTGCCGGAGGCCACGGCATCCGAAGCCACGTTGGCAATCTCAGCTACGCTTCCGAGCGGGGGACAGGGTGCCGTGAGCTGGGGAGGGCTACGCTCGTCGACGACGTCAGCTACTGAGGGCAGTCCGCGGTACCAGCGTGTGTGACGGCGATTACAGATCCTGCAATGGGCGATGGCGAGCGGCGATGTGTAAGGCTCGATGTGACGCTCTCTTGAGTGTTGTCGCCACTGGAACTGGTGGCGCGACTTCCCCGCGACGAAGAGCCGCTCTTGTCGTTGGTGGAATGAAAGCGTGAGAAGAGAATCGTAGTGCCGCGCAAGACGAGCGCCATGATACGGCGCCAGAATAGCACGCGTCGTCTGCATGGAACCAGCACTGCATGGTCGGAGGTCTGCGGCGGCGGCGGCTGCTGAATCTCACCCAGGCGTCACACAAACGCTGCCTCTCGCGATATTCCGTTGCGGGAGGCAGACGCTCCACACTTCCCCCTGCTTGGAACGTCCGCATGATATTGTCCGCGCCAGTCAATATATCGCGAAATAAAAAAAATGGCTGTGTGGTGGACCCCACACCACGGCGGACAAAGGATGCACAGCCAAATACAAAATGCCATACGTCATCCGGAAACGCATCTGG
The DNA here is from genome assembly GCF_013339745.2 of Dermacentor silvarum. Taxonomy (NCBI): domain Eukaryota; kingdom Metazoa; phylum Arthropoda; class Arachnida; order Ixodida; family Ixodidae; genus Dermacentor; species Dermacentor silvarum. The sequence continues at coordinate 44,078,053 of NC_051164.1, read as the reverse complement.
GAACAACGTACGCCACAACAATCAACACTTCAACCAAGTGATTTAATTCCCACCCATGGACACCAAACACCGCTCCCGCTCGCGCTCCGGACCAGGAGTAGGCCGTTCCCGGTCAAGATCCACGTCGACCCCAAGAGGCGGACAGATGTCAGAAAAGGTGAGCTTCGCAGAGGCTGTAACACGCGTCTCACGAGAGAATCCGGTCACGCCTCCCCCCCCCCCCCCCTACAGCTAAACAAAACACAGACAATGCTGTCATTGATCAACTTAAGAGAGCAAATGCAGTTATGCGCGACTTAATTCAAAAACTCACACAGGAGGTTCAGAGCCTAAAGCAACCCAAAACACAACCCACACCCAAAGCCCCAGAACCTCCTAGCGTCACACCTTCAGAGGAACCCCCGACGCCGGCCCCTAAAAAGAGAGCCCTCCAAGGAGGAGCTACGGGGCAAATGCGTTCTGAAGTGAAAGACATGCTCGTGTCGCTACAGAGCACCGTCGAAAGTCTCCACAACGCTCTGCTCGCCGTAATGCAGAGTCACTGCCATAGAAAACAACCTCCAGACCCTTTTCACCACATCCACCCCCGTCACCCCGGCTATAATCATGGACACGAGCGGAATCGCTCACGACACTCCTGCCCCGCCACCGGCGGCCTCTTAGATCATCATCATGGCACACACAAACAACGACATAGTGATATGGCAGTGGGACTGTCGAGGCTACCACCACAAACAGCCCGTTCTTCGTCAACACCTTCGCACATCTTCACGTCAACCGGATGTACTCATACTCCAGGAAACACACGACACTCCGATCAGCCTTCCCGGATATCAACCCTTCGTCGCTGCCAACGCCCCCCACGGAGTGTCCACGCTCGTCCGACACAGAATCACCGCAATCGAACGCGATCTCCACGACCGTCGCACCGAACACCTTTTCATTGAACTGATCCCACACAAAAAGCGGACGGACGGCATCTTCACCCTCATTATTTATAACGCCCGTCCCTACGCCACAGTCGCTTTCTAACGCTCTTTAAAAAGGCCCTGAACTCCGCAGGCAGCAGCCCCCTCGTCATCGGCGGCGACTTCAACCCGCCGCACACAGGATGGGGCTACAAACACTGCTCCACTGCGGGCCGAAACCTTTGGCAAGACTCTCACGATCTCGGCTTCAACCTCATCACAGACCCGACGTTCCCCACACGCCTCAGCACCTCCACTGCTCGAGACATGACGCCCGACCTCACGTTCACCAAAAATGTAGTGAACGCTCAATGGCGCAATACTGAACACGACCTCGGCAGCGATCATTCGATCATTGAAATTGCTATCCCGCACCTCACAGCTCTATTTACGAGAACGAGGGAGTTCGCGTGGGTGGACTGTGACGCCATCCGCAAACATCGCACAGCAGAAACGACCGACACCCCGATCACTGATATAGAATCTTGGTCGCGCGACCTTTTATCAGATACGCAATTGGCTACTCGCACTATCAAAACCGATGCCCCGACTGAACGCATGGATAGTCGGCTTGCCCACCTCATTGAAGCCAAAACGTCCATCCTCTCTCGGTGGAAGGGTCAACGACTCAACAAACGACTCAACAACGACTCAACAAACGGGCCGGCACATTCTAACTAAACACGGCATCACCTACCACCGTCAACATGGAGACAAATACCCAATTCCGCGCGACGTACACGATTGGCTACATGCCGACCCTATCCCCAAAAACATGCATCCGGACTAGAATAAAGAACGTCGGAAGGCAAGGGCTGCCTCCCTCATTAAAGCCTATGGCGACACAACGGGCGTCACCTTTGTAGATGCAGCTGAATATCAAGATGGGCACTGCTTCGCCGCGGCTACCACAGTAGGCGGCTCGCTCAAACATGCCGCCAGCATCGTAACCCAAAACGCCGAGACGACTGAGGAAGTGGCCATCGCCCTGGTCACCCTCGATCCGGACTGCCACAACATCGTGAGCGATTCCCGCACGGCCATCACCAATTACATAAAAGATCGTATTTAAAAAGAAGCACTACGCATCCTACACCAAGCCCCTCACTCACTTGAAAAGCAGATCACTCTCGTCTGGTTCCCAGCACACGCCGGCAACGTACATCCGCACCTCACCAACCTCAACGAGGTCGCTCACTACGTAGCACGAGGCCTGTCAACCGTGCCGGAGACAGCGCAGGTGCACCCGCGGAACGCGATCGCCTCACCAGCTACAACGACCTTACGAAATCATTCTATCTCGAAAGAAGAACCTTCCCCATCCCTCATCAGAAGCTAAACAAAGCACAGGCAACCACCCTTCGCCTGTTACAGACAAACACGTACCCATCACTAACACGTTACCACAGGATTTACCCAGACACCTACCCTAGTAACATTTGCAAGATCTGTAAGACTCAGGCAGCATCGTTTCCCCACATGCTATGGGACTGTAAAGACCAATATTCGACAAATAATACCGTGACCCTCTCGTCGAGATGGCACGCCGCCCTGCGCAGCTCCCACCTCGACGACCAACTCTGGGCTACCCAGCAAGCCTGCGAGGCGGCGAAGAGGCAAGACCTCGATGTCCCCACGTGGGAGGCCTAGGCCCAGCCAACTAAACTGCTGGTTTAAGTAAAAGTTTTTTCCTCCTCCTCCTGAGGTTTAACTCTTGTAAACCTAGTTATCACGGGCGAGAGGTCTGTTTGGTTTGGTTTGCAGAGACCATGCTCACAGTGTTTTATTAATGCACTATTCCGCGCTTTGTGAGCTTCTCTATAACGTGCTAATCTGGCCTCGCTTTGCTCCGCTGTTTAAGCAGTCAACTTTGCTTTTGCTTTAGATTTCGCAGCCTGTCGTCTAGTTATATTTACTGCATGGTTGGATTCAGCCTTTCGTTTGAGCTGAACCGCACGCAGCGACAGCGAAGCCAGCACGCCATCCATGGCGAGACTGAGCGACCAAGCGCTGCCGAAGCAGCCGTTAAACCGCCGATTAGTCCCGTAAAAAATTAAATTATGGGGTTTTACGTGCCAAAACCAGTTCTGATTATGAGGCACGCCGTAGTGGGGGACTCCGGAAATTTGGACCACCTGGGGTTCTTTAAGGTGCACCTAAATCTAAGTACACGGGTGTTTTCGCATTTCGCCCCATCGAAATGCGGCCGCCGTGGCCGGGATTCGATCCCGCGACCTCGTGCTCAGCAGCCCAACACCATGCCGATTAGTCCCGTAGTACCACAATGGTGAGGTTCCAAGCGAGCGCAGCTACGACTTTCCGCAGCGGATCACGTGGCATGACGTCACACCTGACACACTTCCGCTCCGGCAGCTCAAGGTCCTTGCGTCGCGATGAATGACTTTTCGAGACATGGTGTAGTAGAGCTTTCACTCTAAAACACGTTTACGGCTGCGCTCAAGATTCGTATTAGGGGGCATCGTAATCGCCGGTGAACTTTTTTTCTGAAATAAGCAACTTTATTCTTGTAGAATGAATTAAAGCTGGTTTAGTAAGCGCAATGATCTTGCAATAATATTTTTCAGTTATTTTCTGAATATATGGCACCACAGAAGTTTAAAGGGAACCCCGTGACTGAAGGGAGTGGCAAAGATTAGCATGTATTTCACATTATTGCCTAATAAAAACCTGCTCATTTCTGTGATGTGCCTTCTAACGACCTGCATCGTTGAGTAAAATAGTGGCCATACATAACGTAAATCTTCCAGTGCATGTAACGGTGTCATTCATAGAAAATGCACCAGAGCTTGGACACTAAAGTTACCCTAGAAATGTCATTTTCAGTGCTTCTCATTTATGCTCACCAATACGGTTCTTTCACTTCTGCTACAAATACATGATTACGGGGACTCCTCTAAGCCAAGGTTAGTGTTTATTATTGCCACGTGTACTTGTTTATCTTTCCCTGGTGACCGCTCTTCACCGGCTCACAAATATTAACCGTTATCGCTCGGCGCAGGACGCGCCTGCATGTATCGGAAGTTTCTCGAACGTTATCGATGCTTCTTTCCGTTGTCTGTTTTAACCGACGCTTATGTTATCTGATTGTATGACCGACACGAATTGTCTAGAACATTCTGGAAGATACGCGCGCACCAGGGAATATACTGGAACATTCGATGACTCATGTATAAAAGCCGACGCGTTTCGCCGCTGATCAGATTTCGACGATCGCCGACTGTGTTCGCCGATATCGTTGTGCTTCGAGTACACCTTGCTTTTGTGTGCACAGGTTCGCCCAATAAAGTCCGTTTCTCCATTCACAGTTCTACGAATGTTCTCTTCACTGTCACTACGTGAGATCTCGTGGAGGTGCTTTTGTGTCCATGCAGCGGATGCCCCCGAATAGCCGTGATCCAAGCCCGAACCCCGAACGTTGTCCCGTTGTCCCGGACCATCGAGCTAGCCTCAGGCTACGATACCAACCCCCGGAGTACGGACTTCTTCCCGAGAAGACCAGGAAGTGCAAGGCCACGACGACCGCATCAACTATGACAGCACCTGTGCCGCCTACACCGATCGTGTTACAGCACCCCCGGGAGCCACCGACGTTCCGCGGATCAACATTTGCGGATCCGGAAAGCTGGCTGGAGACGCATGAAAGGGTCGCTGTATTAACAACTGGAACAGCGACGACAAGCTGCGCCACGTCTTCTTCTCTTTGGAAGATGCTGCCAGGACGTGGTTGGAAAATCGGGAGTCGACCTTGAAAACATGGGACCTGTTCCGCCACGGCTTCCGTCAGACCTTTGCAAGCGTTGTGCGTAAGGAAAGGGCCGAAGTTCTCCTAGAAGCCCGGGTACAGCTGCCCAAAGAAGAACATCATGATTTTCACGGAGGAGATGACTCGCCTGTTCAAGCACGCCGACCCCTACATGCCAGAAGAGAAAAAAGTTCGCTTCTTGATGAGGGATGTCAAGCAAGAGCTCTTCGCCGGATTGATACGCAACCAGCCCAAGACTGTTGCTTAATTTGTTTCCGAGGCCACAACCATTGAGAAGACGCTCGACATGCGGACAAGGCAATATAATCGCCGAACACTGGCCGCTAACAACATCGAAGTTCAAGCACTTGGCAGCGACGACCTGCGCGAGACCATCAGAGCGGTCGTTCGCGAGGAACTGCAGAAGTTCTTTCCCAGGTCACAACCTGCACCCTCAAGTGGCATCTATCGCCGACATCGTGAAAGAAGAAGTTCAGCGCTCACTTGAAGTTCCCGATGTGTAGCCGTAATCGCCGCAACCTCAGCCGGAAGCGCTGACCTACGCCGCCGTTGCCCGTCGTCAAGGCCCCCTCCGCGCTCGCGCCAGGGCCCTGTTACGCCGCTGTTCCGTCGTCCACCGCCCCCGCCGCCTGCACGCCCGCCCGTCGCCCAGCGCAGCTACCAGAGGAAGACGGACATTTGGCGCGCCCCCGACCACCGCCCACTCTGCTATCACTGCGGGGAAGCCGGCCATGTCTACCGCCGATGCCCTTACTCCGAGATGGGTCTCCGAGGCTTTGTCGTCAACGCGCCACGTCCACAGCGTGGCGAGTGACCACATGGCATCGCCGACTACCTCGCCGGAGCCCAGTGGCAACCACGACGACCCTCACGCTCGCCGTCACCAGGCCGCTGCATCTCGCCGCATCGCAGGCTGTACGTCGGCCCAACTCGGGGCCGATCTCCCAGTCCTTACCCGGGAAACTAAAGGCAGCAACCGATGGAGGTGCGGTTGCTGTACGACGCAATACTGAAGATCCTCCCCCGCCGACGAAGAAGATTCGCAAATCACCACGACGACGTATCAGCACACCGCCTGGCAAGAGCCTTGACGACACTTCGCCGCCGAAAGAAGACCTACCGACGCGACGTAGCAGCAGCAGAGCAAGCCGACGCAGCCGTGATCCGACGCCACGACTTAACCGCAACGCCAGACGACGGTCTACCGACTTGCTAATCGATGGTCATAACGTCACCGCTCTCATCGACACTGGAGCCGACTATTCCGTCTTCAGTGGCCAGTTCGCCGCCAAGTTGAAGAAGGTGAGAACGGCCTGGCAAAGACCCGATATCTGGACAGCGGGAGGCCACCTAACAACGCCGGCTGGAATCTGCGCAGCGCGAGTCACGGTCAACAACCGCACTTACCCGGCGAGCTTCGTAATCCTGCAGCACTGCTCCAGGGATCTCATCCTAGGCATGCACTTTCTAAACCAACACGCTGCAGTCATCGACTTACGGTCTAAGTCGATAACGCTTTCAACGCACAACGCGATACCACCGGATACAAACATTAGTTACCATGCCTTGAATGTGCTAGACGAACAAGTCACCGTTCCGCCTCGCTCCAGCGTAATGATTTCCGTCGGTACCGAAGTGCCTGCAGAAATGGAGGGCGTCATCGAGGGCGATCATCACTTACTGCTCGATCGTGAAATTTGCGTCGCTAGAGGCATAGCTAAGCTACGTGAAGGGAAAGCAAGAGTGATGCTCACGAACTTCAGCGAGGAATACAAGCACATTAACAAAGTCACCACGGTCGCCTACATCGACGAAATAGTACAAGCCAGCAGTGCTTTCGCATTCACGGATTCTACGAGTAGTGCACCTGCAAAGAAGACTGTAGTACCTGAACCAACTTTCGACGTCAACCAGAACCTTCCCTGGCATCAGATAGAACAGCTAAAAGCTCTGCTCCTGCAATACAAGGACTGCTTTTCGTCGTCGTCAAAAGTTCGACAAACCCCTCTCGCAAAGCACCGCATCATAACTGACGAATATGTCAGCCCACTCCGTCAGAGCCCGTACTGAGTTTCGGCGCGCGAACGCGAGGCCATAAGGCAACAAGTCGACTAAATGCTACGCGACGACATCATCCAGCCGTCCAAGAGTCGGTGGGCGTCCCCCGTGGTGTTAGTGAAGAAGAAGGATGGAACCCTACGTATATGCGTCGATTATCGTCGCCTCAACAAAATCACGAAGGACATATACCCTCTCCCACGGATTGACGACGCCTTGGATCGACTCTACAACGCAAAGTATTTTTCGTCGATGGACCTCAAAACCGGCTACTGGCAAATCGAAGTCGACGAGAGGGACCGGGACAAGACTGCCTTTATTGCACCAAACGGACTGTTCGAGTTCAAGGTCATGCCTTTTGGTCTTTGCTCCGCACCTGCGACTTTCCAACGTGTCATGGATACAGTACTGGCCGGCTTGAAGTGGCAGACTTGCCTCGTCTATTTGGACGACGTCGTTGTGTTCGCCTCAAGCTTCGAGGAACACCTCCGGCGTCTTGAAACAGTTCTTCAAGTTATCAAGACATCCGGACTGACGTTGAAGCCAGAAAAGTGCCGCTTTGCATACGAGGAGCTCTTGTTTTTGGGCCGTGTCATCAACAAGTCTGGAGTGTGCCCTGACCCACAAAAAACGGCTGCCATCACTGACTTTCCTCCGCCCGCCGACAAGAAGGCAGTGCGTAGATTTCTTGGACTGTGCGCCTATTACAGGCACTTCGTCAAGGATTTTTCACGGATCGCCGAGCCACTGACGTACCTCACGAAGGCCTACGTCGAGTTCAAGTGGGAGACGCCGCAAGTCGAAGCATTTGAAGAACTGAAGCGACGCCTGCAATCACCGCCCATTCTTGCGCATTTCGACGAAAACGCCGATACCGAAGTCCACACCGACGCAAGCAGCGTAGGACTCGGCGCCGTGCTTGTGCCGAGAACTGACGGACTAGAAAGGGTTGTAAGTTACGCTAGCCGGTCGCTATCGAAGGCGGAATCAAATTATTCCACAACAGAAAAGGAGTGCCTCGCCATCATCTGGGCTACATCAAAGTTTCGCCCTTACCTCTATGGGAGGCGCTTCAACGTTGTGAGCGACCACCACGCCTAGTGTTGGCTAGCTAACTTGAAGGATCCTTCAGGTCGCCTCACACGATGGAGTCTGAGACTTCAAGCATTCTACATCACCGTCGTCTACAAGTCCGGCCGAAAGCACTCTGACGCCGACTGCTTGTCTCGCGCCCCCGTCGAACCACCGCCACAGGACGACCAGCATGATGACACTTTCTTGGCACTCATCAGTGCCGACGAATTCGCCGAACAGCGAGCCGACCGGAACTAAGGAGCCTTGTAGACTACCTGGCAGGCAAGACCGTCACTGTGCCGAAGGTGTTCAGGCGAGGATTGGCGTCGTTTTTCTTGCAAAACGACATTCTCCTAAAGAAGAACTATTCGCCTCTCCGAGCCCTCAGCATTGCGTCCAGAGGTTCCGCAAGCTCTCCATGATGACCCAACGGCTGGACACCTCGGTTTTTCCCGCACGCTCGCGAGGATCCAAGAAAAATACTACTGGCCTCGCCTCTCTGCCGACGTCGCCCAATACGTAAGGACATGCCGAGACTGTCAGCGACGGAAAACACCGCCGACAAGGCCAGCCGCACTTGTACAGCCGATCGAACCACCTCGCCGACCGTTCCAGCAGATCGGGATGGACTTGGTGGGATTTTTCCGATGTCGACGTCCGGGAATAAATGGATCATCGTAGCTACGGACTACCTCACCCGCTACGCCGAAACTAAAGCCTTGCCCAAATGCAGTGCCGCCGAGGTAGCCCGATTCTTCGTTGAGAACATTCTCCTGCGTCACGGTGCTCCAGAAGTCCTCATCACCGACAGACGCACGGCCTTTACGGCAGAACTAACTCAAGCCATCCTGCGATACAGCCAGACAAGCCATCGCCGGACCACCGCCTACCACCCGCAGACGAATGGCCTCACCGAGCGCCTAAAAAAAGACCATCGCCGACATGCTGGCAATGTACGTCGACGTCGAACACAGGACGCGGGATGCCATCCTTCCGTACGTGACCTTCGCATACAGTACGGCCGTGCAAGAAACGACGCACATGGCGCCGTTCAACCTGGTTTACGGAAGGAACCCAGCAACGACGCTTGACGCCATGCTACCGGACGTCACCGACGAAGAAAATCTCGACGTTGCCACCTACTTGCAGCGTGCCGAAGAAGGTCGACAGCTCGCCCGCCTGCGCATCAAGAACCAGCAGAGGACCTACAGCCGACACTGCAATCTTGGACGACGCTACGTCGAGTACCAGCCCGGCGACCGTGTTTGGGTCTGGACTCCGCTACGCCGGCGAGGACTTAGCGAGAAACTGTTACGACGCTATTTCGGACCCTACAAGATTATCCGACGGATTGGCGCACTGGGCTACGAGGTCGTGCCAGACGGCATTTCACAATCACAGCGGCGCCGCGCACGACCCGAAGTCATCCACGTGGTGCGTCTTAAGCCTTTCTACGCCCGCTGACGAACTTAAGTACTTCGTTGCTTTGTTATTTTTATTGTCTTTATTACGCGTGGTTTATGTTTTCGGATTCGTGTTTGTTAGTAGCATCGGGACGATGTTTTTTTAAGGGGAGGGTAATGCCACGTGTACTTTTTTATCTTTCACCGTTGACCGCTCTTCACTGGCTCACAAATGTTAACCGTTATCGCTCGGCGCAGGACGCGCCTGCATGTATCGGAAGTTTCTCGAAAGTTATCGATGCTTCTTTCCGTTGTCTGTTTTCACCGACGCTTATGTTATCTGATTGTATGACCGACGCGAATTGTCTAGAACTTTCTGGAAGATACGCGGGAAACAGGGAATAATCCGGAACATTCGATGACTCATGTATAAAAGCCGACGCGTTTCGCTGCTGATCAGATTTCGACGATCGCTGACTGTGTTCGCCACTACGGTTGTGCTTCGAGTACACCTTGCTTTTGTGGGCACAGGTTCGCCCAATAAAGTCCGTTTCTCCATTCACAGTTTTACGACTGTTCACTACTACGTGACACTATTGAGTCTGATTAGTAAAAATTTTAAACGAGTTAAAAATTTTGCGGACCCAAGAAGAAAACATATACGCACACAACTTTCAACTAGGACGAATAATTGCCTCTCATCTCAAGTAAGGAAACATGGCGCATATGTCACGCAAAAAAAATCAGAATAATAATAAAGCTCATATATACGATCAGCCTAATGTTATGAACACCATAACATTTAATGGGATTACCACATGTTTTACGGACATTATACTTTCAGGACGTTCTTATTTTGCTATAATCTACCCAGCAAGCTTCATCTAGATTTTTTCTTACCGTTATAAAATTGCTGCACATACACTTTATAGCCACTGTAAATTACAGAAAATCTCAAATACGGAATAAGCGGCTTTAGCCACTTCGGCAGCATAAACTCGAAACTAAGCGCTTCTCTTGTGGAATCGAGGTATACGTATATCATATCATGCAAAAATATCATGCCATGACTAAGATGTCACTCAACGTTGACAAAATTTATGCTCTGCTCACGTGTTTGTTACGCTCATCGTAGGAAACGGTGTTTGATGCATTTCCATTCAATAGTGTTCTTTGGTGCCGACAAATACTCGTGTCTGTTATTGTGCGCTTTTCTCTTGCGCTTTCCAGGAAGATGATGATTCCTTCGTAGCCAAGAAAGATTTAGAAAAAGTGAGTAAACTATGCGGTTTTATTCTTCTAGTCACATAGAAATAGTACTTACTGTATATGATTTCTCAAGATTTAAAGTATCTTAAGTAGATGTTCCTGGATAAGGCACCGCCTCCACCTACGCCGCTAGGCTACCTCTGGCCATGCGTTCCAACACCCTGCTACAGCAATGCGTTGCTGGCTATTCATCAACGCTGTGCATTCTCACCATTGCTTGGTCAGCACTCCGTCGCCATCTGTAATGCTCGCTATTTAACTCAAGTTTGATACCGCTCACACCATCGTACTCAGACGCGCGAAAAGCGTCTGCCCCCAACAACTTCGCTGTCAAGCACTATACATGAAGTTCGAATTCTCCCCACTTCCTTTTATATAGCATAAAGTCCGTGGTTTCAATTAAAGTGAGGATTATTGTGGCAAACTTCTTGAATAACGTGGCGAAAAAAATATTTTAGAGCAAAGCGCTTAAGGGCAGTTCCACAATTGTTTTCATGTGCCGGTGGTGGCGTTGGCCAATGGTTTTACATATCATTCACAGAAGAACGAATTTATTACCCAATTTATTTTGAAACGTAATTTTTAATATTTATCAAAAAAAGCTTACGTCTGGCTGCCTTAGCAGTAATTACGGCATCCATTACCAATATTGTGTACGTTTTCTTTTTCTGACGTCTGGCGCTACTACCTGAACATTGGACGTTGTCCAAGAGGGGCCCAAAAATGATTTTGTTGGTATCACGTTTGGTGAAAGTCAGTTTTGCATTCAGCAAAATATATATAAATCATGCATTCACGGAAAGTTCTCCAAAATAGAAGTTCCAGCAAATTATTCGATTCAAAAATTAACCGGTAGATTTATGTAAATCAGCTTCGTTTACCCACGAAAAAAAGCACAGCAATAGGATTAGCTTATAAAACCGGTGGTTGCTCGCCATGTCCCTCGTTCAGATTCGCGTATGTCTGCCCAGCACATGCTCTTTATACGTTAGCATTACGAGTGTCAAAGTGAAAGAACGTATATATATATATATATATATATATATATATATATATATATATATATATATATATATATATATATATGATGCAGCTGACGGTGGTCTACTCCAGACCACCGTCACTTGCACTTAGTTCCTCGACGAGGCAAGACATGTCGCGCGAATTCCTGAATAAAGCATTGCAATGTGGGGAACGCGGCTTAAATCAAGGACCTGGGACCTCAAAGAGGTGCGACGTATGCTAGCGCATTTTCCTTGGGCTTACCGCCAAATCATCCCTGAATTTTCTTAATTATTCGTCGCTTGCGCCTAGAAACAATTGGCAGACCCTCTGAAGTGGCTCTTTGTGATATGCCAGCAGTGATACCTCAGTGAGCATAATTTTAATAGATGCAACGGTGCTAAATAGACTAAGACACAACTCCCTCGTTCAATGCGCTTTATGCGTGTACTAACTTGCCGATGTCTGAGCGCTACTGCACAAGGCTAAAGACACAAAAAAGGAACACATAAACAACTTCATCGCCCTTGGCTCTCATTACCTGACATAGGGTAGAGTCCCTTAGACGATTGCAACGCTTAGTGAAGTTCATAAATAGCAAACAAAATGATGACTGCACTAAAGCCTACACCAATCAAGCTGGTTATAATGTACATGTTCCTTCGTAAAGCAAACCACTCACTTTGGGCTGGTGGTACATTTCAATGACTTATCGATTACCGCAAGAGTCGCTGCACTCTATAGTATAGCTTTACATCCCAGGTAGAAACTATTATTTCTTTAGGTAAAGGGGCCGCACAACTAAATTTATTTTTTTACAATGTTTCAGAGTTGATTGCGACAAGAATGCATTTACAGCTCCTTTTACTACGAGCGTTTATTTTTGCAATAGTTTGAACACCACTAAACATTTTCGTTTGCTTTCAGAAAAAAAAGCCAACAAGAACAGTTATAAACAAGTGTTTGGTATAATCTTTGATTTCTGAATTTACGATCCAAGAAGTATTCAACAACGCAAAACGGAAAGCATTTATTCGCAGTTGTCAGGCAGAATGAATTACAATAATGTCTTTTGTAAATAGTTTAATACAAGCCATTGGTTATGAGACCGTGCAGATTGTGCGTACCTTGTCAAATATAATACTGTGTAATAAAAAAAAACTCCTATTGTCAGGAAACATGGCGCATATAAGCTTACGGACTAGACCGAGCCATTTTTACGCAATTATGTTCTTATGTTTCGAAAAGCATAAAGATATGGGAAGATTAGATCTTTCTATTCTCTTAAACACACCCTCCGCTTGCTACCCTACTTTTATTGCGATAGAAATTATATGGACACTTCAACCGGATTTCTGCCGTCACCGTCGCCGTCGTCGTCGCCGACTTTTTTAATTGACCCTGATCACGTCGGGCCAGGGAAGCCGTACACTTTTAGTTCCAATTTCCCATTTCCAAGCTCCAGTGAGTGCTTGGCGATGTCTTATGACAGCACATCATAGATCCGTCGTGAAAAAGCGCGGCGCCAATAACAAAGTGTTCAACGGACCTATAGTTCACTAATCCGGTCAGATGAAAGAGTTGAGCGAAGGCCTTCTAAATGAGCAGGAAACACTGTAATAGAGCTATACTATGCTCACGTAGACCGGGACTGTTGCGATTACCGTGCTGCTGGCATGGTCTGTACATTCAAGGCGCCTGCGGCGCTCTCCCACCTCAGCTTCAGTGATCAACTGGTTTGTTTCTATACAAAGAGTAGCCGAGTATAAAATGAAGCACTGCTTTATACACCTGCTAATTCACCATGTTTGTTCTACTCTCGCTTCGTCTTCCTCGCTGATCCTCCTTACGCCACCGTTGTTCATCTCATCTTACGCTGTCTATGCCGTCCGCTTCCTAGCACGTCTACATCGTGAGCATGTGCCGGAGTAACCTAAATCACCGGTTTTCAAAGGAATCGCGAGACATCATCTTACACGCGTCCATCTGCGCGAACACGGTCTTCCGCACAACCTTGGTTTGGTTTCTCACATACAACCTCAATGTAATTACTCGCCTTAGCTTTGCAACACAAAGGAATCAGCGGAAGGCTCAAGTCTCTTTCCCTTAATCCCCGGCTGCACAATCACCTCCCACCTGCAATCATGCGCCGCCAAAACATCTAGGTTGCTCAGCAGCTCGTCCCGCTGGCGCTGCATGTTCACTAATTCCACCGATTGGACACCCGCGTTCGAGTGCGTGCATGTTGGCCCAACTTATAAAAACATTAAACCCAGAAAGTTCCAGAATTTAAAATCAGAAGCACGCCTTTGGAAATGTCAGTGCACCTTTCGCGTCAAAAGTTTATGAGAACTTTATACCCATCCAAGTTTCGAAATTGAAATCCATGCGCTCCGTAGATTCCGGGGCTGCTGCGAGATGCCACGACGCGCCCGCTCGCTATCGAAAAGCCCTTGAAACTTTGGGCTCGGCTGGGGCTCCTTACGTTATGCGACTCCAGGTGCATGAGAGTGCCACGAAATCCAGCCCGAGTTAGCAATTTTAGCTCCGAAATGTCTTTTTGAGCGTCAAAAAGACATTGTGGACAAAATCCAGAATGATTCCCAGCGCCAGTGGTTGTTTTGGTCGGCGGTGCATGACAGCACGAAAAAATTTCGGGTGGTAGGGCTGGAGGACACCCCCCCCCCCTTCGCTACGCCCCTGTGAGCAACAGAAATCTGTATCGAGAGTTTTTCATGTTGGTCTACAATTTATCATTGACACTTTACGGATAATTTATTATTTGAAAAATTGATTGAATAATTAGGACTAATTATCTAATTAGGGGGAATGCAAAAATAATGTGAGGAAATCTAATCAACAGCAAACAAAATGACATTGGTTCTGTCCGGCTACGTGGCATCTGCATATTTTTAAATCGTGGTGCATGATAGTTCGGGCCTTGCACATCAGACCGTATCATGCAGCGACAAGAAAGTTTTCTGATGAAGGATAGACATAGGTGTGTTTTGTTTGAATGGTATATGTAAGCCTTTATTATCAACATTATCAGCATCCTAAATATGTCCCACTGCAAGACATTGCCAAGACATCTTGCGCCAGCTGACCCATTTTTGTGTCACGGAATTTCTTTTTTTGCAAGACGAATTGGCCCATGCTCGGGCGCGAGGTCTCGCTTGACGCGCCGGGCTATCTGGGGCCGGTACACCGGGCGGGGCCCGCGACGGGTCTGGTCTGATGGTGGCGGAGACGGAACCCCCCCCCCCCCCCCCACTTTAGGGACATATTCTCCTTTAACTGCCTACATACTACATTTAACGAAGTCACAAAGCATTATCAACTTGCTCGCAGGGCATTTCCGTTGCCCCACCGAAACCTAACACGGCCTAAATAGGTTACGCTTAGGATATTACAAACGCACTCATATCCCAGCCTCTCGATCTATAGTCGTTTCGCGGAGGTCTCCCCTTCATGTCCTGACTGCGGCGGATACAGCGATACAGCGGATACCATATGCTCCGGGAGTGCCCCGTAGGGTCGCGTCATTGCGCGAATTTTCTTTCTTCGATTTTTTTTTGTTTCTTCTATCACCTTCTATCACCTTTTATTCCCTTTACCCCTTTCCCCAGTACAGGGTAGCAAGTCGATATTTACACTGGCTAACCTCCTTGTCTTTCTTCCCCTTTCTTTCTCGCCCTCTTTACAGCACCACACGAATCAAGGGATATCGCAAGACACCTTTTATTTACTGATCAAGAGTCATGACTGGTTCCATCAACTCAAGGCAGTCTAGAAGGCCCACGATGCGGCGGTGAGGCTTGGCGTTCCCGTCCCGACGTGGGAGCGGCCCGCGGTCCTCCCTCCTTGAAAACGGGGGGTGACTACTTCAGGACATCAATAAAGTTTACTACCTACCTACCTACCATAACTTCTGTTAATGCCTTATCGCTCTGGGCTTCCCTTCTCTTCGTACCCATTCTGTAATTCTAACAGACACCTGATTCTGTGCCCTACGCCTTATGTGGCGGCCAAGCTCGACTTCTTAATGTCAATGAAAATATCGGATACCTTGGTTTGGTGTCTAATCCGCACCACTGTCTTCTATGTCCTAACGTTATGCCTAACATACTTTGTTTCATTACACGTTGCGTGGTTCTTAAACTCAAAAAATGCTTTGCTAAACTCCAAGTTTCTGCCCAATTGACAGTACAAGTACAATATCATGATTGTGCTCTCTCCTTTAGAAGAATAGCAGTAAGCGTCAAGAAGTAACTTGGCTGCACCTGCAATGTGTGCTTTCAGATTTTTTCTTCGGTATTTGAGCTTATGATCAAGGTCCATCTGAGTATTGTGCATATATAAGCGTATGCTGGAAAGAAGATTTGAGGAGCTCACTGCCGATCAAGAATTATCGTTCCTGTGGTAGACTGTAGAACATTACCTTTCTATTTTGCATAATGATCCAGTCTTCGCATACTTTTTCGACTAAGGTGCTCAATGATGTTTTGAATGATTACAATAACTTCAATTCTAGTAGTTTTATTATTTCCATTAGGCATAGAGTGAATAGTATTTTATATATTGTGTTTTCGTGTTACAATACGTCTTGGTACCTATTTTTCTGTATTTATCGTAAAAAACACGTAGTTGTGGATTAGGTTGTGGCATTTACTAGAAGTGCATCAATCTGTTTCTGATTCATGGTCGGCATTTCGGATTCTTCTCCAGGTCACTACATTTTAAAGCTTAAATTGGTATCTGAAACAGCTGAAAAAGCAAGGTTGAGGCCTGATGGGGCTCTACTAATCTAGGTGCTATTAAATAAGGATATCCCACTATGTAAAAAAAAACTCTGCCTCACAGGAGCAGCACCTGACCACCACCCGCTAGTGCAGCACTTAACCAATACCTCCGTTGTGATTTATGAATCTTGCGGTTTGTAGCAATACAGAGCAATATAGGCGTTCGAGTTTTAAATGCGAAGAATTTCTTAGCGAACATTTGCTACTTTGACAGTATCTATCTGTCTATCTAGCCGCCTACGACTTTGTGCTCTCATGGCCGTTTCGTTAACTTGGTATGTACCAAAATTGGCATACTATGACGAGAGTATATGACGGACATAAATGATATGTCATAACATGAAAGTCAAGACATGCGTGTCGTGTAGGTCATGAAACAGCCGCCTACGTCTTGGTGCTCTCATGGTCGTTTCGTTAACTTGGTAGGTAACAAAATTGGTATAGTATGACAGGAGTGTATGACGAACATAAGTGATAGGTCATGCAATAAATGTCATGACAATGACCCAGCAAAAAAGATTAGCACTCAAAAGCCACTGAAATGGGTTCTGACGTGGGTACTAAGTGAAGGAAACACTAAAGCATGATGGTAGAAGTCATAGTCGTGAGCATGACTCGGCGAAAATGCCAATGACTCAGCGAAAAAAGATTAACACTCAAAAGCGACTGAAATGGGTTCTGACGTGGGTACTCAGTGAAGGAAACACTAAAGTATGAGGTGGAAGTCATAGTCATGAGGCTAAGGCTTTCGCGCGAAGGTCTCTTAGGTGTAGCACAAGGGACTCCTGAGGACTCATGACATGAAAGTCATGTCATGCGTGTCATTTAGGTCATGAAAGAGCCTCGTATGTCTTGGTGCTCTCATGGTCGTTTCGTTAACTTGGTAAGCTCCCTGCACAATGCTTCGCATAACATCGATTCCCACAGGGCGTGGGATCTGCCGGTTTTTTTTTTTTTGCCAAAGAATAGCCTGCGAGGCTACATGTCCCATCACTAAGCTGCATATATGGGCAAATGAAGTAAGCACGAAAGCACCTATATGCTTTAAGCAGTGCCGTGCAAAGCCGGTGGCGCTAAAATTATCTGATAGCATTTGCGATTCTAGTGAATTGGTGTCAAGGTACCAAGAAGGAGCAAGAACTCACTAAGCTATAAGCCTTGCGTATTCGATAGTATTTATTTATTTAACTTTTCAAAACGGTTTATTCATGCTGTGGTCATCTCAGTCCCCTTCACAACCAAGAGCAGGTTTTGTTTGAATACATATGGGAGCCAAGTGAACATTTGAACGCCTTAGCAAATGCTTCCAAATTTTTCATGGCCTCGTTGACCCTGAAAAATAAACAGAGACGTTTTATGACTTCGTAAATAAAGACAAGAGATCAGAAATTTTGCACACAATACACCTGATTGTACAAAACATCGTAATGAAACACGTAATGAAACGGTAATCACACTGCAGTACATGTATAAATGTGATAAAGCTTTCTTGATATAGCGATGTGGAACTATATTTTAAAGTTTACTTGCATGTCGATTAAGAGATAACACCAGGAGGGGCTATCTCTGCTTCAATTTTTCTTCGCAACTGACTTAGGCAGACTAACGCGAGTCAGCACATTTATAGCAGATAAACAGTAGGTGTTGAGACTTCAATGTAAGGTAACATGGCTCTACAAAAGTTAAAAAAGAATTACAACTTTTTTCTAAACCATGGAAGCATTTCTTCGTTTGTATGTTACTTGGAAGCTGTCATCAACAGGGGAAGCAATCTCTGAAAGTGGCCTAATTTAGTAATCTTAAAATTCCTAGCCCGCGCAGGATATGAAGCAACGTCGCTATTTTCGTCTCCATAGTGGGAAATTGTCAGGTTTTCTTGTATTGAAATGCAGATCTACTACATCTTGTTGACGTGACCACACCGCCAAATTGAGCGTGTTTCAAATGGTTGATAGTACTTGGCCTCCAAAGTATTCATAAATTCACGGAACTAGTGGAAAAGCAATGACTGCGTCATTGGCGCCAATGTGCTCCGAGAAGTTCAGCATATTGCATCGCAGTACATTTGGGTAAAATTAAAATAAATTGCATCCATAGCATGCGTCAAAAATTAACCTTTGCACTGTTTAAAAAATCACTAGTTCAGTCTGTCAGAACGTCAAAGTCATGTTCTCCTTTTTTGGTATTATTAACAGGAGGCACGCGAATACCATTGAGGTCAAGCTTTAGGAATATTACGTCATTGCAGACGTCGAATAAGTGACATCCGGGTGTTTGGGCAGCGGCTCACCAACCATGACTCCTTTTATTGTCACTAACAAGGAACTAAACGGGGGCTAATATTGAGAATTGGTTCGCTCGAGGAGCATCAGATTTTCGCATAATTTTAGATGGATAACTTTTGGCGGAGTTGATTTCCATTCGACTAGCACAGGGAACAATCCTCGTGAGTCAGGGGTATCTTTTGTTCACAGTGAAACTATACAGGCTAGGTAACAGCGATATCCCCGCTTGAACTTGACGTGCTTCAACGACATGCCTCGCAAACAGCGGAGCTGACGTCAAGGTAAATGGCAAGGCGCTTATACGCTACTGCCAACTGACTCGGCGATGACATAGTGAACGAGAAAGCATGAAAATAAATGAAGGAAAAACAAAGTTCTTTCGTCCTCACAGTCGTAATGGGCAATAAAAAGGAAAACTCTTCTAAGGTATGTGTCGATTATCGCCATCTTACTAAAGTTACAAAGAGGGGCGTGTACCCTATTCCATGCATCGATGACCCATTCAGTTTCTACACGGCGCCGGTTGCTTCTGTTCCATCGACCTCCCCTCTGGATGATGTTAGATGCTGTTGACGAGAAGAAGGGCGAGAAAACCACATTCGTTACGCCGGATGGCCTCTACCAATTTATAGTCTGCTCTGAAATTCCATTTCCCTTCAGCGCAGGTAATAGGCTCATCTCCTAGGTCTTAAAATGTTCATATGACTAAGTCTATTTATGATGTTATTGTTTTTTCGCCCACCGTCGAATGCTGTTTTCAACGCTTTTTCACTGTTCTTTCCGTTTTTCCAAAAGTGGGCCTGCAGCTGAACTGTGCTGAATGTCAATTCGGACGCCACAACGTTCAAGTACTTGTCCACCTCGTCGACGCTACCCGAATACAGCTTAATCCCTAAAAATTCCACGCAGTCAAAGAATTCCCGCTTTCCCATCCTTAAAACAATGTCCGAAGCTTCCTTGAACTCTGGGCACAGCTTTGATGCTTCATTAGAGCTTCGTGGACGTAATGCGACCCCCTACCCCTTTTGTCAGAACAACGTTGCTTTTCTGTGTTGACATGGAAATGCAACAGCCATTTAGCTGCTCATAGCAAGGCTCATGAGTCCATATCGTTGGACTCAGTTTCACCTGTTGCCGACACGAAAATCTGGACAGATGCGAACGCCTGAGGCACCGGGCCTATTCTTACCCAACAGCAGCCCGGCATCATCTACGGCATTGTTTAGGCTAGCCGGCTCTTCTCCGAAGCGAAGTGCAATTTTTCAATAGCGGAATGTGAATGGCATGCTATCGCTTCGGTCGCCGCAAAATTTCGTCCCTATCGTTTTGGCTGCCACTTATCTGTCGTTAAAGACAAGTTTCTGCTGGCTGCCCTCGCTCAAAGAGCCCACGGGGCACATTGGCCGCAGGGCGTTGCGATTAAGAGTATATTGATTTTCTGTGCTATACAAATGAAGGCGATTACGCCAGGACACCGTCTGCCTGTCTCGTCATATGACTTGCCCGCCTAATTGCACCGACGACGACACTGATGCCTGAGTACTGTCCATTAAGTACTTTCTCTACGTCACTCTTCAACAGCGTTGTGAACAGCGTCCCTCCCTACAGTTTATCATCGACCGCCTTGCCACTCAACACTTGTATCCTACACCTCCGCTTTTCGTCATAAAATACCATGTGTTTTACTGGCGCAACTTGCATCCCGACGGCGCCTAACTTCTTATATGCGTTTTCGAACACCTACGCATTGCCCGCGCCATGTTCGTGCAGCTTCCTGACACCCCCACCGATGGCCACTTGGGCGTAACTCGCGATGATGACCACGCCCATGGACGTTTCTTTCTGGTCTAGCCTTCACCATTCTGTTCGAGTATACGTTGCAACGCTTTCAGGAACCGTCAGGAACCATCGTTGCTTCCAGCCACCCTACTGAAGCCGATCGACATTCCCACGAAGCCGTTTTTTCCCGCGGGGCTGGAGCTCCTTGGCTCTTTTTCGATGTCAACCTTACGCAACCGATGGATTACCGTCGTAACTGATTATGCGACTCACTTCGTTATCATGTGGGTGCTCCCTATGAGATGCTCCACAGAGGTTGCCGACTTCTTCGCGACGCTATCCTCCATCACGGTTCATCTCGACTGCTCCTGACAAATCTCTGCCTCAGTTTTCTCGCCAAATGTGTTGATAATGTGCTGGAGACGTGCACCACTCATCATGTGTTAACAATCGCTTATCATCCGCAAACAAACGGACTCACCGAGTGCCTCAGCATTGCGCGTACCAGCGTGCTCGCTATGTACGTCATGGAACAACACCGTGATTAGGACTCGGCATTGGCTTTTGACATCTTGGCGCCATGACCCTGCGGGCTATTCGCCCTTGAATCTCACGTATGGCTGCTACCCACTCTTCCAAGTCGACTCTGCTTGCTAGCGATGCACCATCAGCCTAGTCACACGCTTCTGATATCAATGCCCCCGCCGAAAGAGCACGCCGCATCCCCCGTGGGCCTCGGCTTATCACACCGCTTCCTCTGGAACTCTTTCCGGCGCGTGGGCTTCCACGTATTTCTCCTCTTCCTCTGGCACTCTTTTCGGCACATGGGCCTCTGAAAAAAGCTGGTATCCTGTTACATTCGCCCCTATTGCGTCGTGGCCCAAGTGATTGACCTGACCTACGAGATTTATACACTGACGGCCCCGTCTGCATCGACGGCCCTAGTGACAGTGTAACAGGTTGTGAATGTCATTCGGGTAAATGGGGCGGCAGGGAATTGAAGACGCAGGCGAAAGCTGACACTTCTCTTAAGGACTTAATGACGCTTTCTCATTGCAGCCTATACATATAGTTTGCCTTGTCCGTGCTTGGGGTTCGGGCGGGAATCGTCTTTCAGTACTTCATTTCTGGCTGTAGGCGCATGCTTTAGTTAAGGAAAGGTATTAGGCGGGATATATACATGCCTGTTCAGGCATGCTCATGGCTGAGTAGTCCATTCAGCATAAGTAGTAAGGTAAGGCTTGTTCTGCTAGATTATTGTGCGCCGCCAGGACGGCTTCCGTTCATTCTGTTTATTACCCGATTTTATCTAGAATTCCCGGTACTGGTCCCGTTAAAGCTGCTGTTCAATCCTGAAGGAAAGAAAATGTAGTCGAGAAACCAGCAAATTACTACGTATATGGAGTTGCAACCGCCGATGTACGCGACATGTCGTCCTTGTCCGAATATGAGATTTCGCTTACAGCTTGTCACTCGTTACATCATGTGGCAGTGCAGCGCCGTAGTGCAAAATTCCGAAGAAATGGAGAAAGGCAAGAAGAGAGTCGTTGTATGTAGGGCTTTCATACTGCACAAAACTGTAGGTGGATTACGCATACGCAAAGGAAAGTAAGAATGTATTAGCAGAATATATACAGGTGTGTCAAAATGTCCAGCCGATTGGCAGCTCGTGCAGCGCTTTTTAGATGCGAAGCAGCTTATGGTCGGGGCAACGTATGTCACTCCATAGCTCCCTCGATCCCTCCATCCATCCATCCGCCGTGCGGCGTCCGCACCCCTACTGCGCATGCGCATCCTCCTCCCCCTCCTCTCCTTGTCTCATTTCCTCTCCTCGCTCCTCCCTCTCCTCTCCTTGTCTCATCTCCTCTCCTCTCGGCATTCCTCCTCTCCTCTCCGACGCTCCTCTCCTCTCCGGATTGCGCAACGAATGGCAACACCTGCGGCTCCGCACGCGATAATGCGAAGCAGCTTAAAGGTTAGAGGCGCGACGGTAGGCGCCCCAGAGGCACCGGCAACAGTCACCAACGCCGCGCGCGTTCGGTGCGAATGCGGGCAAAACGTGACGGCGTCGACAACAGTTCTGCGCGTTGCTGGTGCTGCTGCATGTCTAAGTTTATACAGCTGATAAAACTACTTTGAGTCGACCCCATGGCTGCTTGGCATACTACTCAGGGTTCCCCTACGGGAAGATGGTGTAATTTTTTTATCGCGATAGCAATTATATGGACACTTCAACCGGATTTCTGCCGTCGCCGTCGTCGTCGCCGTGAGGTTCCCTATAGATAAAATCTTCGCCGCGCGCCGTATGCCCGAGCGGAAGCATGCGGGGACGCGCGCGCTACCACGGAGAGCGAACGCACTCAATCACCCACGCGCAAGCAAGGAAGCGGGAAGCCAGCGCCGGAGGGAGCGCGGGGGGGGGGGGGGGGGCGCACTTGCCAACAACCGCGCTCGTCGCTCGCTCGCCCGCACCGTCTCTTATCTCCACACGGCTCTCACCTTTATGCGCCGTGCATTCGCGGCTCAGTTTCCGTTGAAGCGATAGACCGCACGTACCTTCGCCCGCGGCGGCGTATGCGCTCGCTGCCAGCGTTTTGACATTCGTTGTCTGCAGTCATTCAGTGTGATCTATTCATGTTTGTTTATGCGTGCTCACACCACGCTTGTTCATTCAGTTAGTAGTAGTCGGGCCACATTTTCTAACGCACGCTACACATGCAATGCTGCCCGGATCGGCAGTGCAGCACTACAGGTGTGTCCCTTCGCACGCGCTGCCCACGGGAAGCGCTTCTCATCAACAGCACCGTTTCACACGCGCCTTCTCGAGGTCATCGAGTCTCTCTTCATGTCGGTCTACTTACGCCGCAGCACACCTGCTTACTTAATCAGCCCATGTTTACGATAATTCATATTGCTACCAAAGCCGCTCACCTTACTTCGTATGACATTGCTGTGTTGCTATCGCATTCATTGCTTCGCCCTTAGGGCGAAACTGTGACATTTTTGTTACAGCCTCGTCTTTCTCACTATATGATTTTCCAATTGACGCGCAAGCACCACGTAACCATACTCAGAGGTTTCGTTGTAGTTTTAGTGAGGGTAAATCAATCCAACGGCGATGGTAAACTCCACGTAAAATTCCACGTAAAATTCCACGTAAAATGCGAACACGTTCTCAAAGCTGAACTAATGCTGCTGTTGTCAAGCATGAGGCCCCGTCTTCCATTCGTGCCCCAGTAGTGGCACATCGGCAGTGGGCAAACTAACAACACTTCACTGGTTGTTAAATAAACCTACAGTAATACACTCAAAAGCTGAAGCGAGCATTTTTACAGCAATAAGTACGTTTGTTAAGAGCACCAAGCCGAGCAAAATGTTTTTACAATGCATCCGTATGGATGGCAAACTAGATGGAACTTGAATGCATATGCTGAGTGCTGTCATGTTTCTAATACACTGCTAATGGTGTTTTTCCAGCTCAATGTGTCAGGCTGGTTACGGGGATGTGAAGGTTTCTCGGATTTCATGAATATATACTAACCGACCGCGTGTTAATGTATTCAACTATTCAGTGGTGGTCCCTTGAAAACCAGTGTAACAGCTCGTCTTTGTGCAGGTTGAGTAGAAACACATCAGCTTAATTTTTACTATAAATATAATCGCTCAACTGTCGTTGCCATGAGTGAGATTAAGAATAAAAGAAATAAGTTTCCGTTCTACTGTGGATGACCTCTGGCTATATAACCGGCGAGCTTTTTCTTCATTTTGATGTTTCCTTTACTTCACATGTGAACGAACGCTATCAATGCTCGAAAATCCTAGAACATGATTTTTGGCCATATAATAAGAGCAAGAAAAGATGGTTCAGGGTGTTTACTTCGCATAAAGGGGTGCGCTGACCAGCGGTGATTAGTTTTAAATGAAAAGGACGCAGTTTCGCCCGAAAGAAAAAACATCGATTGCGATACTAAATTAGCAGAAAGCCGTACGAGCTAAGGATAGTACATTTATCAGCCGTGTTAAATTGTAAACGTTCGCTTGCTAACTAAATTGGCAATCATGGTGTCAGTGCCCACAAAAAAAAATGTCACAGTTTCGCCCTAAGGGCGAAGCAATGAATGCGATAGCAACACAGCAATGTCATACGAAGTAAGGTGAGCGGCTTTGGTAGCAATATGAATTGTAGTAAACATGAGCTGATTAAGTAAGCAGGTGTGCTGCGGCGTAAGTAGACCGACATGAAGATAGACTCGATGACCACGAGAAGGAGCGTGTGAAACGGTGGTGTTGATGAGAAGCGCTTCCCGTGGGCAGCGCGTGCGAAGGGACACACCTGTAGCGCTGCACTGCCGATCCGGGCAGCATTGCATGTGTAGCGTGCGTTGGAAAATGTGGCCCGACTATTACTAACTGAATGAACAAGCTTGGTGTGAGCGCGCACAAACAAACACAAATAGATCACACTAAATGACTGCAGACAACGACTGTCAAAACGCTGGCAGCAAGCATACGCCGCAGCGGGCGAAGGTACGTGCGGTCTATCGCTTCAACGGAAACTGAGCAGCGAATGCACGGCGCATAAAGGTCAGAGCCGTGTGGAGATAAGAGACGGTGCGGACGAGCGACGAGCGCGGTTGTTGGCAGAGGAGAAGTGCGCCCCCCCCCCCCCCCCCGCTCCCTCCGGCGCTGGCTTCCTGCTTCCTTGCTTGCGCGTGGGATATGAGTGCGTTCGCTCTCCGTGATAGCGCGCGTCCCCGCACGCTTCCGCTCGGGCATACGGCGCGCGGCGAAGATTTTATCTATAGGGAACCTGACGGCGACGACGACGGCGACGCCGACGGCAGAAATCCGGTTGAAGTGTCCATATAATTGCTATCGCAATAAAACACGGACACATCGCACTCGATGGCCGCGGACACTCGCTGTCAAAACATTGGCATGAGGAAACTCGCGGTAGCAACGAGCGAAGTGACTTCGTGCGGTCTGTCGCTTCAATGCAAACTGAGCGACGAGAACACGCAGCACGCACAAAGCTACAAGCCGCCGACGCACCTATACTGTGCCCCCAACGCTGATCCCTCTCAAGGGACGGCAGCACGGCCACGCGCAGCCGCCACATATGTAGCTGCAGCCGGAGTAAAACGCCGCCCCCCTCCCCTCCGTCCCCTCTTACCGGTGCCTGGCGCACGGTCAAAAACGGTGCAATTCCTGCCCGCCTTCCTCTCATTCTTGCAGGCGAGATTGAGCCGCCATCGCTGACTCACCTTCTCACGCTTTCACCCGCATGGGCGATAAAATCGGCGCGCGGTGAAGATTTTATTGCCCTTGCACTTTATACGGAACCTCACGGCAACGGCGACGGCATAAATGCGCTTGGAATGTCAATATAATTGCTCGCGCAATAAAAAAAATGTGGACAGCTTGCACTAGTGGTGCAAGGCTGGAGTAAACAGCGGAGTTGGCGAACGACTTATTTTCTTCCAGGTTTTACTAGGCTTGGCTATGTTTTGCTAGGAATTGCTAAGTGCTGCTAGGCATGGTATTCCGAATCGGCTCGCCGCCGACGCGCAGATTCTTGCCCGGCCGCGCGACGCGCTTTAAGATGAGCGGCTTCTTCGGCTGTCCTGATTTATTTGGTCGTGCCATGTCAAGGAAACATGTACTCGCCATAGAGGCAACGAGACTTCTGCCGCCGTTGCGGCGGCTCCGAGCTTTATCTCCCCGCTGAACTCATACTCATATTATTTTTTTGAATTCTGCCTAATTACATAATTAGTCTCAAATAATTATTAACTACTCAAATATTATAATTAGATGAAAAGTGTCAATGAGAAAATTGTAGCGCAACATGAGAAACTGTTTTTGTTGCTCAATACGTTCTACATAAAGGCGTTTTTCCGAGTGTGAGAGAAGCCCCCGAATACACGCAAAGTGTCTCGAGCGGCGAGTCGCGCAGCAATTTTGCGTGTATTCGCGGGCTTCTTTCACGCTCGGAAAAACACTTTTATGTAACAGGTATTGAGCAACAGAAACCCGTATCAGGAGTTTTTCATGTTGCTCTACAATTTTGTCATTGACACTTTTCATTAATTATAATATTTGAGTAGTTTATAACTATTAAGACTAATCATGTAATTAGGCAGAATGCAAAAAAAATATGAGTATTTTTAAGCGACGGCAAACATTACGTTGGTTTTACCCAGCTACGGTGCAATTGCATATTTTTAAATCGTGGTGCGCGATAGTTGGGACACCCTGTATATGCCAAGCGCACGATGTATCTACGTTGCAGTCGTGGTGACAAAGTAATTTGAAGAAAGGAGAATTTCGCCCCGCTAGCGTCAGATTTTCGCGACGCTTGCTTTGAGGCTAAATAATGTGAGACTGTGTTTGCATGTACAATGCGTATTTAGGTTTTTTCATGAAAAATGTATCTGTCAGTACCTGTTCACAATTAAGTACAATGCTTAAAGAGCTATTGAGAGGCCACGAAGCATCCGGTACGATATTCAGCACCCAAACAATAGATATACATGTCCCATTTCTGAAACTTACGTATAGTACATGTCTGTATTTCACATACCAGAGCGTGACCATAGCAGAATTAGTCAAGTGACCTGGCTGCAGAGTTCTCTTGTAAACGGGCTTACGCGCAATTCAAGGAAGGACATTTTCAAGTACACATACAAGACTGTCATTGATTCATTCCCATTTTATGTTTCTCACAACCACTAACGAACTATTACAGCATTTCACAACAATGTGTTCCAGTTTCTGTTGTACCCGCCGTGGTTGCTCAGTGGCTATGGTGTTGGGCTGCTGAGCACGAGGTCGCGGGATCGCATCCCGGCCACGGCGGCCGCATTTCGATGGGGGCGAAATGCGAAAACACCCGTGTACTTAGATTTAGGTGCACGTTACAGAACCCCAGGTGGTCCAAATTTCCGGAGTCCCCTACTACGGCGTGCCTCATTATCAGAACTGGTTTTGGCACGTAAGACCCCATAATTGATTGATTGAGTTTCTGTTGTGTTTGTATCTAACTAGTTCAATAAAAGTCAACAAAAATCAACTGTAGTAATAATTTGTCTACAAAGCGCTCGCCTTCTACATTAATAGCGCGCTTAAAGACACAAACGTCTGCATGAATTAAATAGCGAATTATACAGGGTGTCCTTTCTTATGTAAAACTATATATATATTTGTTTTAAATTCTTGTTTCAGATACCAGCAATCCGTTTCTTTATCTGGGTTGCATTTAACACGTGGACATTACTTTCTAAAGGAGTGGTACGTGCATAAGTTGCTAATTGACAAAGTCGGGCCAATTATCTTTTTAATTATTAACTTTAGCGCACATGCTGCTATGATGGAAATGAACATGTTAACATACAGGGCCTATTCAGTTAACCAATTTTGTAACTAGTACCAGTTTCAATATATACGCGAAAATATATAAGTACATATATGCGTATAAGAATATAAGTTCAATATATAAGTATGGGCCAAGAATCCCTTGGTGTCATCTGTACTTTCTTCCTGCTCTGCGAATATATGTAATGCTCGAGGGTAGTATTCAGGACACCAGCTGATTTTGCTGACTTTGACTTCGTATATCTCGAAATTGGTGCTAAAGTTACAAAACTGGTTCCGACTGAATAAGTCTTGCGCGCTGACGGCCTCTAATTCTGCTATTACGACATGTGCCCTAAAGCGATTAATGAAAAATATAATAATTCGTGCGACTTTCAATCAAATGCTGCTGCACTTGTAACTTATCCCGAATGTAATGTTTGCAGTTAAGGTAACTCGGTTGAAGAAGCAGAATATTTGGTATCTCCTCCAGGGGCCTTAAAAATAGACATAAGAAAAAGAAAAGCACTCAGTGCATGGGTAAAAAAAGGAAAGAAAAGCATACATATACATGCCGGCAAAAGAATGCTGGCCGTGGACAAGCCGCGTTGTGACCGTCGTGCGGAAGTCGTTGGCCCGTACGGCGGCCACGACGTTGGCCCGATGCCGAGTGCCGACCACCGGCAGGTGGTCGGCAAACAGATTGGCCACGTGCAACAACCTAGCCCGGCCCGACCCAGAAGGCCGAGATCGGGCCTTCCTCTTTGGGCGGCCGCCCTATTTCCTGCCGAGCTCATTTTTTTTGCTTGAGATGTCAAGGCAACATGTGCATGGCACGGAGAGGAGTTGAAGCACACGCCACCCTGCGAGGTAGTTGCTAGGCAACGCGCGGTGACGTCATCGCCAGAAGCAGTTTTTCGCATACGCGGCGCAATCAAGAGCTTATACACCTCCACTGCTAAAATAATATTCCCGGAATGACTCCCAAACGCCGTCGTCACTCCTCTCGGCTTCGCTGCCGCTTTCTGTGGCTACAACTTGCTATACGTTTAGCTACAGCTAATATGAACCGCCATTCATTACATTCATCAGTTAAAGTGGGCCTCCAGGTGCATCTCGACTAGAGATACTTCATGCCAGCGCACGTCAAAAGATTAGGCTTTAGACCCACCACGCATAAGATCTGATTGACATTTCTGTAATTCAACAGTATGAATCGCCTTTGCTCATTTAAACTCACTTTGTTACCACACCCTCCTTCGCCCTCACCTGACAGCGTCCGCCCTCCCCCACTTCATCTTCAATAATCTTCCCGAGGGCGAACTTTCACATCACCATAACCTCACCATGTGAGTGTGAGTGTATATGAGGGTGAAGGTGGCCCTTGTGAGGGTGCCCATGTCTATCGCAGAGCGATTAAGAAAGATAACACTATGGCGCATTACTACTTCTGTCTATCCAGAAAATGGAATAATATGTGGAAAAATAGCTCATCGTGAAACATAAGAAATTGTTGAATTGCACGAGAAGCACGCGACGGTAGTTCAGATTTGGCTGCAACGTGTGGACTAGATGGGAAAGTGCAGAAATTTTGCGTTAGTTTTTCGAAACAGTGCACGCTTTCAGCAGTCTACTATTTTGTTTGCGGTTGTGCACATCGACTTCCCGACATGGTCTTTCGAAGAAATATAGTTGTATTCATGCTTTCAAGGTTTAGGATAGCAATCACCATAATATCGAAACGCCTGTTTCATACAAAAAACATCAATGTTAATATGTTTTGCGACTGATGGATATCATTTCAGTAATACAATATTTGGTACTTCGCTTGATGATTTATAATTTGTTCTACGAGTATTGTTTCTTTAATTATATCACAGCACCTCATTTTATTTAATTTCGGCACGTTTGCAAAAACCTCTACCGTGGGTTAGTGCCTTTAACTGAAAACAAGTTGAAGAGCTTGAGCAGCTCTTCCAATCCCTTGAAATACGGAACCCGGTAAAGAACTCGGCATATTGCGAGTCTGGTGATAGTCAACGAAAATCGCGAAAGAACAGAAAATGGAACAACATTAATGTTTAGACAGGAAGGCGCTAGGGAGGGGGGGGGGGGGGTAGGTTGATTAGCTCCTTTGCTGCAATGCTTCTTTCTATATAATGGTAAAAGAAAGCCACTTAGATATTCCAGCCAGTAGATAGTGATTAGAATGGATTGTTGAAGGCATTTTTGCATTCCGTGTGGCCCTCTGCGGCGCCGAAAGTGTTGAAGAATTGCTGCTCCTCTGACACTTTGCTGACTCTTCCTTACATAGAGCCCTAACGAAAGGTTATTAAAATTAAAATATGGCGTTTTAGATGCCAAAATCATAATCTCATTATGAGGCACGTCATAGTGGTGGACTACGGACTTATTTGGACCACCTGGGGATCTTTAACGTGCACCTAAATCTAAGTACACGGGTGTTTTCGCATTTCGCCCCCATCGAAATGCGGCCGCAGTGGCCGGGATTCGATCCCTCGACCTGATGCTTAGCAGCCCAACACCATAGCCAATAACAACCACGGCGGGTCACGAAAGGATACGCTAAAAAATATTTAGGTTGTATGCGCTAGAATAATTTCATGCGATGAGGTACTACTCTTATAAACTTGCACAATACAAGAACGTTGTCTAAAGAAAAGACATGTATGCGCTCTCACTTCCCATTTTTGTTTTGCAAATTTTGTGAAATAAGAAAAACAAACGGTAATAAAACGGCGAAACCACGCGTACACTTTACCTGTCCTAATATTTTTTATCTTATTCTTAGGAGACGGCCAGGGGGCGCCGACTAGTACGGAGGTGAACACATCGGCTCCTGCTACTTCATATGTTTTCGGCTGGAAACTTGTGGTTCCTGTGGCTGAACTTTACGTCATTCCACGCAGTTTATTATGAGGACTACGCCGATACCGGACTTTTCTCGGTGAGCGGTCCTATTGCAGAATTTTTGGAGCTTTTCTGCCAGACCACGCCGAACGCCGCTAGGTCACCAGCCTACTTCCCCGGCGAAAACGCTGCGGAAGGGACTCTCGTCCCGCACGGCCGTTATTTTTCTACCACAAGATGTCTATGCAAATTGTAGTTGAAGGGGAGGACATTACCCCCGAAGAGTGCCTTGAATCCGGATGGACTACGGCCCTTTCGAATCGCAAGCAACAAGTGCGTTGTTGCTTGCGCAATGAATGCGATAGCAACACAGCAATTTCATACGAAGTAAGGTGAGCGGCGCACGCAAGTTCAGCACAACGTGGCGGCTTCTCAGGAGGACGCCGCACTCTCGCTGGCGTGAAGAAGCGTCTCGCCGTCGCATCGCGACTCCCCTGTCTAACGAGGGAGCATTATAGAATCATCGTTAGACCTCGAGGTGGCCTGAACGTCAAAAATGTAAGCCAAATCAAGGTGGCCCACGCCCTGGTGATGGCAGCGCAAATCATCCCGGCCGAGATAGCCGACGACATTGTGTGTCCAAACCCTATGCCGAACATTCTCGTCGTGAGTACGCCGGTCACAAAGAACGCACGAGCATATTCTAGAATCGAAGCAATCATGGTCGGGAAGGCCAACTATGAGGTCAGCTCTTACTTGGCCGCACCGGACAACACATGTAAGGGGGTCGTCAGAGGCGTCGATCTGGACTTAATCAAGAGCAGCTCAGGAGCATGATTGTGCAGCCGGGAAACCCCAGAGCATGGGAGGTCAAGCGCATCAAGACCACTACAACGGACGTACAAGGATCGCAGAACTCGAGCGCGAAAACGCTTTGCTAAGGAGCGCCTTTGAGCGTCTTAAAGCAGAGGTAGCCGAACTAAAGTTGGCGGCCGCGTCGCCGCCTTCGCAGTCGCCTCCCCCCCCCCCCCTCCCCCATCAGGGACGGTTGACATGCACATTGAGACCCCGTCAGAGACGCCTGCAGCTGGGCGCCCCGCTAAGAAGAGAGCCCTGCCCGAACCCTTATGAGATGAGGGATTGGAAGAGCTCAAATCTGAGTTTAAGGAATTGAAGAACGACATGAGAGAGTTTCAGACCGAATTAAGGATTACGCTCAAGTCCCCTGGCGAGGCGTTCTCCTCTCTGAGCGTGATGGTTGGAGTGCTCGAATATGCGGTTGGTATTGGGTCGTCGGATTCGGCGTTTAGAGAACCGTCTTTGAAATTATTAATCATGGAGGGTCGACCTAGCATCACCGTAATTTGGCAGTGGAACTGTTGTGGATCCCAGCGTAAGAAAGCGGTCCTGCAGCACTTCATTAGATCTCATCCTAACAAGCCGCCCATTATCCTACTCCAGGAAACGTGGACAGACTCATTCACCCTATCGGGATATAGGTCTCACTGTATTTTTGGGCAAGATAAAAGGGGCCTCTGCACCCTTGTGTCGAAGAAGTTAACCGCCATAGTTCACGATATTTCCATGAACCATACTAAGGCTGAGCACTTGTTAATCGAGCTCGTACCAAACGGGCAGCTTAGGAACAGCCTCTTCAATCTCAACATTTACAGTACTCCTAGGGACATGAGACAACGCTTCACGTCACTCGTGTCCAAGGCAGTCGGGAAGGTGGGCGGGGCCCCAATCATAATTGCCGGAGACTTTAGTGCCTCACATCAGGAGTGGGGATATCACCACACTAACGCAAAGGATAGAGATCTATGGCAGGCGGCTTCGGACCACAACCTCACTCTATTCACTGATCCCTCTTCCCTACCAGAACTGGCAATTCATGTCCCAGAGACACCACTCCGGATGTCACCTTTGTGGCCAACTCAAGGTCGGTAATCTGGCACAACCTTAACAAAAGTCTCGGTAGTGATCACTACATTCTCGCCACCTCGATGGAAGTACAGAGCAGGCCCCCGAGGAATTCAAATTGACAGATTGGGACCTTTTCCGCACAATCAGGGAGCAGGGTGCTGAGGACCACCAGTTACCGGAGTCTTTCGACCACTGGGTAGCCCAACACAAACAGGATGTGGCTGCGGCCACCAAGTGCATAGTTCCTGATTTTAAGGTCGACAGGATGGACAGCCGTCTAGCGCGCTTGCTCGAAGCAGAAAACGCACTTCTAGTGAGGTGAAAGGGACGAAAGCTCAACCGTTGGCTCCACAAAAAGACCGCTGAGCTGAATCGCGAAATTGAGGAACACTGTCAGATGCTCTCTAGGCAACAGTGGGACGACGTTTGTAGCTCGGTCGTTGGCCAGATGCGCACAGGTGGCAAGTGGAACTTGCTTAAGCACCTGCTCAATGAATCAAACTCGAAACCCAACCAGAGGGGGGCAATCGACAAAATCCCCCAAGTGGCCAAGCAGGAACACTCAAACAAAAGATACTCGAAATACTGAAAACATATCTGCCGGTTGATCTCTCGTGCGACGCCGACTATCCTCCTCACGAGGCTTCGCACGCGGATTCTCTAGACGAACCTTTCAGCACGGCTGAAGTGAGGGAGGCCCTCATGGGACTGAATGGGCGATCGGCCCCGGGCCCGGACGGGATCTCCAATAGGCTCCTTCGTAATCTGGACGATGCTTCCATACAAACACTCACGGATGAGATTAATAAGGTGTGGGAACAGGGAGTCGTTCCGAAATCGTGAAAACTGGCGTCAGTCATTCTTATCCCGAAACTGGGACACCCCCTCGGTCTCTTTAATGTAAGGCCCATATAGCTTACATCCTGTATAGGCAAGGTGGCCGAACACGTCATTAACAAGCGCATTTCTAAACACATTGAAGAGCATGGTCTCTTTCCGTACAACATGATTGGCTTCGGGCCGGCACTCTCGACCCAGGACACCATGATGTTGATCAAACATCAGATTATCGACGTGCAGACGAGAGATGCCAGGGCAATCCTGGGCCTTGACCTGGAAAACGTCTTTGACAATCTCTTGCACACGCATATTCTCAAACCTATCTCTAGTTTGACTTGGCACATAGATTCCATGCATTCATCAGCTCCTTCCTCAAAAGCATAACGGTCACGATTAAGATAGGATATCTCAAATCAGAACCACTCATTCTTGGCTCCAAAGATATGCCACAAGGTTCGGTGGTCTCACCACTTTTATTAAACATTGCTCTCTGTGGGCTCTCCAAGAGGCTTTCTCAAGTCGAGGGCATAAGTCATACCCTTTACGCCGACGATATCACCGTCTGGTGTACGGGCGGCAGCGAGGGAGAGTAGAAGAGGCACTCCAACAGGCTGTGGATTACACCGAGGCTTTCCTTAGTGAAACCGGACTTGGACCCTCTCCGAGCAAGTCGGAACTTTTGCTGTACAGACCCAAGAGAAGGGGCGTCAAACCTAAGAACTGGGTCCCCCTCTCGGACGTCAATGAAAAGCTTCGCACCAGTTCTGGTCCTCTCATCCCTAGGGTAGAGGTCATCAGAGTTCTTGGCAGGTTTATGGTCTGCCCATTAGTGCTAATGGCACTAATGGGCAGACCATAAACAAGCTGACAGGTAAAACAGAAGGCATGGTTATGCTTATTACTATAATCTCCAACTTTCGAGGTGGCCTCAGGGAGGGCAATTTACTGAGGTTGTTCCACGCTTATTTAATGAGTAACATTACCTACGTTGCTGCCATACACTGCTGGCAGGGTCATGAAAAGACTAAGTTCAATCTCCTGATCCGCAAGAGCATCAAGAGAGTGCTAGGTCTCCCTTCGAGCCCTAGCACGGAACGCCTTATGAAACTGGGTATTCACAACACGTTGGAAGAGATAATCGAGGCGCAGCATATGGCTCAGACGCCCAGGCTCTCTTCCTCGGCCTCGCGCAGGAGCATCTTGGCCGTCCTAGGATGTAATCCAGCTCTAGAAGAGGAACACAAACATAATCTCACTATGGAGCGAAGGACTTACATTACAGTCTCTCCTTTGCCCCCAACGTGCACCCGCAGCACAATGAGGGAGACGGAGGTCCAGGGGTCAAGCCCTGCTCAAAGACGTTCGTGCAAACCCACAGTCTGCATGCTTCGTAGACGCGGCGCAGTACGGCTGATCGGCCAACTTCTCGGCCGTCACGGTTCATCACACAGGTTCTGTTTTCCACTCTGCTTCTATCAGGAACGCCACTCCAGCTAAGGCTGAGCAGGTAGCTATCGCCCTTGCTCTTCTTGACGATTCTAAGCAACAGATCTACACAGACTCACGAGCGGCGGTCAGGGCCTTTGCGCCCGGATCGGTATCAGCTGAAGCAACTCGCATTTTAGGTCACAGGGATATTTCTCCTCACACAATCATCTGGTTTCCGGCTCACCTCAGATCGCATCTGGCCTCCATGGCCAACTTGAACGAGATCGCCCACGCCCGAGCGCGCGAACTGACCTGCCGCGCTGGGCAACCTAGGGGATCTTCAGACTCCAATCTAGCAGTCTTTAGGGACGTTCTCCTCACTTTTAATGAAATCATCAAGCATTATCAGTGGGGCAGGAGGGTCTTCCTCCTTCCTCACGCAAAGCTCTCTAGAGCACAGGCATCTAGCCTCCGCATGCTTCATACCAGGTCATATCCCAGTCTTTATACCCACAGCCAGTTCATCAAAGCCCTTGATCCAGCATGCCCGCACTGTGGCGCCGCTTGTAGGTTAGACCACATGCTCAGGCAGCGCTCCACATTACAGGGTCCTCAACACATAACCGAAGAGGAATGGAAGTCCATGCTCAGGAGCTCAGACCTTCCACATCAACTCAGGGCCGTCCAGAGGGCCCGCGACGCGGCGGTGAGGCTCGGCCTACCCATCCCGACGTGGGAGCGGCCCGCTGCTCTACCACCTTGAGCGGTAGCGCTCCTAAGGAGCCCAATAAAGTTCTCTGTCTGTCTTGTTCTTACCTGTTTCGCGCAGGGGTGATATCCCACGATGATATCTCTTTGGTGAGCCAATTCTTGTCTGTAATTTTGCACTGAGCCTGTGGAAATAAGGCAAACCAATAGCAACCATTATAACAGAACTTAAGAAATTTGTGCCCATATCGAATATAATTTGTTCATCCAAACGCAGACATCCTACCCTAGCACTCGAAATGAAGAACAGCTGCACTCCGGTGATGTTCTCCAGACCAGATAGGCGAGTGTCTACATTCGCACATTCGTCTTCAAGTACTCTGGAGTATGCCTGTAAATGAAACAGAGAATGATTGAGTTAGTCTGTAATCAAAATGTGAGACCTAGCTTTCAGTTCACATAGGGGTTATGTAGCAATGGAATTCCTTCAGTTTTACTTCATTTTATGCAGCCTAATGATTGAAAATTTTTTAACTTTGGTAGTAGCCGGTGGCAGAAACAATGAGCGGGAAGGGTCTTAGGTTATTTTCAAAATATGGACCGAATGTATATTTATGTCAATAGTATACTTTGTCCATGATAAGGCGTAGCAATCCTGTGCTGCTACACTTTTTTATGCCAGATGGTGTAACCACACTTCTGTGTTTCTGTGCTTAATTTCAGCTTGTTTCCGTTTAACGCCGTCTGTCATAATGGCCTTTATAAGGAAAATTTCAAGGTGAGGCGAATAGCAATAGGATACGTTCGGAAGACTGGGTGTTTTCCTGGCAAGGAGTACGTTGCGAGGTTTAGAGCGTGCAGTACGTGCAAGGAGCCTATCGTAAAGGGTAACGTGCCTCGTTTCAGCACTACGAACGGGTACGTATCTCCTCCTTTGCCTCCGCACATACCCAAGCTCAACACCGTCGATGACCGACTGATTGCGCCACGCCTTCCATTCATGTGCGGCCTGCGTCCGACATCCTGAACCCGGAACAGTACTATAACCATACGCGTATGACGAACGAAGAACAGCGAGTTTCTGCGGGAGATCATCTACCCTGCCATCACGCCAGGGTCCAAGCCCCTTTGGGTCTTCCTTACGGGCCCCGCGAGTTGCGGCAAGACGTTCGTTCTTCGGCTCGTGATTGACGTGTATAATCCATACTGCAACGGCGGCAGTTCCGATTCCGCGTAAGAAGCCTACATGGTCTGCGCCAGCACAGGCAAGGCGGCAGTTGCAGTTGGGGTAAGGACCGTCTACGCAGTCTTCAAGTTCACTTGTCAACGTGACGGTGGTCTGAGCGATAGTGACCTAAACACGTCATCATAGACGAAGTGAGCATGCTCTCTGCCGACGCGTTCGATCGCATCAACCGACGCGTTCGATCGCATTTATACACGAATGGAACATTCCCTATACAAGCCATTCGAATCATTGGCTGCTCACTAGAGTGGACTCACGGGATCGTCTGGTTCCCCGGGCACGAAGGCCTGCGGGCCAACGAAGAGGCGGACTGCGCAGCTCGAGGTCTCACTAGCAAAGTGGCTGACCACACCCTCATTCAGCCCCCGACAGACCGAGTAGCCACCCACGAGTTATTAACCACAAGTGAACAAACACTGGAGGACCAACGTCTCACAAGAAGACATACGCTCCCCTGCACAAATCTCTCAATAGACTCCAGGCTAGGGACTGGTGCCGCCTGAGAACAAACAAACACCCACCCTTGTCCCCGCTACACGCCATCTCCCCAGACAGATACAACTCCCAGACATGCCCTGGTGTAGCACACACAGAGCGACATTCGCGCACATAACGCATCAATGCACAGACAGACCGGACGAGCCACTCTCGCCATGAGTCACAGCACACACACTCAATACGTGGTCTCCGGAGGCAAGATTCTCCAATCTGGACCTGAGAAGCCAACTGGCGACCCTCGACCAGGCCCGGCGAGCCACGGTTGCCAGCCTTGTCAGAGGGAACCACCCAGAAATAAACTGCGCATAGCTTTCTCTGTCAATAAAGTTTCACCACCACCACCACCACCCTCACCCTGAATATGCACAGAAAGACGGGGCTTGTCTGCCGGTGCAGGCAGTTTCCCGTGGTTCAGGCCGGTGCCGTTACTGTTCGCAAGTCGCAGGAGGCCACCTACTCGGACGCGCTCAGACGTGGTGTACGAGTACGACCGTAGGCATCCTCACAAGCTGATCTACGTTGCACTCAGTAGGTGCACGGACATCATCCGGCTATACCTCACCCACGCCAAGGGAGATCACAGCTTCTGCCACGCCCGAGAGAACCGGGACCACGACCTGCTGGACGAGTTTCGGCGGCTAGGGAGCCACCACCTTCCCACCTTCACCAAAGCGTATGCATCTAGACTCGCCGAACTGCAATATGCCTTCTCGCTGGCGGCTCTCAACGTTAGGTCGCTGCGCCTGCACGCGCCGGACGTGGTCCACGAGTCCCTAGTCAGGTGGGTGTCCCTCCTGTGTCTCTCCGAGACGTGGTCCAATTTCTTCGTTCAAATCGATGGTTACACCGGCGTCGCGTGCGACCGTCTAGTTGACTCGCGAGCGGGCTGAGTTGCCATATACGTGCGGAACGACGTAGCCGCCGCGTTTCATCCACCACCCAAGAATTAGAAAGCATGAGGTGTTGTGCCGACGCGTGTGCTGTAAAGATAGCTGACGGGACGGTCGTTGCCACCGTGTACGTTCAACCTGCCTCTTCCAAGCACGACGTAGAGGAATTTATGAAGGAACACTTTGGATTGCTGCTCGATATGGCTGATGACGATCTTACTACAGTCCACGTCGTTGGCGACTTCAGCATGGACGTGTAGCGGCCAGATGGCTAGGGCTACAGTGCTACACCAATCCCAAGGTGCCAACGACCACGAGGCGCTCGTGTTTCGGACTTGACCTCCGCCACGATCCTGTCCATCGTCGTCACCGAACCCTTCGCCGTCTACCATAGCGCCCACAGAGCAATAGTACCTTCCGTGAAAAAATAAACCGCACCAAAGCATTTATATATCTCTGTGTTCTACATCTAGATATACCATCCATACAGCTTCGATGGTTATCCACCTTCAGAGACCCTCACACGGACATCAACCGGCTATACCTTACCCACACCAAGGGAGATCACCATGCCCTGAATTTTTTGACAGCAATTTTTTTTCCAAGTGAGAACAAAAGTCTGGAGGGCAGCATAGAGCACTGTGCGCATTTCGGGATGAGCGCAATGAACTAATAATAAGGTGCTCTGTTTAAACAACTACGTTTCTCTCACTATTCCTACGTCTTGTACATTGTGAGTTGCAATTTGCTTGTCTAATTAGGTTTAAATATGCGTTCCATATGAATATCATCGAACTACAAGTACACGCGCATTCATGATTCAACCCTGTGAGCCGCTCACCTCAAATGTACATGGCGCTTGGCCTTCCTTGCTTCGTGGTCAGCCAGTGCAATGTGTAGCTTAAGGTAATATGTGCGCCTAATATTCATTCTACAAGCACACGAATGATTTTTGCTTTGCTTCGGAATAAAGAATCGAGGCTCCGTAAACATGGTTGTTAATTTGGGCTTGCCCTCGTGCTGGTGCTGCACCGCACTTGATTTTTATTTAAAAGTGAACGCGATAATGAAGCGCAGTTACCTGTTTTGACATCTTTCGCAATGTGAAGCGAACAGCTCGCAGGATGGCTCTGCAGTAATACTAATAATCACAAAACACGCAGCCTAAACATTTAAGAGTAATTTGGGAGGTTTAGCAAACTGAACAGCCATGAGCTCATGAATGTTCATGCTAAATGATATATTTTCATATTGCTTTGTCATGTTTTAGGGGCGTCTATAACTTGCATGCACTCAGAAAAATTAATGGGCAATTTTTCGAAACTTAGTACTATTTATTCACCATTTGTTCAAAAACTTCGGCAGAGGGGAAACTGGTTTCATCCGGGGTTACGGCCCCATTCTTATAAATACATCTAGCACGTTTCCTAAAAAATGTTATCGTGCGTAAAAACCTGTTCTCGCATGCAACCACATTATGTATCAAGAACACTCCTCAAAAAAATGAGCACCTGCAATAGTTTGATATTATGTGCCATTGGCGTAAGAATATTAGTTACCACTTCATCGAAATTATAGGAGATCAATATTCACGTAAGGCATTTTTAAACCCACTTTGAAAGCCGTCTGAAGGCCAGTGTTGTCAGCAATGTCTTGGTCCGTGCCTGCACCCGGCATCTGCGATGGAAGGTATAAAATAAACCCACAGTGCATAGTGTTAGGTGGAAATGGTACGGAAAATGCGTCACATTTGTTTCACCGTTATATCTTTTAAACTGCGTATCTTGTTCGTAAATTAAATATTGATTGCATTCCGAAAATGATCCGATGCTTTATCCCATACCGCCCCTCACAGTCCGCGAGTGGCTAAAGATAAACGTCATAGTTTAAATTTTGTTTCATACTATACCGTTTCTGTTGCCATTGGGTGTTTAATACGTGAGATCTCTATGCCTCCACAATTTAAAACAGCAGGCGTAGGTGCCTGCAGTACTGATATTACTTAATAGTTCTAGCGGTCTCGTTGCAAAGTTTTCAATGAGTGCATGTATATTAAAGTCAAGGACATGAATACAAAATACTTACCCTTAGGGTGGCACTCCGATCAAGTTCCT
The DNA here is from genome assembly GCF_013339745.2 of Dermacentor silvarum. Lineage (NCBI taxonomy): Eukaryota > Metazoa > Arthropoda > Arachnida > Ixodida > Ixodidae > Dermacentor > Dermacentor silvarum. Next base: position 44,037,755 of record NC_051164.1, on the reverse strand, counting down.
AAAATAAATATTGTTTGCGTTATAAATGCTCGTAATATCATTCAAGGGGGCATTTTTAAATGAGCGTAAATGTAATTCAACATGGAAAATAAACTGTTATAATGAGATATCTCGTCTCACGCGTTAAACTATGGGCTGTCTTACGAGACATCAAGAACAAAGAACACTACAATAGTACATTTGAAATGGCGACCACTCCTACAAGTAATACGCACTGGCAGTAAATAATATATATATACTCTTGCAAGATGTTTCCATAAGGACTAAGTAATAGTATTTAAAACAGCTGTGATTAAATAAAAGGGTGGCTCGTTCTGGGTCACGCCATCAACGGTGGTGACAATGAGGCGACGGGTGATACGTCGTAATTTGTCGCTAATAAACAAAAGTAAATTATTGCATCGAAACTTTTTATTTCAGCAGGGTCACCGTGACTGCGTAACTCAAAGGAGCTCTCGGTACAACCAAAGTTAATTTTTGATCTTGCGAAATTTGATTACCCACGGAACTGCTGCATGACAAATTGTGATCTCTATGAGCTATCGAAAAAAATGAAAGTCTAAAGCATGCGCATAGCTTCGCCATTCGGGGAGACGTTTCTGCTTATGTATAAGTTAGAGAACAGAAAGAAAACCCGTTCACTGGGTCGGATGTTCTATTCTGCCCTTCCTCGTCTTTGCCCGCGCCCGCAGTCTGAGCGCGCGAGCCTAAGTGCGTCTCTCTCTTCATTACACTCGGCCACGGTGCCGCAGATAGCTCAGTCGCTTGTGAGGGCACGCTGGTGATGGAAAACCATAATCGACAATACTTGGGAATGGGCGTTGTCGTGAACACTGTCCTGCACGCAACCAGCATTTCTGGGTAGTCGGTACTGAGTGTTGCTCTCGTGCCGCATGTCTCACCGATGATTATCTCGTCGCAGTTGGTAAAACATGACGGGCGGTCTCGGACACAGAACCGCTGTCTACCTCGCTAAACGGGGACGGTTGCACTGATCGCGGTCATGTGCAGTGCGTAGTGTAGGTGTCTGAGGCAATGATGGCGCGAGTGGCCGTCTCGGTGTGTGACGCGACTTTCGCTTTCGCAAGGCGCAGCTGCCAGGACAAGGCACTCCGAGGTGCTCAACCTGGCAAGTATTGAGAGAAATTCGCGTGCTACCGAACTGTCCTGGTCAGAAGCCGTGCAATAGGAAGGAGATTACAGGCTTGCGATGTGCGTTGCGAAAGTAGGAGTTGCGAGCTTTTTAAGGCTAGAAACTGTAAACAGCTGTGCCTGTGCTGGAAACGATGGATTTTTGTACGTCTGGTCTGTTCGCCTCTTGATTTCTCTCAGCGGAGTTTGAATGTATTTGAATTTGACCAATGGCTGCTTTGAAGTCATGAGGTGTGTGTCTTGCGTAGAGCTTGGAGATTGCGTCACCAAGTCTAGTGTATGGGATGGGATCTCGGGCTCTGGCAGTGATGGTGTGGTGCAAGATGCCCAAGCAGAGTCCAAAGCTCGCGAAAGGACAAGTAGCTCGCAACCGGGGTCTACAGCAGGCAGTCCGCGACTCTATCGGCCAAAACCTTGTTAGGTGCAGCCGCAGCGGCTAGATGGTGCTGCTCCAGCTTCGCGGGTTTGGCGTCGCAGAAGCTCGGCTGCCGTAGACGGCCATGCCAAAGTAGGAGCGGTCGTCACCGGGTGCTTCCCACCGTCTTCGGTAAAGCCGACGGCGACACCTGGTGCGCCGGAGCCTGCGAGGGTGCAGCCTGCGGGCCTCTCTATCGAGGCGCTACTTGGGGCAAATGCCACGACTAGGTGTTGTACTCCACGAGTTTCAGTTGCTGAGCAGTGGTGATTGGGTCATCGCAGGCCTACGTGAACGGGTGGAGAACAGTAATCAAAGCTGTGCTCCATTCTACCCAGGACCGGTACTTCTGACCTACGTAGCTCGCCCACGCCTCAGCACCATCTCGAAACCGGCCCGCTGCAATTAGCCATATCTTGTTGTCGGGCAAGGCATGGCGAGCCCTGAACGCGTTCGCTGCTCGCACCCACGGAATGGTGTTATTTCTAAATCCCTGGAACTCCGGTAGTTCCGATGATGATGCTAAGGTTGCAGGCGGGAAACCAAAGGGGGCCGAAACGATCGAGTTCAGCTACAGCGACATCAGCAAAATGCTCACATGACGTCCGTCAAGCCGCCCGCTAAACCATCCGTTGACCACGGGGAAGAATACGCACACGCTGAGGCGGCGGTTGCGGCCGCTGTACTCAGGTCACCCGGACCTGTGGCCAAGGGTGCGTGTACGACATCCGTTGAGATAGCGCTGGTGGTGGCCGCGGTACTTACTCCAGCCGGAAGCGTTGCCAGGGGAACGTGAAAGGCCTTCACCTGTTGCAGGAGGCAGGCAGGACGAGGCTTAGGGCAGAAGCGCCTCAAGACTGGGCTTTCGTCGACTGCGCCGTTCTAAGCAAGAAAACAGAAACAATACCCGTTCACTGGGGCGGCTGTTCTATTCGGCCGTACTTCATCTTTGCCCGCGCCCGCAGTCCGAGTGCACGAGCTTAAGTGCGTCTTTCTATTCATTAAAATATGTCACACAGTGGCAGGTAGCCAGCACGCTGCCATCATATTTCTTCATTCACATTCCCTGCTTGTTTTTGTCCACGTGAACATGTCATGCACGAGTATTTTCGTCCTGATGAGTTTTTGTTTTTCCTTTCTTTCTGCTTGTCCTTTTTGTTCTGTAGTCTTCTTGTTTGCGCCCACCAAGGTGGAGCTTGTCTCCGAGGACACTAAGACAGAATGCCTGATTTCATTGCTCATGCTCGCCGTCGCCTTTCATCTCGTCATCCCGCACATGCGCCCGTTTACTTCTGCTACCACATTACTCCTTTTCACTCACACACTCCTCTTCTCGATCTGTTCTATTTGTATTTATGGCCCTCGTTTCATCATGCCTTCTATAGTCCTTGCTTTACAGACCCATGATCGACGAGTACACCCATGCCGCTTCAACAACTTGCATCGGTTGACTTGACACCATGCCGGAGCTGCCAGGGCTCTGTTCATGGCGCAGCAACCCGACGACTCGGAACATCTTTTTTACAGCGTAAGCTGTTATGGGCTCATTCCAATAGCGTTTCGGTTCGCGATGGTGTCCGCCGCCGCCTCCGATGCCGGCGACCGTAACCGCTATCGCCGGAAATGCGAAAAAAAGTACCCGGTCCGCCCCGCGATTGAACCCAGGCCCGCTGCACCGGAGTCGGATACTTTACCACACAGCCACGCAAGCTTTTTGTTTCTTCATTATCAGAGCCACGCAAGCGCTTGCCATCAGGCAGCGTAAAAATGCCCTATAAACGCTCCTTAGGCAGGCGCGCAGGCGCAGACGACGAGATGCGGTTCAGAGGAGGCGCGCAATCAACGCGATGCCGAGCCTCCGCCAGTCTGGCGGCGCCATCTAGTTAAGGCGCCTGCAAACACAGCGTGACCAACATGCAAGTTGCAAATAGCAGTTGCATGCTGCATGTAACTAGACCTGGTTAATTCAAGCAGGCTAGGTGACTATTTGTCACCAGCCGGTTTTGAAGATCCCAATAAACAATCATCATCACCGTCATCATCAACAACAACAACAACAACGTACCGTGCCACGAGTCAAGAGATGTGAGATGTGCGCCACGTATTCTGGATAACTGTTCGGTACACGTTATGGCGTCTCCTCGCAAGGTACAATGCGCTGCTGCAGAGGCGAATCGTAAAGCTACATGCGCGGCTTCCAACAGGCATCATCGGGCTCATCAGACTGCAGCCGCAGCTCGCCGTTGACGCCGACACCGGGCGGAGAGTTCAGATCGTTCTCGTCAAAATCGAGGCGAAGACACTTTGCCGCGAAGACCTTGTTGTATGTGGTGCCGAAATTGGGGCTACCCTTGCGCCGCTCAACCAGCTTACGCTGTGACTGTGCTGCGTGTGCCGCGCCGGCCTGTGACTTTGTTTTCTTCATTTCTTTCTGGCTTACCAAGCGTGTTTTTGCGGTTAGAGTGATGTTTTCGGCATCGTGGAAGGGTAATCTACTGATACAGAAGAAATCATTTTCCCCTTTAATGTCCCTTTAAGTTACTGCAACAACATGTCCTTCAGCAAACACCAACTAGGCTAACAAACAGCTCGAAGAAACACGAGAGCTGAAGATTCCTTCAGCACAAGCATGCGTGCGGTAACGTGATCAAACACTTGCTAGAGGTGGGGGCAAGGGACGCGCACCTATCCGCCCTCTTCTCCTAGCGCTCACGTCTCCTCTCCTCTACCCTTGGTGTAATTGCGCATAGCTGTTCACATGCGGGTCACACATGATATCTTGGAGGTGATCTTCGGCAAGTGCAAAAAGGCCTAGCCAAGGTGGTTGCTGCGAGTGCCGCGCAGGCCTGTGACTTTTTTTCTTTTTCTCTCCTTTCTTCCGTTTTTTTCTCTTTTCTTTTCTTTTTATTTACCTTTTCCTTTGTTACATATTTTTACATCTCTTTTCACCTTTCATTTTCCTAATAAATCAACCGGACGGAATGCCGACACGAGACATATAATTTAAATGCAGACCTTTCATTCCTCTGCCAAGATCCGTTTATTGTACGCTTTACTTATACTTTTGCATGTTGGCTCCACCTTGGCTTTTTTCATTTATACACAATTGGCTTGCTTAGTGAGTTTACTTTTGGATTTTCGACCCCTTTTTTATTTTGCTCGTGTTTGGCTTTTAACCTGCGATACCTTTGGTGGTGCGGGTTTACCTCACGTTTATTTAGGTTATCTTTTGCATTCAGGGGCTCAAACACTCGCCGTTCCATCCGCATAGTGCAGCTTAGTCATGAAGAGTGCGGATCGGCGTACCAACGGTTCCCGGTTGAAGTTCACGGTTAAACAGCGACTGCAGCGCGCAATCCTCAGTATAGGGAATTGAAACAAAATATTGAAGAACCACATTCGCCCGGCGAAGCACTTTTAAAAACGATAGTCTTTCTTGGGCCACCTAAACGCGAAAAACTCTGTCCGTCCGCCCGCCCGTCCGTCCGTCCGTCCGTCTGTCTGTCTGTCACTCGATACAACCGTCCGTCCAAAATGAAGCAGATAAAAGCATGCATGAAGACGAAGTATATATAGCCTAAACTGTTTCGAGCTACTAGCACTGGTAGCACGGGGTCATACACGTCAACGTTATACAGCGCAAAGGAAACCTCAGGCATATTTGAGGCAAAGTATATGTGCACAACGGTGATCCGCAGCGTTCATCTCATTAAGAATACACATAGGACTGGTTTCTATGTTAGTGGATGAAAAATGAACGCGTTATAAATGGTGTCGAAGAGAATACGCGTTAAAAACAAGCCGACTGGAGCCGCGGCTCTGTAGCCGGCTTTAAGCCAACAGTAATAAAAGGTCCCAACAGATGGCTGGAGAGCAGGGCGAAGGCGGGAAATTTGAATTCAGTTCAGCAAAACCCCCATTGCACCCATCATGGGAGGAGTGAGAGGGCAGGGGAAGAGCGTAAGTGGTGGGAGGGGGGAGAAGAGCGGGTGTTACGTATCAGGGGCGGCAGAAGACTATCGTCTTTCGACGTCATTTGCAGTGAAGCAAGCAGATATTCGGCCAATTTTTTTTTTCGCGCAGCTCCCATGCTCCGTAACCTTACCCGTTTAGCCTTTCCGCCGCCCATGAGAGCTGCGGAAAGCGGTTTTCGTATACTGCTACTGATTTAAATACATCTTTTTTATGACCAGCCACTTAATCACCGGCAACAGTTACACAAACTGTATGTATACCGCGCACGATCGCCGTGGTTGAACGAACGACATAAAACAACACCTTTGAAAGCACAAATGTGTACAAATAGCTATGCGAGTCCTCTACGGAAGCGTAGTGATGTGGTGTAGTGGTTAGCGTGTTTGTTTTTCACGCGATGTACCCGGGCTCGATTCAAAATGTTTTTGCAATGTGTGTTTGTGTGCTTCGTGTTATCCATATCCTATAACGTGGTTCTATGCTATGTGTATGAAACCACGCGAAAGACTACTCTGGGCGCCACCTGTCTATAAATAAAACATTGCAATTAGTTCGCATAACATTTGAGCCGCTACATAGCCGGACAGGTTTGAGCTGAAATACTGCATAAAAATTTTGCTTTATGCGTGCCATTTTCCAAGCGGGCTTACTGTGCAACGAATGGGGTTGTTTAAAATAGGCTGCATACGGAGTAGGCCACTTGCAGTGAGTTATTTGTAAGCGTAGAAACTTTAATCTACTTTCCGCATTATATCCGTTCTTTTAAGGCGATATTACTGCTATTATAGTGTACCTACAATAATACATATAGAGAAAAATATATATATATACGTTGATGTATTCGAATACTTCGAGGTAAATACAACTGCTCGAAATAAATTTTCATAGGTATTTTAAGAAAGGTTAGTCATTTTACAAGCACAGACCCAGTATTTTTCTTCATCTTTCTGTGGTTTTACGTGCCAAAACCAGTTCTGATTATGAGGCACGCCACAGTGGAGGGCTCCGGATTAGTTTTGACCACCTGGGGTTCCTTAACGGGCACTACAACGCAAGCACACGGGCATTTTTGCATTTCGCCTGCATCGAAATGCGCCCATGATTTTTTCCGAGCAGCAGCATCAACCAGCTAAATACATATTTGCTTTAATACACGATACATCATATACATTTATTCATAGCAAAATATATACAATTAGTATTACACATCTTTGAAGTCGCACCTGTTTACCCAACAAGAATGCAGTGAGATTCTCACCTGAAGCGTCTTTTTGTTGACAGCTCCGTATTCTTGTTCGAAGCATGAAGTTCGGCTCGCAGCCAATTTTTTGAATTCTTCAAATTTGCTGTGGCCCAGGATTGGCTTGATACCTAGGGCAAAGAATAGGAACAAATGCGTTTTATACATGAATATGTTGATTTGCACGTGTACACATGTATTGCCGCGCAACATTTCATTGAACACATTATAGAAGCTGTATTTTGAGACAAGTGAACTTTCAAGTATTTGATTATCTTTTACCTTTTGTTTTGTAATAGAATGGAAGCAGCAATATTTCCATCACCTATAGTGTTTCACTCATTTATAGTATATAGACTGAACAGGTGCAGGTATATTAGCGGCTACAAGTTGTTATATAAACATTAGGATTGTATATGGAAACTAGTAAGCCATTTTAAAAACAGCATGTTTTGGATGACGTGCAGTGAAGGACGCGATCTCATTCAAACATTTTAAAAAGTAGCAGATTCAAGGAAGACTGCAGAAAATGGAAGGTTTGAGCACGATGGTTTGTAATCGTAGAAGTCACGTAGATTTTGCTGAATTAGGAAAAAATGATAAAGACGCACATGCCTGAAGCAGCTCCAGGATATTTTGTCCACTTATGATGGAAGCCTATGAGCCACAATGATTACAGGCAGCGTCGTGCAGGATGAAGGCGTGGTGTAGGGGTGCAGGACCGCACATGCCTATGAGCGCGGTATTGCCACCAAAGCCTTGGGCCATGTTTGTGTTTAGTTAGTACTACACGTTCGTGGTAAATTACGACTCCGGCTGGTGACCGGCAAATTAGGGCTTAATTACCGGCAATGATGAGTATAACTGAACATTGAAAACATTTATACTGCATATAAAAGGTAAAAAAGCTTGATTTTTGCCATGGCCACTGACGATTACCTCTTCTACTTGTGTGGCATTGTGGAACATTTATGAAGTGGTATCGTATTCGTTGCAGCATAAGAAGAATGAAGATGCACTGATATTACCATCGATGCTGAAGGTAGACCCCAGTTCGCGAGCAATTGTAACGCCGATGGCACCATAGTTCAATGAGCTGAAATAGAAGAAAGCGTGTGTGTGTCAGTATTAATCCACTAGACGACAGCATCGTTTTACATTTGAAGGGAGGATTTTTTTGCCTAGCCCAACATGGTTTCGCCTCTGTCCTGTGCAGGATCAGTATCTTGCCGCACACACACGCACACACACACACACACGCACACACACACACACACAACACACACACACACACACACACACACACATATATATTGTCACGAGCTCTCATAACAGAGGGCAGAAACAACGCGAATGACCACGGGGACTCTCGGTGGAGAAGGAAGACGACGTTCGGCTGGTTGCTTTTGTGCCGGGCTTGCAACACGCCAACCGTTACGATTTATCTGCCCTGCAGATTTGAATAAACGCTTCGCGGCGTAACATTTGGTGAAGCTGTGCTGGGTACCTCCCACGATCGACAACGGAATCGTCCGTACAAGACCTTCGGAGAAGCCGCCGCCTTGCCGGACTTTTGCCATCGGCCACCATCATGCCTAGAGAGGAACATGCTCCCAGTACTGCATCGGCAGGACCAGCTCCGATTCAACACTACCGAGAGCCAAGCACGTTCTCCGCAAAGGCAGGAGAAGATGTCGATGAGTGGCTCACCCATTATGAAAGGGTAAGCCAGGACAATCATTGGAACGCCGTCTCCCAACTGAAGAACGTTGTTTTCTTTTTGAGTGGCACAGCGATGGTGTGGTATGACAACCATGCGGACGCGCTAAATACCTGGGCCTGTTTCGTTGACGAGATTAAGAAGTGTTTTGGCGATTCGGATGCCAAGAAGAAACGAGCGGAATCAACGTTAGCTCAGAGGGCTCAGGTCCCTGGAGAGACTTGCACCACATTCATCGAGGAAATTCTAAAACTGTGTAAGACCGTAAACCCCCTTATGTCAGAAGAGGATAAGGTGGGACACCTTTTGAAGGGAATCGCGGAAGATGTGTACAACTTCCTCATTGGGAAAGATAACTTGGAAACAGTATCAGATGTGGTACGGCACTGCCGTACCTTCGAAACACTGAAGACTCGTCGAATTGCCCCGAAATTTGGACGGCTAGCTAATGTGACGACTGTAGCCAGTGTGGACACGAATCCACCAATAGACTTATCGTCCACCATTCGGCAGATTGTCCGTGAGGAACTCCTTCGACACGAAGAACAAGCACGGTATGTGGACCCACGTTACAGCTCCTGTGCTTTCCGAGACGCCATGTGTGCAACCCCCTCGACTCATTGGCAGCACTCAGTAAACGCCGCGGACTTTGGCAGCTATAGAGATGGTCCACATCATGAACTGAACCAGCCATCCTATAACGATTCTTTTGATCAAAGCCTTGATCAGCGCCCACGCAACGGTCGCTCACGACGACCAGCCACTGCCTATGACTCGCAACGACAGTATATTGGTTACTCTCAACGCACGGCCACGGCTGAACAGTGTCATCAGCATCCCGATGTTCGCCCTATGCCTGTGTGCTACAGCTGTCGCACACCAGGTCACATAGCTAGATACTGCACCCAACGTCGACCATCGGGCTATGGGCAATCGATGCCATCTGCGTGGCAGAGTGGTCGTATCATGGACAACCAGCGGCCAGGGAACTGCTCTCCAGGAAGCCACTCCCGAGAAGAAACGCCACGTACCTACACCTTAGGAAGCTACTTTAAAGAGGGAAGACCTCGTAACCGTTCGCCTGCTTCCGACCGCACCCTGACACCACCACCAGCTTTCCGAGCGTATCGATCACCATCTCCACGGCGGCGCATCCCGTCATCATCTCCGCGGCGCCGCTTCCCGTCACCCCCGCCGGAAAACTAGCCAGCGCGACCGATGGGGGTGAGGTCGCTGGAAAATCTGTGCTGCCGGCTGAGATACCTCCAACTATTTTCATGCTGAAGAACAGGGTTCATGTGTGTATTGACGGTGTGTCTACCATGGCTTTAGTCGACACGGGTGCAACTGTTTCCGTCATGAGCGTGCTGTTTAAAAGTCTTCTGGGACGCAAACTCATGTTATGTTAGGACCAGAGCACAAGTTTTCGTGGAGTGGGTGGTGACTCATTATATCCGATCGGAGTTTGTAATGTGGATGTGTCATTGGGTGGTCGAGTTTTTAACACTGAGTTTATTGTCCTTCCTCGTTCCACCCACGATGTGATTCTAGGGATCGACTTTTTACAGTTATGTGGCGCAAATGTTGACTGCCGCACGGGAGAACTCAGTGTGGGCGAAAGTGCTTTATCTGTGATCTTGGAAAACTCACCCAACCAAGAGAGTGTATTTTGCGTCTCCGAGGATACCGTTGTGCCCGCTTTATCCGCGATGGGTGTTTCAGTTGTTTTTTCTACTCGCAACCCGTTCGATGCTGCAGTGGACCCTGTACATTTGAACTGCCTAAAGAAAAACGTGCTGGTTCCTCATTGCATGGTATCGGTGCTGAATGGACGCACACGACTATAGGCGATAAATTGTTCTACTGAAGCGGCGGTGCTGCCTCAAGGCTTAAAGCTGGCCACATTTCAAGAAGACTCCCCGATACCCATGGCAGTGCTTACAGAACTTCCGGACACAGCAGAAGCCAGTAACATGCGCCCTGTGGACTCAAAATTCGTCTCCATGGTCGCTAAATCGCTCAGTGACCATAAGCGTGATGCGTTGGTGGCGCTCCTTGTGAAACACTCCTCAGTATTCGACTTCACGCAGCACGACGGCCCGACATCGATCCCTGTGTCTAGAACTCGCCACCGCATCAACACAGGATCTGCTCAACCAATTCGACAAAAACCCTATCGCGTGTCGCCCGCAGAGCATAAGATAATCAGTGAGCAAGTCGAAGAAATGCTAACCAAAGGAGTCATTCAAGAGTCATCTAGCCCTTGGGCAGCACCAGTGATATTGGTGAAAAAGAAAGATGGTACATGGCGATTCTGTATTGATTACCGACGCCTAAACAACGTTACCAAAAAAGACGTGTACCAGCTTCCGCGAATAGACGACGCAATCGATTACCTTTATGCGGCCTCGTACTTCTCCTCTGTTGATCTGCGGTCAGGTTACTGGCAGATTCCTATGCACACTGAGGATAAGGAAAAAACTGCATTTGTAACACCCGACGGATTGTTTGAATTTAACGTCATGCCTTTCGGGCTGTGCAACGCGCCCGCAACGTTCGAACGGTTCATGGACACTGTACTGCGTGGCTTGAAATGGGAAGTTTGCATGTGCTATCTGGAAGACGTTGTGATCTTCGGCCGAACATTTAGTGAGCATAACAAGCGTCTGGAGTTGGTTCTGAACTGCTTGGAGAAGGCTGGCCTGGTCCTCAATTCAAAGAAGTGTCATTTTGGGGAGCAACAAGCTATTGTGCTGGGACATCAGGTCGATAAAGAAGGCATCCGACCAGATCCACAAAAGACTGTGGCTGTAGAGGCATTTAGGGAACCTCACAGTGTCAAGCAATTGGGAGGTTTTTAGGCTTATGCTCCTACTTTCGCTGATTCATTCCCAGATTTGCTGACGTGGCCCATCCTCTCACGCGCCTTCTCCAGAAAGGCGTTCCTTTTGAGTGGACTACAGAGTGCGACTCATTGTTTCGTCAATTAAAGTTTCTCTTGAAGTCACAGCCTATTCATCGCCACTTCGATCCCTCAGCACCAACAGAGGTTCACACCGATGCGAGTGGTGTTGGCATCGGCACTGTGCTTGTTCAGCGCATCCGTGAAAGCGAGCACGTGATCTCGTACGCTAGCCGCTCCATGAGTCGCTCCGAGCGCAATTATACAGTTACCGAGCAAGAGTGCTTGGCGGTCATCTTCGCGGTGCAACGCTTTCGTTCATACCTCTACGGCCGCCCCTTCACAGTGGTCACGGATCATCATTCACTGTGCTGGCTTGTGAATCTGCGGGACCCTTCTGGTCGACTTGCGCGTTGGGCTCTCCGTCTACAGGAGTACGATTTTGTTGTTTCCTACAACAGCGGTCGACGGCACGCTGATGCTGACTGTCTCTCTCGGATGTCACTGCCGACGACTGAATGCGACGCTGACAACTTCGACCAATACATCGCTTTTGTATCTCCGGAATTTCCTGATATGTATACTTTCATATCCGAACAGCAGAAGGACAAGAGCTTGCAGCCACTCTTCGCGGCCGCACGCGAGCCTTTAGAAGATAATCGTTTTCGCCTACGTGACGGCGTCCTGTACAAGAAGAGCTACTCGACCACTGGCGCGCGCTACCTTTTAGTTGTGCCCAAGAGTCTCCGCGTTAAAGTGCTATGTGTCACGCACGACGATCCCACTTCAGGTCCTCTGGGATCCACACGAACACTCTACCGTGCTCAAGAACGTTTTTACTGGCCCAAGATGCGTCACGATACCGAGCAGTACGTCGCCAGTTGCACCGAATGCCAGCGTTACAAACGACCTACAAACACACCGCATGGTTGACTTCAGCCAGTTCCGCCTTCCAGTGCCCCTTTTGAACAAGTCGGCATATATCTCCTGGGCCCCTTCCCGCGATCCTCCAATGGCAATCGTTGGGTTATTAAGTGTGTAGACCACCTCACCCGTTATTGTGAGACGGCAGCGCTGACATCGGCAACAGCAACAGAAGTTTCTATTTTCTTGTTATATTCCGTTATTCTCCGACATGGGCCTCCTCGCATTATAATCAGTGATCGTGGGAGACAATTTACTGCAGACGTTGTCGAAGAGACCCTTCGTCTGTGCTCATCTAGCTTCCGCCACTCGACGCCATACCATCCACAAACCAATGGTCTGGTCGAACGTACCAACCGAACGCTTGCCAACATGCTGTCGATGTATGTCGATTCCGCACATAAGAACTAGGACAGCCTCCTACCTTTTGTCACCTATGCCTTCAACACTGTGAGACACGAGACCACCGGTTACTCACCGTTCTTCCTCCTTTATGCTCGTCCGCCTCGTTACACACTCGACACCATGTTTCCCTACTTCGCTCATGACAATGACTCTATTACCAAGGTCCTCTGTCGAGCAGAAGAGGCGCGACGCATTGCTCGGCTACGCACCTTGGCCTCGCAGGACCGGTCAAAGATCCGCTACGATGGTCGGCGCCTACATGTATATTATTGCGATAGCAATTATATGGACACTTGAACCGGATTTCTGCCGTCGGCGTCGCCGTCGTCGTCGCCGTCGCCGTGAGGTTCCCTATAGATAAAATCTTCGCCGCGCGCCGTATGCCCGAGAGGAAGCGTGCGGGGACGCGCGCTATCACGGAGAGCGAACGCACTCAATCTCCCACGCGCAAGCAAGGAAGCAGGAAGCCAGCGCCGGAGGGAGCAAGGGGGGGGGGGGGGGCGCACTTCTCTGCCAACAGCCGCGCTCGTCGCTCGCTCGCACCGTCTCTTATCTCCACACGGCATTCGCCGCTCAGTTTCCGTTGAAGCGATAGACCGCACGTACCTTCGCCCGCTGCGGCGTATGCTTGCTGCCAGCGTTTTGACAGTCGTTGTCTGCTGTCATTCAGTGTGATCTCTTCGTGTTTATGCGCGCTCACACCACGCTTGTTCATTCAGTTCGTAATAGTCGGGCCACATTTTCCAACGCACGCTACACACGCAATGCTGCCCGGATCGGCAGTGCAGCGCTACAGGTGTGTCCCTTCGCACGCGCTGCCCACGGGAAGCGCTTCTCATCAACACCACCGTTTCACACGCGCCTTCTCGTGGTCGTCGAGTCTCTCTTCATGTCGGTCTGCTTACGCCGCAGCACACCTGCTTACTTAATCAGCTCATGTTTACTACGATTCATATTGCTATCAAAGCCGCTCACCTTACTTCGTATGACATTGCTGTGTTGCTATCGCATTCATTGCTTCGCCCTTAGGGCGAAACTGTGACATTTTTTCGATCCTGGCGACCTTGTGTTGCTCTAGACGTCTTTACAGAAGCGTGGCTTCTGCCAGAAGTTGTTGGCCCACTATGTTGGGCCCTACGTTATACTTGAACGCCTCAGCGAGGTCAGCTATCGCATTGCACGCCTCACGAGCACTGGACGACACTCGGCCAAAACCGAAGTGACTCACGTTGCCCACCTGAAGCCTTGCAATTCACGAACGACTGACTGACTTGCCCGGCGGGCTTCATCAGCCAACGGGGAAATGTCACGAGCTCTCATAACAGAGGGCAGAAACAGCGCGAATGACCACGGGGACTGTCGGTGGAGAAGGAAGACGACGCTCGGCTGGTTGCTTTTGTGCCGGGCTTGCAACACGCCAACCGTTACGATTTATCTGCCCTGCAGATTAAAACAAACGCTTCGCGGCGTAACAATATATATATATATATATATATATATATATATATATATATGTAACGAGCCACACAAGGACAGTGCGTTGCATTAGTAGGGAAAGAGAAAGATGAAGACTAAAAGGCAGTGTTCGGGCGACGATGTTTGTCTCCGCCCGCAACCTCCAGCTCGCGTCACACAAGCCGACAGGATGAACACCTGGCAGCCACTTTATCTGCCGCACATCAACATAGAAGTCTTCCACGCCACGCTGTGAACCCGGAGCGCACAGCTCCCCCACCTTCACCGACGAGCATCATGATTGCATCACTGCAAGCCTTGGACATACCCAAGTACACCGGATCAGTGGACGATGGGCCCGAGGAAGATTGGTTCCAGCTTTTCGAGCTCCACGCATCCGCTGCATCATCATCGGAAAGAGATATGGTCTCCAACTTCAGTGACTACGTCACCGCTGAGGCATTTCGGTTTTACCTTACGCACATCTTCGAAAACGATGAATCGTGCACAAAACTCAAAGAAGAGATGAATAGTCGATTTCACGTATCAGTGCAGACGCCTCCATTATCCAACAGCTAGAGACATTTCAACTGTGGCGCCGCAGTTATCCGCAACCTCCACTTAGGAATCAACATCAGAGCCAAACAAGGTCTCCTATGGGGAGAACATCGATGAGTTTCCCATGTCATGATCCTCGCGAGAAGACGACGCACAAACGCGCACCTAGCATGATGATGACTGCCACAGAGCCACCTTCACCATATACGCTCTCGACACGCCACAGGAATCATGTTCCTGAACCATCCGACGCGTTCACACCGTTGTCTTGTACGCATGTCCCACCACCAGGTTTCGTGTCACGTGGCACTTTCACGGCTGTAAGACAACACGACATCTCAAGCCCAACTATTATTTATTCTGATCAGGCTAATTCGACTTTCTACCGACAATAGGCTAGAGGGAAACCACCAGCAGCATGTGCTCTATTTATGAGGAAGACAATACTCTTTCAGCAGCTACGGATGAGCCATGTGCATTTGGAGACGAAACCACTTCGAAACAAAGAACCTTTATTCCGATTACAACAACCCAAGGAACCGCTGCCACTGCATAAGCGTCGCAAACCCTAAGCGTCGAACTCTGCGAGATGACAATAGCACCCATTCATCATGTCGTCGCATCACTCAGAAGAGCCTTCTGTGAAGCCTGACACAATGCTTTTTCCACCAAACAAGTCTCCCACAAGCGAGGAATGCACCAGCTACCCACAGATTACCACGTCGATTTGCAAAACAAGTCAAAGGCCAATGCTGATGGAAACACAACCTCAGGAACTCCCGCCGCAACATCAGAAAGATAAACATCAACTCCTTCAACAACTTCAGCAAGAAGCAAAATGCTGCGTGTAATTTCCTGCTTTTGGTAGTATGAACTGTGCTAGAGGTGTATCGAACATTGAGATTTTAAAACTTGCGATAAAATTGTTTTCGTTATTTGGATTTATACTTACATCTTACGCGTACACTAGGTTTAAAACAGGAAGACGATTAATCAAACTGCATTTGTGCACTGCCACTGTGACTTCACAGACGTTATCCAACGATAGCGTCTATTGTCCATTGGTTGACATGGCACTCATAACGCTAACAGTTGAGCAAATGGCTACTGCCCATTAAATCTGAAAGTTGCCCAGACAGCATTACGAAATAAAGTATGGCAGCAATAGTAAACCTGTATTCTCCATGTTCGAAACAATTGCTCTACTCGCACACTGCTAGTTTATATTTGATACACAAACACAGATAAAGAAGCGCACAGCACCTTAGTGTTTTTCAAGTTCTTACCGTGGAAGTCCTCGCTGAAAAAATGGAGATACGAAGATTGGGTAGGGAATTTCTGAAAGAAGCAAATAATTTAAGTGTGTAGTTGATGTTGCAAGACTGCCTATATAAATTTAAGTGCAAACGGATAATAGCAACAAATGCTACGGGCATTCCATCAAATTGCGATGTTGAGTCACACCAAGCTGGCCTGGAAACATGTTGTAGTGTTTGGCTTCGCTTTAGTAGCCCCAATTACACCACTTTGCAAGTGAAAGTGAACCTAGAAATGTTAGAATGCAATTTGGTTGTTTTAGACGTGTTGTTGAATCAGTACACTTGCTGCGACATCTAGCCAGTGTTTAAAGCACGTGCCTTCAGGGAAACATTAATCCAATAGTACATTTTATATTATTTGAGATTACATTACTTCGTATGCGTGAACCTCCAAAGCGTGGCCAAATGCTAGGAATTCAAAGTTTTCCGACTACATAATACAATGTAACAGTCCGTTATTCTGTCAACTGTTCCGCACTCGGTACAATACAGCTAATTTGCTATCGGTGCTGCACTGAGTGCAATGGCGTTTTTTGCCTATTTTATTTTGGATCCTTTTGTGCAACGTATGTCCATTTCAGTTTTGTTGTCATTATGCATATATTTCAGTGCAAAGTTTAATTATTCTGTATATGAATGCTGCTGTTTCCTCCTCTTTATGTGCCTGTAAAGGCCTGTAAAAGCCTGTAGCATAAAAAATGTACCGTGCAAAAGCGTGTAAATATACACTCTAAAAACAAAGAGTTCTGGGAACTCTCTTTGAGGGAGTATCTGCTTGTCCCATATTTCACTCCCTTTTCAGGAGTAAAACGCCTGCATTTTGGATAGAGTACAGCAACTCCCCCGGGCAGAGTATCAGTACTGCTCCTAAACACAGTGTTAGAACTCCTTCCAGTGTACGAATACTCCACCCCACAAGAGTATTAGTACTCCCCCAAACTGAGTGCTTCTACTCCCCCAGAGTGATTGTACTCCACCCCACAAGAGTATTAGTACTCCCTCGAACAGAGTGCTTCTACTCCCCAAACAGAGTGCCTGTACTCCTCCTAACAGAATGTTTGTACTCCTTCAGGCAGAGTGCTGGTACTCCTCCCAGTTGTGGAAAGCACTGGCTATGCAGTGCCATGGTCACATCAGAGGCGATTCACAACACTTACATGTCGGGGATATTTGATTCCTTCATAAGCAGCTCCTGCACATATGCTTGGTAAATTGGATTTGATGTTTAGTCGCCGAGTCACTCGAATGAAACATCTTTTTCTTAAAAGGTCAACATTTTATTGATAAAACAGTCACAAGACAAACTGAGTAAAATTTTGACAAACATACTGATGCACACATAAAATCTGATTACAAAGATTTTCAGGAACTTTACAACACGTTTTGCAATAATACATACATTTTCTGCAACATTTCATCGCTAATGCAGGCAGAAATATTCTTTATTTTCAATTGCAACGTTTAAAAAATGAAAGTATACAATGGCAAATCTAACAAAGAAACATGCGCAACCTCGCAAAGTATTGGCACTACTATTGAAGAAAAAGATGCAACACACTACTGGCCAGAAAACGCATTTCGAGCACAAAACTCGTGTACTTATACGCCGTAGGTAACCAGATGAGCTGCAAAGCATGAGGCTGGCAAAGTAATTTTTTCAAGAAAGATTTTTTCATCCATACTATACGACAGCAGCTAGTTTGATAACGTCCTATGTAGTGTATGGATGTTCCTGACTGAGAGTACAGTATATTTAGAAATGTGTTGTATATTTTCATGTAAAGCCGCACGTCTAGTTTTGGGTATATTTCACATAATTATTCATATATGGGCTGCAGCCCCTTTTTTCTAAACGCGCATCTTGTCATGGTTGTCCAGCACTATCTGCGCTCGGTGTCAATGCGGTACAGTGGCGTATCATAGCTCCTATTCCGTTGGATGCAAAGCTGATAGTCTTTTGGCAGAAAGTTCGACTTCACTGTTGGCGTTCTCATAACAGTAATTTCCTGGTGCTGTCGGGATCGTGCCATCGTGCTTTCTCACGCACTCTATTTCTTAGACGGCTATTGCCACTGCGCACTGACGCATTTCACAACTGCTGTGGTATTCTTGTTGTCTATTGTATAATTATTTTTCTCATAAGACATCACGTGATAGTTTGTTTATTTCGTAGATACATATTCTATGGTCTGATTGTCGCAAAGCTAATCAGCTGTTTTTCAAAACATATTTCTAACTTTTCAATGACACTTGCTCCTATGTGCATGTCTCCAGAGAGCATACGTTATCTTGTATTGTCCATCAGAGATGTTACAAAAATTACCAAGTCAAGGTGATTGCTAAGAGCATGTCAGAACTTTCATCTTTGTGTGACATACTGTTTTTTGAAAGTTTTCATGCCATTTAGTTACATGGTACACCCAGTATACCCACATTCCAGTTTTCTCGTCCAAATTGCATGGAAACGCATTTTGATGCTCTGGAAAGCGCTCCTCTGCACCATGTGGAGTCATGCTGAGCTGGCTCCTTGACACCATTTTGTCCTTGCAGCTGCCTTCTTGAGTTTTATAAAACGGGTGCCTGCAAAATATTGTGCGCGGAAATGAACACGAGGAAATATTGTGAAACCATATAAAGACAGTCAAGGAAAAAGGTCATAGCACTGAGAAGCCTAAATGACTATAATAGTCCACTTCTAAACCAATTTCAATTTTTAGACTTAAAGAAAGAAAAAAGGAAAACTGGCCGTTCGGCCTCAGTCTGGCACCAGTGTTACAAAACATCTGAAAAATAAAATATTGGTGATTGTTGGCACACTTCGTAAACGCATCCCCTCCTCTAGGGGAGAGAGCAGTGGTGGTGTGGTCTGCGTCTCATTTCTGACGTTATCAACAAATATAGTTCCTGAAGAGAATTCGGCCTCTTTGGCTTATCAAAAACTCAAGACATGAGCCGCCAAAGTAAAGGGAACAAAGGTAGTGGAGTTAAGACAAGTATAAAGACTACACTCGGCGTACACAAGTGGCCAACAATAACGCAAATGTGGCGCTACAAGAATCAGGGGACATGACATGAAAAGGAGTTAAACCACCTTTAAAGAGGCCCGTCAAACTTATGAGACCGAATTCTGTACGCTTTGCTTATGCTGCACTTGAAGCTGATTACAATATGAAGTGCTCAAATCTGCCGTCATTTAACTGAACAGTGAAGCATGTAGTTTTTATGTAACCTACCTAAAGCAAAGAGTGCAAAGCTGTATGACGAATTCAGATGTGTCACAAACGCCGCTTGTGATACATCCTACGCACGTGCCCACTGTGCCTCGCCCCGCCTCCCCCTCTGGTTATGACACTGCTCAAGCCATAATTTGAGAATCATATTTGCAGTAGGCATGACAATATGGTCGTCTAGTTCAATGGATATTACTGGGTGTGATTACAAGAAGGGGTAGCAAGGCCTGTTATGGCAAGCTTACCCACGTTTCATGAATGACAAGAAACAGTTCACTGCGGCCTGCATCTAAGCTTTCTAAAAGCGTGAACTTATTTTCGTTTATGAGGTACGCAGTGGGGTTCATTTTTGACGGACTTGAGACTTGCTGCTGTTTGAAATCTAGCATTTTACATTCTTGAAGGCATGTAAAAGCTTCAGTTAGAACAACGTTATTAGTTTATTCGACCAACTCATACTTTGTGCATGACGAACGACTGGTAAACTGCGAAGGCAACATTTTACTTTGATACTTTATTTTTCCACGAAAAATATCAAGATGGTAAATACATTTCTATCTGCTCTGCAATAACAAATATGCACAGCTCATGCATGGATACCACAAAGGAAGGTTGATTTAGCTGTTTATACGACATAATTATTAAGTGCCAACTCATGCTAGCAAATGCACAGGCATAACGAAAACAGCAAATGTGGAGACCGAGCCAATAGCAACAATGCAGAACGTCCCTGCCACTGTAATCCTACAACAGTAGCCATTCTATTCGATTCCGGTGCATAACTCGCCGCTTGACTAGTCACCGAGTCCATACACAAAGCGCCTGTTCACATTCACACCGTGCTCGGAAACCGCAACACGAGACACAAAGTCAGGCATAAATTCACACCAATTTAATACATGGGCAAAAAAAGGTGAGTGTTAATCAGCCCAAAACAAGAATTCCGAATGCGTATTCAGGAAGTTCAACATTACGCGCCGAAGTCACCTCACGCAGCGTGCAGCTGTATGCCTGCAGCAAGTTTCTAACGGGCGCTAGCGCTGCACGTAACTTCACTGGCCACAGATTACCCATGGGCGAACCATACTGTCAAGCGCGCGCCTTTATAGACAGTTTTAGCTTAGCGTTTGGCAACTTACGTACGCTAAACGCAAACACTTTACGGGACGTTAGGGTGTGCGTCGCTTAAGCACTTTTAGTTTAACGTTCCGAGAACGTAAACGTAATACAAAACGTAAGCGGACGTAGCGCCATCTCTTGTCTAAATCAACAATCAATTCTTGTCTTGGCTACAAGCGAGTCACATATGTAGCCGAGGAAGTGGCCAATCCGTTTCTGTGTGAGCGAGAACGTCTAGTAAACGATTCAGCAGCAGGTTCTGCGTCGCACGTCCTGTACCTGTTCACAGACTCATGGAGCACTCAAGTGTTCTTTGGGACCAATTTTGCTTGGCTTACCTAAGCTGGCACGACATTGAAGCAATTGCGATGCGCGAGCGCGAGCCAAGAGCCAGGTTTATGCAGCCAGGAATGGGCTCCTCAACATTTATGCCATCCCAGACCACACGTTCCGTCGGCAATTCCGGTTGGAAAAACAAGACTTCGCAGTTCTTGTGAAAGCGTTGCAACTGCCGGACTACGTGACAAGCTCTCAAGGAGTGAGAGTGTCTGCCCAGGAAGCCCTGTGCATGTGCTTGCGTCGCCTGGCCTACCCGAACCGCCTGTGCGACTTACAAGACTTCTTCGGTCGCCACTACAGCGTCATTTCAAGTGTGTCGAACAAAATGATGTTCCACATTTCACATATCTTAGGAACTTTCAAGCAGTAAGACAGACTCGGAGCTACTCACCTTTCAAGCTGACACGAACAGACGACATACAACTAATCCAATTAGGGGTTTATTTTTTGTTCACTATCTGCCACCTGTAGCAGACGGTGAGCGTCATGACACGAAGAAACGGTGAACTGCGCTCCAGACGGGCCGCGGTCGGCGCACCTACCCATCCAGACACCATAACGTTATTTTTTTGTTTGTGTGTTTACGTTCTGCAGAATCGAGGCTGCCTACTTACTTTTGAAGACATGCTCGGTCGTTCTTGGCGAAATGCGCTAGCAGAAGCTTGCATCCCTCACGCAGGGGTCTTCCGCTGAACACCTTCTTCGTCGCAATTGAGTTACATGTTTGTCGCAATCTCTTGCCATTTTGATGGATTTCGAAGCGGTTTCAAGCATTCACTTCACGGACAAGAGCTAAATTGTCTTTCTCGGTGAAGCGCAAGCATGTCACACCTGTTGCTGGTGCAGCCTCCATTTCGTAGACTGTTTTCGAAGAAGAAACTCGCGTTACCATGGCACCGCCAGCGACTTTGAGTTTTGCCAAACCCGTCCAAGACAAGACAATCCATTAGCATCCATCCTGGTGTTGCTATACAGCAACGTATGCGGACGCGCCGCGTTAGGCCTACGGTCGCCGCAATCGCCGATTAACGATCTCAGAAATAGGGCGCACTATGCGCTCAAAACGAACGTTTTAGGCGAGTTTAGAGAAAGCGAAAGCTCATTTGTGTACTTACTGGTGATCTACGTGAGTAAGAGCGCAACCATCACGAGAATTCGTGCTGAAGCGGGAGCCAGTGGTGCCGCCATGTTTGACAACGTTATTTCTTAGCATCCGTAAACGTTATGAACGTTAAACTTGCCAAATAACGTAGGTTATCATAGCGCACGTAAACCGCAGAAATAGAATACCGTTCAGAGCATGCGGAGTGATGACGACGCTATTTTTTATGTACGTAATGCGTTTACGTTTGCTTGCAAACGCTAAAATAAAACTCTTTAATATAACGGAAGCATGCCGCCAACAAGCTGACGCCTTTTGTTATGCAACTCCTTAGTTAAAGAACGCTCCGCGCACCGTGTACTGCGAAACTGAATAAATTCAAACACATAAAACAAACGCTAAGCACGCTCCGCATTGGCAGGGAATCGTGGACTGGAGAAGAAACCTTTTTATGCGACGCCGCGCCTCACTTATTATTGAACACACCGTGCTTAATTAACTCAGCGTTTGTGATTTTGAAAGCTCTTACGGATAGCGGCAAGCGATAAAATAGCATGCAGTCATCGCGACGAGTGGCTTTTTCTATTGACTGCGAATGACGCAGCACGCATACCCAGTCCGTTGGCAATCGCGGCGGCTTAACAGGCTTAACTTCGCGATCACTGCCTGGCGATAGCATGTCATATGCGCAGAATGTTCCACGTAAGTTAGAAATCACTTACCGTGCAGTATTTGTTGCTCAATCCAACGAACGATGAAAGACTGTACTCTTTTCGCGGCGGTGAAACGTGGCTGACACAACAGTTTTCTTGGATGGCCTTGGCGCCCGCCGCCTTCCCGCTGAACGGATCTTATTGCTCCGGCGCTGTGCTGTTCCGCGATGTTGTGCGGGCGCGCGGTGGGGCAACTCCGAAACAAGAAGTAGTGCGCTGATCTCCGCACCAGTTTGCGCGCTGGATGCCTGTTCACTTATAAGAAAAACGATGCGCTCTTTGCTCTGCCTGCGTGAGCGATACATCACCATGTTCCCGACCAGCCTCATGCAGTTTAAGCAGCAGTATATGCTACGTTTTGGTCTCTGTTGCTGCAAGAGTGGAACGGGCATTCTACTCGCTCTCAGATGGGCGGAGTAGAAATAACATTTCACTCTCTCGCTGCGGGTAGAGTGAACAATGCATTTCACTCTCCCCTACATTTTGCGAGAGTAAAACAATGCCTTGAAGAGTAAATCGGCCCCTTCATTCCTGCGATACTCTCTCTAGTTTTTAGAGTTTAGTTAAGTACTCGCATTTTCTGGCAGCATTGCCAAGTGGAAAAGATTTAAAAAGCAGCAGAAATCATTTCTAGTACTGTTAAATAAATGTTTTAGGTGATCTCAGCAAAAGTGCGATGAATCTAAACTTACCAGCCCATTTTATTTCGAGTGTCAAAACGTAGTAATTCGTTTAGGCACTCAAGGACATTTCTGAGTAGATGGTGTCTTAATCTTTAGGGTAGCATGTTTCTGATATATTTCGCAGCGGTTTCAATTTTTTTTTACTGGAGAAATGCTGACGATAAATTTTTGGCATTGTGGTTACGTATGTTCATCGCTGAACACTATCAACTGCAAGCTAACTTCGGTCATTGTTGTTGAGATTGATGATACTTCTGAATCTATCCTTTGTCTAAGTTAAAATGGGTGCTTGCAAGTATTATGCTAAATACCAGCTTACGCTATTATTCGCAGCAATTTACCCTTTTTTGTAATTTGGATGCTTACCGATATCGATCCCGAACTTCTCGTGAAACTTGCTACGACCTTTTCTTGGACTGTGGACCGAACTACATGCACAGCAAAAGAGAAACCCAAAAAGCTTTAATACAAAACAGTCAGTAGTTTAGGTAGCACGATAAATTCAAAACCAGTAGAAAACTGTAGATTTGATTCTAATATTTTTACGCGTACAGGCTATTTATTATTGCAAAATAAACATCGTGAATGTCGTCCGTGTTTCAAGCTTCTATCACGAACAGTTGACTCAGGAAAATTCTTAACCAGCCGCTTATTGTCAGTTGAGTAATAAGCTTAATGGCGGGCACCGTTCGGTGCAAATAAAGAAAGACAAATCAATTGTCCTTCAGGCTCACCATAAAAACAAGTTTGGCACATAATTTAGAGGTTTCAAACGGAAAATACAAGTATGTTTGAAAAGTGGTACATGTTGGTCGTATGTAATAATGATTACATTTATATTATTGAATATAATTGGCGCATGGGCTAGGTGTGGCCAAAGAGAGCCTAAGCGCTCGTATGTCGAAATTCGCATGTGTGCTCACTTACCTTTCTTAATAACATTGTTGATTGGTAAACAAATTGTATATAAAAACATTGCGTGTGGATTTTTGAAGAACTATTATGTAAAACTTCTGCCTTAACTCCTATAGCATTCAGAAACCTTAAGGAACATAGCTTATATGATATAACGCCAAGCCGAAATTCGAAAGAGTTTTTTTTTGTTGAAATAGCTTTTTCAGTAAACTATATAGAGTTCAGTGCGAAAGTGACCTCCATGTGCCCGATGCGATCATCAACGTAGGTTTTCTGATATCACATGACTGGGACTGCACACAGACGTTTTCCGTAAATGTAAAGCACCTGACTCCTCGTCAGGTTTATATTCCCACAGGATTTGGACGAGAGCTTTCATATAGTCTGAAAACACCGCGAAAGGTACAGTGAATGCCGATTTGGAGCTGCCGTTTTATACAAGTTGAATTCTTAATGAAGAAAACATTCCCACGCACAGACACATAACGAAAAAGTGTGCATGGACAAGCAGCCCTCAAACTTCGTTTTGTCAATAACAATGTTGGTATGAACGGCGTGAGGAGTTTCTGACACAAAGTATTTTCTGAAAAGCCGAATACCATAAAGCTTGGCACACTGGCTTGAATTTTCAGTCCTATTTTGCAGTATCATGTGCAAACTACTCAGTAGATTCTGGTTAGAAGTTACGTGCTTCAGCAAGACCGAAATTCAATTTTTTCTTATACACGTGCGCTCTAAGCATTGTGCGCCCAATATACAATAAAAAAGTAACTGAGGAATCTGTTTTATTCAGAAAAGCAAACACGTACAAGCCTGGGCTGCTATAAATATCGCGCAACGCCTTTGAGAACAATAATTCTCTTATGAAGCAAACGTTGTCAATGTAACTAAGCAACCTGCCTTTTTAGCGAATTCTACAACGTCTCGAAAGAACCGGTCGGGATGTTTGTTAAACGCTAACACTTACTTGCGCTGACAATCTACTAGACAGATTTGACCCCAAGCCCTATCTTTTGGCAGAGTTTCGACACGATGGAACAACGCTAAATGTTTTGTGCTAAAGTTCGCGCCGCAATTCGTCACAAATTGGTGCGGGTCATGCAGCACCGGCGGGAAATCTAGCATCCGCACTCTTTCAGTTGCACCCTACGTATTCAGCAAAATGCTAAAACAACAAATATTTAATTCGGCTCCTTGCACACACTAATATTTTTTCTTTTTATTTCACAGTCAGTATGATGCAAGTGCAATTCTCCGATACATTTATTTCTCCGGTGTGCCCTTATCACAATATTATCATGATAGGGATGTGACCCTATCAAACAATATTGTTGTGTTCCTCTGTTATTTTTTCCGTTTCATCTACAAGCAAAAGGCTATCATTTTTGAGAAGCCACAGCCGGGCTGTTCCGCACCACGTGAAGCTATTTCTATAGCATTCACCAGATCTAAATTAGAATGCAGAACACCCATATAGAATCTCTACTTACAATATCTAACAGACGATCTTGATTGATTTGAAAACTGCGTCATTAAATTTGTTGACTCATATTATTCGCATAGCCTGTGCACATTATTCGTGAAAGCCGCAATCAACTAGTAACTTCTTTCATCGTCGTCGTACTTATGGTGCTGATTGCCCCGTTCACAGTGCTATGCAGTGTCATGATCTTAAAATTATATTCTGGTTTAATGCGGATATAAAGTGGAACACATTCTAGGTCAATTCTGCCCAATGCATAAATATTCGCTGGTTGGTCAATAGGAGTTTCATGTATTGTAGCTGTGTTGTGCTGTCCATCGCACAGGGAGAATGACTAAAGGTATTTTGTGTATTTACAGTTACATTTTGTCTAAGGACAAAAACCTTAGTTGACGGCACCTTAATTTATTTTTAGACCACTTATTACTCACCGCCAATTGCTCTCTTCTGGATGCCTGAACTTACGCAATTTCATTTTATACAAGTTTTCTTGAAAGTAGTAGAAGGCTTCTGTGAATGAAATATTCGAAGGCAAGTATGGTACCTAGAAGTACAAAAATAAAGTTGATAACGTTGGAGTCAAAAATGTAGCCACACAATTTAGACACCAATGTGTCTTTTCTTGGCTAACCTAAATGTTCCCTACAAATAAATCTTGACGCATTTCAGTTCGCAACATTTCTTTGCATTACATGCTTCAGAGGGCGTGCTATTATACAGACTCGCCTACGCTGAACCCAACGACTTACAAGGCTGTCGTCTGTCATATTGGCACGAAAACAAACACATACTATAGCACGTAAGCCAGCCCCAAAGGAATACTGTATCTTGGTACACTTGCACACACTAATATTTTTTCTTTTTATTTCACAGTCAGTATGATGCAAGTGGAATTCTCCGATACATTTATTTCTCCGGTGTGCCCTTATCACAATATTATCATGATAGGGATGTGACCCTATCAAACAATTTAACCAAAATGAAGCTAGAAACAATATTGGTAAAATGACGTTTATTCTCCTGTCCATATTGTCTAGAGTCGTTCGAAAAACTTGCATACTCTCACTTTTATACGCAATGTAGTGCTGTAAAGCCTATAGCACAAGTAAAACAGTAATAAAGTCGGCCATCATTGGCGCCTTTTATTCCAGCGTCTGCGGCCAAATGTAACTGCCAAACGCTCGTATCCTCGCGTTTCCATGCAGATTACTGTTATGCAACGCGATGAACACAATAATTGTTTCATACTTATTTACGTTGTTGGTACGAGAGATGTCCCTATTGGACTGCAGCCTTGTCGTTAGTATAAGGGGCTATTGGGCTGGGAGATCACAATGAGTTCGCACCATCGCCATGTAGTCTTCAAGCGAAGGTTTCTTTCAGAACCTTCCCAGACCCTTTTGATTAGGAATAATAATCGCTGCAACTGCAGCTGTCTTGCCGAGTAGCTTACACGCGGAAAACGTTACGCAGGTCGAAAGCACATATTGAAATCTAGTACATGAAGGGAATCTCTTCGGAAGCAATAATTTAAATGTTATCCAACCAAATGCTATGCGTACAAATGGATTTTATATAATAGCGTTCAGCATGTAACCCCATACAAACTTCTGTTTAGGTCCAAGACAGATAAAAAATTATGTAAAATTATGTTTCTGTTTATGCTCTGCATTCCTAAGAAGTTATGCGGACAGCAACCAGCCATTCATGTGAATGTACACTTTCAGACGTCGACGCAGTAATGCTGCGAGGAAGAACACAGTGGTGGTTGTGTTGCAAGGGAAAAATGGGGAGTACAGGTTCATTCATATAGAAGAACGAATTGTCACAAATGTTCCTTTTTGCCATATTTGCGTCTGCGTTCAAATGAAAACTGGCGAGCGTGCACGTCCGTTCCTCACACGTGGTACGCTTCCAGATGAATGCGGGAATCGCCCCAGTGACGCTAAAATATATTGAGCAGAGGGCTGCTGTTGCACTGCGAGACGTATGTTTTTTGCCCACCACAGAGTCCGTAAGGTTCATTTGCCTGTTTTTTTTGTGTTTCTTCTAGTTGCATTGCAATGGCTTCGCCAAACATTTACACTCGCGTTCCTCTTTTATGACATCAATGCGTATTTATCCTAAAAAAGCTGAAAACAATGCACAGATGAGATTATTTACTCGTCTGCTAAAACATCACAGGCGATTCACTCACTTCCCACTTGTCGCCTTCGTCATACACTTGTTTTATATGAAACAGCTTGGCATGAAGCCAAAACAACTTCGTTTTTCACTCAGGCTGCTAAGGATTACGACTTTTTAGATGGTGCCCTTTTATATATGTAATTAATAAGGTTGAGACATTAGTACTGGTAATAATTAGAATTGTGAAAGCTTCCTCTATGGGAATTTATTCCTGCATTGGTCTATGATAACAACAGTGCATGAAAATATTAGAAAAAAACAGTTAACGGACTTTTGTCATCTCTACTGCAAAGAATACAATAATATTGCGTAAAATTCGCGATGTGATAAACGATACTTGCAGTTAAGTTGCAAATTTATAACAGTCCCGTTGTCTCGTTACTCACTTCCCACTTCTCATTTTGGACATGTACTTGTTTTAAATTAAACAGCTTGGCCTGAAGCGAAAAACAACTTTGGTTTTGACTTAGGCTGCTAAGGACCCCGTTTTTTAGTTGATGCTCTTTTATATATGTAATTATTGAGGTTGCCACATTGGTATTGGTAATAATTAGAATTGTGAAAGTTTTTCTCATGGAAATTTATTCCTCCATTTATCTGTGTGCATATATAAAATATATATATCTATATGCATATTAGAAAGAAACAGATTTAACAGACTTTCTTCATCTCTACTGCAAAAATACAATAAGCTCGGGTAAAACCCGTGATGTGAATAATGATACTTGCATTTAAGTTGAGAATTTATAACAGTCAGATTGTCTCGTACATAGGTAAGGGAAAATTGCTATTTAGGAGACTCTAGCAATCTGCTTAGTTTTGTATTGCACTTACGTATTTGTAGAAAGCTTCAAGTACTGACATGTTCAATAGCGCGTCCGGGTATCCTATTTCCAATGGCACTTTCAACTGAAACAAAGTGAAACGCTTTTTTGATGGACGTGTAGAATAAATTTATTCGCTTACTGCTTCTGTGAGCTTGAATACCGTTGTCCTTGAGTTTTCAACGCAAAGTAAATATTTGCCATCTCTCTACACTGGTATTATTAGTTAAATTGTATTGATGCATTGCGTTTTTGTTTATATTTTTCTTACTACACACAACTGACATGCAATTTCAGACATATGACCACGACGGCGTGCCTTGTTTTCTCATTTCTGACAATATAGATGATGGTTTACCATGGTACAATATTATTACTGTTCATAATCATTTAAAACTAATTTAAAACTCAGTTGCGATGGCGGCGATAACAGGTCAATATAAAATATCGCGCGTTTTTTGAATTCAGTGCCTAATCTCTTTCGGTTAGACGTGACCTACTATGGAATTAAATTACCGCTGTTTTCGCGCGAAAGGCGAAGCATCGATTGCCATATCAAAGTAGTAGAATGAATGAACTTTTGTGTCCCTTTTTAGGAAAAGGGAGGTGCCGGGGGAGGGGGGAGAGGTAGGCAGCTATATGAAGTGACGATCGTTGTTTTATCGGCCGTATAAACTATTTGCTTACTAACGACATTAACAAGCATAGTGTTAGCGCGCACAGGAAAACATGAATACATCACACTCAATGACCACGGACACTCGTTATCAAAACGCTGGCGTCAGGAATAGTGATAGCAGCAATGAGCGAAGTGACCTTCGTGCTTGTATTGCTTCAACACAAACTGAGCGACTAGAACACCGCGCGCACAAAGGTACCAGCCGCCTGCAGGTCACTTTCAAGATAAGGCGCAGTTGGTGAAAGTCCGCAGCTGGTGCACTGGTTAGCGCCCTTGATCAGTGATTGTCCGTTCCCCATGCGCACAGTCGCGAAATACGCAGTTGCTGTCGGCGAACAACGCCGTCCCCTTCCTCCCTCTATTTCACTCTCCCACGGACTTTCGCGCAACGAAAGAAGGCGCGTTTCTTCTGAGCTTCCCTCTTTTGCAAAGCGTCTGATTGAGCTGTGATCGCCGGCTCCCCTCGAGCGCTTTCACTCGCATTTAGAGCATACGACGCGCGGCGATGGTGTTATTTCCCTTGGACATTATACGGAACATTACGCCGTCGGTGACGGCAGGAATATGCGATCGGAGTATCCGTACAGTTTCTATCACAATAAATATTACCTTCAACGTGAAGATAGTTATAAATTAACGGAAGCGCTTTATATACTGTACTTCAGCTACAAGATCCCCCTCGAGGGTGACTTCGTACACGTCAGCATTGGCAGATGTAATGAAGAAGTCGGAAATTCAAGAGTTCAGCCAGCATGCTATAAGACGAGGTAAGCTTTCAAGGCCCTACAAGAGGGCAAACATAAAATCTCAGGCAATGCCTACGCTAACTAAAATTTCGAGATCAAATGTTTCTAACACATCATAGCAGTACGTACGAACTCTGGAAATGACAAAGAAAGGGAACACCGACCAAACAAAAATTTTCCACGTGAGGATTGTGCTGACTAACGCTCCCAGGGGTTACTTCTAGTAGTAAACATAAATACAGAAGAAAGTGGATGGGAAAATGGTGCCGCGGCACCTCAATAGGTAAAGAGCATCACACGGGTAATGCGAAGACGTGTGATCGTTTCCCACCTGCCTCAAGTTGTTTTCTCATCCAAGTTCATTTCCATTAAGTTAGCATTTCCTTAACAAAATTAGTAAGTACAAGTAATTCCGCCTATGTTGTACTTGGCGTCTTTGATAGCTTTTTATTTTTTAGAAATGTTGGAAATTTAGAACCTTATAAAACAGCACCGGTATATATATATATATATATATATATATACATTATATATATATATATATATATATATATATATATATATATATACAGGGTGTTTCAGCGAACACTTTCAAAAATGCTTACAGGTTGCCTGTGGCAGATAGCACAATTCTAGTTCATAAGCTGGTCTACTCGCAGAGGCGGAAATTACTTGCAGACGAAATTGAAATGCATAATCGAATAATTTGGAAAAATTCACTAAATAGGTTTTTAACTAATTACCTGATGGCCCATATTGCAATTTGGAAATTGTAGCCGTCGAGTTCGCAAGGCGGGTCCACTTGGAACGAATTCTCGCGGTGACACCAGTTTCGAGATATTAATTCCTGAACTTTGCGGAGAAATCCATTGGCGTTCCAGTTAATTTTGTGCTTCAATGCATAAAGCGACGTTTTGTTAAGAAACTAACTGGAACGCCAATGCACTTCTCCGCAAAGTTCGGGAATTATTATCTCGAAACTGCTGCCATCCTGAGAATTAATTCCAAGTGGATCCGCCTTGCGAACTCAACGGCTACAATTTGTAAATTGCAATGTGGGCCATCAAGTAATTAGTTTAAAAGTTAATTAGTGAATTTTTGTTCTTACTTGATTATGCATTTCAACTTTTTGTGCGAGTAATGTCCGCCTCTACGAGTAGACCAGCTCATTAACTAGAATTAGGCTATCTGCCACAGGCAACCTTAAATAAATCTTGAAAGTGTTCGCTGAAACACCCTGTATATATATATATATATATATATATATATATATTAAAATGTGGTTGTTGGTCTTCAAGCAGGCCTGGACGTTGCGTTGCAGAAGGCTATTCGAAAGGGAGGTCTGGTTACTGGCGAGCGCGAGCTAGAGTGTCAACAACAACCACAGCTCATCGTCGTCTTCTTTTCCCAGACATCGAAGCGCGGTCATTCGCCTTCAGTACAATTACCCCACGTGGAATAAGGAGCCATCCCGTGACCTAGGGGCAAGAAAACACAAGGGGTCCACGTGTCCCAACTGCTTAAGTCGGGACCCGTGGACAATTTCTTGGCCGCGACGACTATGGTCAGAAGATGGTTCTAACGGCTCGATGAGGTAGTCCACCGGAGATGTTTGCTTAAGTACACGATAAGGATCCTGGAACTTGGAGACCAGCTTCGTTGAAAGGCCAGGTGTAGTGGACGGGAGACACGCAGCCAGACTAGCAAGCCAGGAGCATAGCACATAGTTGTAGCGGATGCATCGTGGTAATGCTTCTGGCGCCACTAGTCTTGTGATGTGAATGAACGTACAAGTTGGCGGCATTGTTCGACGTAGGTAGCTGTTTGAGATAGAGCCGTGGACTCTGAGGCGTCAGGTCGGTATAAAAGAACAGTGTCCGTGGTGCAAGAAGATTCGCGTCCGTGAAGGAGAAAGAAAGGGGAGAATCCAGTTGTCCTTTGAATGGCGGTGTTATAAGCGTACGTAACAAAAGGTAGCACTCGGTCCCAATTGGGGTGATCTGACGAGACGTACATAGCAAGCATGTCGCCCAGGGTTCGGTTAAAACGTTCTGTTATCCCGTTCGTCGGTGGGTGATAGGCACTGGTGGTGCGGTGAACGACGCGGCATTCACGAAGCAATGCTGCGATGACGTCGGAGAGGAACACACGACCACGGTCACTCAGCAACTCTCGAGGAGCTCCATGACGAAGTACGAGATTGTGAAGAATGAAAGTGGCAACGTCTTTTGCTGTGGACGACGGGTGAGGTGAAGTTTGGGCATACCGTGTGAGGTGATCGACGGCAACGATTATCCAACGGTTACCGTCTGGTGTACAGAGAAGGGGACAGTAGATGTCGATGCCGACGCGTTCAAATGGTCGGGCGGGGCATGGCAGAGGTAATAAGGTGCCGGCGGCGTGTTGAGGAGGAGTCTTGCGTCGCTGGCACGTGGAACATGATCGGACATACTGTCGAACATAACGGTATATGCCACGCCAGTAGTACCGAAGCCTAATACGTGAATACGTCTTCAGGAAACCTGCGTGACCACATTGTGGGTCGTTGTGGAAAGTGGAGCAGATTTCGGAGCGCAGATGGCGGGGAAAGACGAGGAGCCACTTACGGCCGCCGGGGGTGTAATTCTGGTGGTACAGCACGTCTTCCCGAGTGGTGAAGTGCTCAGCCTGCCGACGCAACATCCGAGAAGTGGGAGCAGAAGTCCGGCCAGACTGAAAGTCTAGAATGGAAGCCACCCACGGGTCCTTGCGCTGCTCAGATGGCATGTCAGAGATGGCGATAGCGGTGGTATCGCAGGTAGTATTTGTGAAGCAGACAGAGTAGGGAGGCAGGGGCGAATGGGAGAGGGCGTCTGCATCCGAATGTTTCTGACCAGAGCGATACACGAAGCGGATGTCGTGTTCCTGGAGGCGCAATGTCCATCGAGCGAGGCGACCACTTCGATCTTTCAGTGACGACAACCAGCACAGGGCGTGGTGGTCGGTCACTACGTCAAATGGGCGCCCGTACACGTAAGGCCGAAATTTCTCTGTGGCCCAAATTATGGCAAGACATTCTTTTTCAGTGACAGAATGGTTTCCTTCGGCTTTGTTGAGCGTTCGGCTTGCATAGGGAACGACGTACTCTTCAAACCCAACTTTCCGTTAAGGAATAATAGCGCCTAACCCGACACCGCTTGCGTCAGTGTGTATCTCAGTGGGTGCAGAGGGGTCGAAGTGTCGCAGTATAGGAGGTGACGTAAGGAGACGGCGCTATTTGTTGAAAGCGTCGTCGCAAGCAGGAGACCATGCCAAAATGTTATTACTGCCAGCGAGGAGCTTGGTCAAAGGATTGATGATGATAGCGAAATTGCGGATAAAGCGTCGGAAATAAGAACGGAGACCGATAAAGCTGCGGAGATCTCTCATGGTACTTGGTTTGACAAACGCTGAAACGGCTGTAAGTTAAGCAGGGTCGGGGAGAATACCGTCCTTCGAAATAACATGCCCTAGAATCGTAAGCTTTCGAGCGGCGAAGTGGCATTCCTTCAAGTTCAGTTGCAGTCCTGCAGCTGAGAGGCAAGCGAGTACTTGTGCGAGGCGAGTTAGATGGGGCGCAAAATCGGAGGAAAAGACCACAATGTCGTCTACATAACAAATGCAAATATTCCACTTGTGGCCTCGAAGGATCGTGTCCATCATGCGCTCGAAAGTAGCAGGCGCGTTGCAGAGGCCGAAGGCATGGCTGTGAACTCATACAGGCCATCGGGCGTCACAAAAGCCATTTTTTAGCGATCAGCCTCCGCCATCGGTACCTGCCAGTATCCCGAGTGCATATCTAAGGACAAAAAGAATTCTGCTCCCCGTAGGTAGTCCAGGGCATTGTTGATGCGTGGTAGAGGGTACACATTCTTGCGAGTTATTCGATTAAGACGTCGGTAATCCATGCAAAACCTGTTGGATCCGTCCTTTTTCTTCACCAGCACAACTGGAGAGGCCCAGGGACTGCTGGAGGGCTGGATTATTCCACGTTTCAGCATATCGTCTACCTGTTCATCGATAACACGGCGTTCTGCAGTCGTTGGTGTGAGCGCTGGCGCAATGGTGCTTGTTGACCGGTATCGATGCGATGAACAACTGCTGACGTTCGACCTAAGGATTACTGGTTGTGGTCGAAGGAGGCTCGAAAACGCTGCAAGTTGCACGATCTCCTTGTGCTGTGCAGGTGTGAGGTCGGAATCAACGGCATTTAAGAATATATCGACAACATCATCGGTGGCAGCGGCAGGAGCGACGGCAAAAATCGGTAGTGATGCCTTATCTCCAAGCGTTTCATCCTCGAAAAGGCAGTCAAAAGTCTCGAAGCTCCCCAGACACTCGCCACGTAGTAGAAGTGACGACATGCAGATGCACTGCACACGTAGATGGCCGCAGAACCATTGCAGAAGTTGATGACAGCCCCCGGGAGGAGGAAGTTTCGGCGACCAGCAGGAGCTGCAGATGGCGAAAACAAAACAGGTGAGTTGGTGGCGGTAGGCGAAAACACAGGCACCAGAACGATGGACAAAGGGTCGATGTGGACGTCAGCCAGGGCAAACACTTTAGGGGGAGTGTGGTCATCGAAGTCAGGGCACGGCATCGACAATGTGAGTTCGACACAAGCGCAGTCCACGAGGGCTTGATGAGTAGACAAAAAATCTCATCCTAGGATAACGTCGTAGGATGATTGGGGCATGACGACAATCTTGACAGCATACATAACGTTTTGAATAATTACATGGGCTGTGCACTGAGCGGTAGGCATGACGGGATGCGAGGTCGCCGTACGCAGGAAAACATCGGTAAGCGGGGTGGTCACTTCTCTCAGATCGCGGCACAATTTCTCGGCAATTACAGAAACAATAGCTCCTGTGTCGACAAGTGCACGTACGGTGATACTTTCGACCAACAAATCAATTTCGTTAGGCGCGTAAAAATGAGGTCTTGAGTTCGATGACGGCGCAGTTCTTACCTCGGGAACGGCGACTGTCAGTTTTGCTCTCGTGCGGGGCTAGGTTGGCGAAGTATCGGGGAGATGGATCGGCGACGGGGAGAAGACGGCCGGCCTGAGTCAAACAGGCGGCGTGTAGAAAACGGATCGGCGACAGAAGAAACTCGTGGAGAATGCTGAGCAGCTTGATAGGCTGGTGAAGCCACACCGTTTTGAGAGTGGAAGCTGCGATGGGGACAGTGGCGGGCTATACGGCCCGCAAGACCACATGCGAAGCATATGGGCCTGTTATCAAATGTACGCAAGGGGTTCACAATGAATATAGTCCGGTGGGCGAAGAAGGATGGAGCACCGTGCGTAAGGGTGGTGGCGACGTGTAGAAGGACCCGGTGGCCCGGTAGGCGCCAGAAAGAGATGGGGCCTGTGGTCTGGCAAGAACGGCAGCGTAAGTTAGTGGCGTAGTGACAGGCAACGCCGTAGGGGCAGCTGGTAGTGCCTAGGCGACTTGCGTCTCAATGACGTGACGAAGAGGTGGGTCTAAAGATAACAGCGCTGGCTCAGGTGTGTGGGCGTCAAGGGAAAGCTGACGTGCAACATTTTCTCGGAAGAACTGCTTTATGTGTGGTAGCAAAACGGTGTGACCAGCAGCGGCTGGTCACACCGTTTCGTCGAGTTCTTACTCGACGATCCAATCATCGACCTCCTGGTCGTTGGTGCCGCTAACTTAGGTGGGTTGCGTTGTCGGGGCACGCCAGACCAGAGGATTGTCGTGGGCACGGGAGCAGCTTGCGATGGGCCAGGATCAGTCATGGTGAAAGCTGAGTTCACCCGAAGTTCCAGGATGAACAATACCCCGGTACCTCCACCGCTTAAAATGGGGGTGTTGGTCCTCAAGCAGGCCTGGA
The DNA here is from genome assembly GCF_013339745.2 of Dermacentor silvarum. Taxonomy (NCBI): domain Eukaryota; kingdom Metazoa; phylum Arthropoda; class Arachnida; order Ixodida; family Ixodidae; genus Dermacentor; species Dermacentor silvarum. The sequence goes on along the minus strand of NC_051164.1, from coordinate 44,001,796 downwards.
CGTTGCATTGCAGAAAGTTATCCGAAAGGCAGGTCTGGTTACTGGCGAGCGCGAGCTAGAGCGTCAACAACAACCACCGCTCATCGTCGTCTTCTTTTCCCAGACATCGAAGCGCGGTCATTCGCCTTCAGTACAGTATATACATATACATATATATATATATATATATATATATTGTAACCCACCGTTACGACAGCAGCTTCTAATAACACTGGCTTATTCAGGGGGAACCTATGCCCGTTAACCCAAGAGACTGAACCTTCAATGGAAGGTCCTTCAAGCGTCACTTCTTAGATCGTGGTTCTCTTCTTCGTCGCTGCCTGTCACGTGCCATTCCTCCTATTCGCGAGCGCAAGCCGCCGGTGGTCTGTCAGCACATGGCGTGGGCGCGTGCGGTGCAGCGCCCAGCGTTGCCTTACGGTGCCTTGCCTGACGCTTGTAGTGACGGTTCTTCTTGTTTCTGGGGTTTTACGTGCCAAAACCAGTTCTGATTATGAGGCACGCCGTAGTAGAGGGCTCCGGATTAATTTTGACCACCTGGGATTCTTTAAAGTGCACTACAACGCAAGCACACGGGCTTCTTGCATTTCGCTTCCATCGAAATGCGGCCGCCGCGGCCGGGATTCGATCCCGCGATCTCGTGCTCAGCAGCGCAACGCCTTAGCTGACAAAGCCACCGCGGCGGGTGGTATGACGGTTCTTTGGAACACAGCTATAATGCGGCGGGCGTCTTTTAGTTCTCGGTATGCTGGTGGCAATATATATATATATATATACATATATATATATATATATATATATATATATTGTACTGAAGGCAGCGGGCCACGGTGCTGGTGAAGGACGAAGACAAGCGACGCTTGCTCGCCCACTTCGCCATAGCTCCCTTTTGACTTGTTTCGGTCTATCGTTGAAACTCTAGATCGAGTGCTGCTAGGCAAACATCCCCATTGCATCTGGTGGAGGTGCTGGGTTTCTCTTCCACATCCTGGAACTCCGCAGTCGGACGCTACCACCAGCTCCTGCAATGAATGATGCGGGACCGTCCCAGGCTGCTGCTCCCGTACCCCCGACCATTGTCTGCCCTGGCGTCGTCCGGCAGCGCGATCCCGCTGTATTTAGCGGAGCAGACGACCTCGACGTCGAGGACTGGTTCGCCGAATACGACCGTGTAAGCGCATATAATAAGTGGCCGACCGCAATAAGCTCACTAATGTAGGCTTTTATTTGACGGGCGTGGCGAACCTATGGTTCAGAAATCATGAATCAAGTTTTACCACCTGGTCCGCTTTCACGAGCACTTTGACTGAGGTCTTCGGCCGTCCCGCCGTTCGCCGCCTTCGTGCTGAGCAGCGATTGCGTGGTCGGGCTCAACGCAATGACGAGAGCTTTACCAGCTACATTGAAGACCTGCTCTCGCTCTGCCGACGCGTCAACTCATCCATGGACGAAGCTGACAAGATCAAGCACATCATGAAAGGCATCGATGACCACGCCTTCCAGATGCTCGTCGCCAAGAGTCAACAGACGGTAGCCGAGGTAATTCAGCTCTGTCAGCAGTACGACGAGCTGCGCAAGCAGCGTGCCTCAACACGTTGTGCTGCCCAGCAGGATACCGCGGATCTCGCTCCCTTGGATTTCAGGCGCGATGCTGCCGACATTTCCGCTTTAATGCCGCAAATAAAGCAGTTCATCCGCCAGGAAGTCGCGCGGCAACTGTCTCTGGCAACTAGCCCTCTTGAGCCGGTTACATCCTTGGCTCCTTGGCTTCGTCAGGTGCTTCAAACGCAAGTTGCTGAGGCGCTACCACCTGCCCCTCATCCGCAACGCGTTGATGGACCACTGACGTACGCCAATGTTGTCGCCCGGCCTTACGTTCCTCCGGCTCCTGACGCCCATCGGACCACCGGAACTTTCCATGCACCACCACCACCTTTACGTCCGGTTCCGGTTCCTTACTCGACCGCTGGAGCCCCTGTCGTCAACCCGTGGCGCACACTTGATAACCGGCCAATATGCTATTGCTGTGGTTTCCCGGGCCACGAAGCACGATTCTGCCGCCGTCGCAACTACCGTTTCCCTGACAGTGGGAGCGCCACCGGCTACATGCCTGCTCGACTTCCGCGTCATGATGTGTCTAATCTTCCTCCGGACTCGTCTTCTAGTCGCCGCCCCTTCGATTCACGCCAGTCGCCCTCCCCACGTCGTCGATCCCTTTCCCCCATGGTTCGTCGACTCAGTCCAGCCCGCGAGGAAAACTAACAGTCGCAGTTCTCAAGGCAAGAACTGCGTTTACGTCGAACATTTGAAGCCCTCATTTTTCTCCTGCGAACGAAATTGAACTGTCCGTCGATGGCGCCACAATCCACGCACTTATTGACACCGGAGCCGCCGTTTCGGTTATTAGTGAAAAGTTTTGCCGCAATTTGAAGAAACCGACCATTCCACTTACCTATCTATCGCTGCGTACGGCAACCTCGCATTGCATTCAGCCTTCAGCATCATGCACAGCTCAGGTCGTCATTCAAGGCGTTTTGTATGTTGTCGAATTTGTCGTCCTATCCCGTTCCTCGCACGACGTCATTCTTGGATGGAATTTCCTATCTGTAAATCAAGCTGTTGTCGACTGCGCTCGTGCCAAACTTACGTTGTCAGTGCCGTGCTTTGACCCTGGCGACCACCATTCTACTAAAGTTGTTGCTGCTGCGGACATCGCCATCGCACCTTTTTCAGCCGCTCTGGTCCCTGTGTCGTGTGACTCTGTCGCGAATTTGTGTTGTTTACGCCGTCAGCCTCTTGTGCGAGCCGTCGGAACCTTCTGGTTCCTGTTGCTATCGTCACTTTTTGCGGCGGTTCTGCTGCCCTTTACGTATGCAATCCTTCCGCGTGCCCTTCATCCATACTCCGCAGCGAGTGCCTGGGGAGCTCTGACTATTTCGACTGCGTCCTCCCGGCTACCGTGTTTGACGATGTGGCATCCTTCTCACTTTGCGCCGTCACTCCTCCTGGCGCGACCGATGCCCCTGTGGACGTCTTCGCTCATGCCGTCGACTCGGCACTCACACCTGTCCAGCACGCGGAAATTATCAAGCTTCTCCAGCGTTTTCGGGCCTCATTCGACATTGGCCAACCGTCCTTGGGTCGAGGGTCAGCAGTCGTTCACCATATCGACACCCGTCAACAAACCCCTTTGCGCCAGCGTCCGTATCGTGTGTCAGCTGGTGAACGCCGGATCATCGACCAGCAGGTTGACGACATGCTGCAGTGTGGCATCATCCAGCCCTCTAACAGTCCCTGGGCATCTCCGGTTGTTCTCGTTAAAAAGAAAGACGGCTCCATAAGGTTCTGCGTCGACTATCGCCGCCTTAACCGCATAACGCGCAAAGATGTCTATCCTCTGCCGCGCATCGACGATGCCTTGGACAGCCTACAAAGCGCGGCATTCTTTTTCTCGCTGGATCTGCGCTCCGGATACTGGCAAGTGCTAATGGCAGAGGCCGATCGCCAAAAGACAGCCTTTGTAACACCTGATGGCCTATATGAATTCACCGTCATGCCCTTCGGCCTTTGCAACGCGCCTGCCACTTTTGAACGAATGATGGACACCATTCTCCGAGGCCTGAAGTGGAACACGTGCCTTTGTTACTTAGATAACATTGTAGTTTTTTCTACCGACATTGCGTCACACCTCAGCCGCCTCGAGCAAGTTCTTGCGTGCCTCACCACTGCAAGACTGCAGCTAAATTTGAAGAAATGCCACTTCGGCGCTCGCAAGCTTACTATTCTCGGTCATGTGGTCTCAAAAGACGGTATCCTCCCGGGCCCTACGAAACTTAGGGCCGTGTCCGCGTTCCCCAAGCCAACTACCCTGAAAGAGCTTCGCAGCTTCATCGGCTTATGCTCGTATTTCCGACGCTTCTTCCGCAATTTTGCCTCCATAATCGCCCCCTTGACCGCGCTTCTTACCGGCCGTTCTGAGCTACCGGACTGGTCCCCGGCATGTGACGACGCATTTCAAGAACTGCGCCGCCTTCTCACTTCACCGCCAGTACGGCGCCACTTCGATCCTTCCAACTGAAATTCACACGGACGCTAGTGGTGTCGGACTAGGCGCTGTTCTTGCACAGCGGAAGAATGGCTTCGATTAGTACGTCGTAGCGTATGCCAGTCGCACCCTTACCAAAGCTGAGGCGAACTACTCCGTTACTGAAAAAGAATGTCTGGCCATTATTTGGGCTATCGCAAAATTTAGAACTTACGTGTATGGGCGCCCTTTTGACATCGTGACGGACCATCATGCCCTATGCTGGCTGTCTTCACTCAAAGATCCAACTGGTCGGCTCACCCGTTGGGCATTACGCCTACAAGAATACGACATCCGTGTTGTTTATCGCTCAGACCGAAAACATTCCGACGCAGACGCTCTTTCCCGGTCACCCCTGTCACCTGATCCTATCTGCTCGTCTGTTTCCGCCTGCGATGCCTTCGCCCTCAACATTTCCGACATGGCATCAGAGCAGCGCAAGGACCCATGGATCTGTTCGCTTCTAGATTTCCTGTGTATAGCCGGTCGCCAGCGCCGATCTCTCGGACGCTCCGTCGCCAAGCCACGCACTTTATTATTCGGGATAACCTGCTTTACCGCCGCAACTACAACTCCAGTGGCCGCAAGTGGTTGCTTGTTATTCCCCGACACCTCCGCTCCGACATCTGCGCCACTTTCCACGATGACCCACAATGCGGCCACGCTGCGGTATTGAAGACATACTGTCGCCTCCAGGTTCGGTACTACTGGCGCGGTATGTACCGTTTTGTTCGTCAGTATGTACGGTCATGCCCCCTGTGTCAACGCCGCAAGACGCCACCTAAACATGCTGCCGGCCCCTTGCAGCCTTTACCATGCCCCGCTCGAGCGTTCGACCGCGTCGGCGTTGACCTATACGGTCCGCTTCCCAGCACTTCCAGCGGCAACCGCTGGGGTTGCTATCGAGCACCTTACGTGGTACGCAGAAACTTCATCCCTGTCATCTGCCACAGAAAAAGACGTTGGTAGTTTCATCTTTCAGAACCTGATATTACGGCATGGAGCACCTCGAGAATTACTAAGCGACCGCGGTCGCGTTTTCCTCTCTGACGTCATTACAGCGTTGCTAAAGGAGTGTCGCATCATTCACCGCACTACCACGGCATACCATCCCCAAACTAATGGCATGACAGAGCGTTTTAATCGCACCCTTGGCGACATGTTGGCCATGTATGTTTCATCTGACCACTCGAATTGGGATCGGATTCTGCCTTTCGTAACATACGCATACAATACTGCAACGCCAAGCACTATTGAATTTTCACCTTTCTTTCTTCTTTACGGACACGAACCTTCATGCACAATGGAGACAATTCTACCCTACCGGCCGGATGCTTCGGAGTCGACGAATGTTTCCCGAGCGGCTGCATATGCCGAAGAATGTCGCCAGCTCGCTCGCTCGTTTACATCCCAGGACCAGTGGCGCCAAAAGCATCGCCACGATGCGTCCACTACGGCTACATTCTTTGCTCCCGGCTCGCTGGTCTGGTTGTGTGTGCCGTCTACTACACCGGGCCTTTCCTCCAAGCTGCATTCCAAGTATCATGGTCCCTATCGGGTACTGCGACAAACATCCGCAGTCAACTACCTCATCGAGCCGATGGACGCGTCTTCCGATCAGCGTCGTCGCGGTCAGGAAATTGTCCACGTTTCCCGCCTCAAGCAGTGCCACTACCCCCCTGTCTTCTCCTGCCCATAGGTCGCCAGGATGGCTCCTCTTTCGGTGGAGAGTGATTGTACTGAAGGCAGTGGGCCACGGTGCTGGTGAAGGAAGAAGAAGACAAGCGACGCTAGCTCGCCCGCTTCGCCCTAGCTCCCTTTTTACTTGTTTCGGTCTAGCGTTGAAACTATAGATTGAGTGCTGCTAGGCAAACATCCCCATTGCAATATATATATATATATATATATATATATATATATATACATATATATATATATAGAGAGAGAGAGAGAGAGAGAGTAAAGAAGAGTCCATGGCTCGGAGGCTGGGTGAACAGAAGGCCAATCACCCAAGAATGGCTCTGGAACAGATGACGCTGCTATTATTGAATGAGACCTACTGGTACCGAATACACATCTATACCGACGGTTCCGTCTCATCTAACAGTTCTCGAAGTGTCGTTGTCATTCCGGCTACGAAAACCACACTCGAGTTCAAACTGCCACACCTGACAACATCGACAGCGGCAGCGCTTGCTGCCATGCGTGCTGCTGTACATTACCTTCTGCAAGAGACACCTCAGAAATGGGTAATCTTTTGTGATTCTAAGGCAGCACTTCAGAGTCTGCATTTTGCCATTTACGACAGGAATCATGAGCAGCTGGTATATGAGATAAGACAAGACCACCATCAAGCTATCGCTAAAGGGCATGAAGTTATATTTTTTTGGCTACCGGGACATACCAGCATTGCTGGTAATGACCTCGCCGACGAAGCCACCCGGTCTGCTCATCTGGAAAGCCGACCAGTCCCAATCCCCTTATCCAGGACCGACGCTGCAGGAAAACTTCATATGGGGGCTAAAGCTATGACATACAAATATTGGTCTTCTCTTAACCTCCCGAAGTGTCATCTCCACAAAAACGACCCATCCTTGAAGCTACAAGTGCCATCAAACATTTCCCGCTCTTAGGCGACAGTCTTGTGCTGCCTCTGGCTCGGGATGGCATTTATACAAAGGCCTAATCGTTCCGCATTGGAATTGGGGATACGCCCATGTGCGACTCTTGTGGAACTAGCGAAACAACTGAACATATATTATGTCTCTGTCCCCAATTCGACGTCAAGCGTGAAGCTCTCCGGACAGCATTGGACCGGCTAGACTCTCGACCATTTTCTGAAATGAAGATCCTTGGACCATGGCCGTATGCGTCGATGGCACAGAAAGCCACGAAAGCCTTGTTGGACTACCTCAAGTCGACAGGTCTTGGCGACCGTCTGTAGACTTCGTGCGAACTTTCAAATGTACGCGAAACTGTGCTCTCTCTATTTCTTTCTCTCTCTTTTCATCCCTATACCCCTTTCCCCAGTGCAAGGTAGCAAACCGGACGTGCGTCGGGTTAACATCCATGCATTTCCTGTCTTCTATCTCTCTCTCTCTCTCTAGAAAATGAGACTGTTATGCTTCCGGAACCATATGTTGACAGCAGCTATTCATTTTCTCATTTTCCAGCGAGCCCCATGGTTTGGCGCTACGTTCAACGTAGGCCTTAAATAAAAAATAAAACAAAGAAAACGAGCGCAGAAACTCCTCTGGGAGCTGTCTAAGTATGCGTAAGCTTTGTGCTACCTGCTCATCTCCACGGAGCCCGGTGTAATTATCAATGTTATGAAATTTGATGCGACCAGTATAAATCCCTCTCAACCCTCATCGGTCGTTATCAACTTACTGAACATGATCCGACTCTTATCAACTGTTATCGGTCCTTATCATCCTGGTTGTCCATCGAAGCTGTTGCAAAACCACCACATTTGCTTAGGTGGGTATGCCGTGCTTTATTATGAGTTCGGATGCTTGTTTTTAGCTTGTCCTTTGTTGAAACTTATGGTGTTCTGTGTACTACATGCGTAATTTCTATGAATGTATGAACTGTTCGCTTTACTCTGCTGAGGGCTTGTAGCCTCTGCCTTACGTGGGTGCGAGTCATTGCCTTTAGTCATTGCGTGTCATTGCTTTCATACCACCGCAAGCATGCAAATGCTTGCGGTGGTATGAATCAGTGTTTAGGGGATGTATGAGCCGTTGCATTCGTCTTACGTGACAGACAAGATTATCGTTGGGTCGGCATAGAAATGCTTGCGCATTTACAATGACGATAGTACCAACAGTACGGAGTAGATTGCTCGCAGCTGTGCTGATTGAAAGTTCACGGTGAAGAAGGGCGGCTGGCGTTTTATCTTTGTCGAAAGTCACGACAATAGTTCTAATGGAAACATCCCCGACTGCGTTGCCCGTTAGTACGGAAGGCGCTGGCAACACGATTGTGGGTACTATAATGGTTATAATGAAGCTGGGCGACTTGATGCGTATTTTACATAGGGGTAGAAAAATTGGTCTATTCAGACAGGATGGAACACAGTGGAGGATACCTTAGGAGCCGCCAGGTGTAATAATTTATATCCATGGTCGGTATTGGCCAGAGGATATATGCGGAAATGTGTAGTAAACGTAAAGTGAGAAAGATAAGAGAAACTTACAACAAAAGAAGAAACATTTTCGTGCTCTCTGCTCTAACATTTACGATGTATTTCTAGCCTCATCTAGCTGCAGACTGAATATTTGCGAGAAGAGCGATTTTCATTTTCACTGCTGCTGATATACTTTAGAAATTTTTAAAAACAGGTTATCACAGCCATTTTACACCCAATCTTATCTTATATTTATTTTCAATAGATTTTAGAAAGGAACATGAAATATTACAACTACTTACAACTACAACCAAGCGCTGTGCCAGTTAAATACGTAAACAATTCCTGCTACATTCGACCGTTTCAAAATATGATAAAAAAACTTGATAGAAAAGATTCATTCTATATATTATTTTGTGCATAACAGTTTTACGGCGGTGATCTTACCACTTTTTCGAAGGCTTCTCGCGTCGTATTGCCGATCCAGCTGTTGTTTTGAAGCGTTTCATTGAACGCCTGTATCAATTTGCGGGCAATATCTTCTACCTGAAACGAAAGATACATGTAAACATTTGAAACATCACTAACTCTTGATATTTTTGTTTTTTTTTGGTCACGGTATACCGTATTATAAGGACCTGTCAGTGCAAGTAATCTTAGTTTGCTGAATGAAAGTAAATAGGCAGTCCAATGGACCACATTTCCTTTGTTATTCATTCTCTGGGGGGAATGTTCAACAGGACTTCAAGTCAGGCGAGTTGATTCATAGCTATATATTCATAACTTGCGTGCATCGAAAAAAAAAAAAAACTTTTGACGGCAGGAGTGGGAGGCAGCTTAACAGCTGTCCCTCTCTTCCTTCATAATCCGTTTGACTACGATGCGCTACACTGATAGAGTTGAAATCACTTTGTACCGATACAGTATGCTTTGGCAATCGCATACCTCTTGTGGTAGGGCAGTTTCTTCGCTTTCAGATGTTAACTATAAAATGTTGAAATAGTTTGATGGTCAATGAAAGGCACAGAAACACCAACTACTTGTTAATTTTACGCATAAAAAATTGTCGCAGTTTCACCCGAAAGGTGAAGCATCAATTGCGATAGCAAATTAGTAGAGAGCTATACGAAGTAACGATGATAGTTTTATCAGCTGTATAAACTTCGACATGCAGCAGCACCAGCAACGCGCAGAACTGTTGTCGACGCCGTCGGCGTTTTGCCCGCGTTCGCACCGAACGCGCGCGGCGTTGGTGACTGTTGCCGGTGCCTCTGGGGGCAGCTCGGAGGTTTTCGACGAGATCAGAATGGGACACTCGTCGAGCAGCGTCGGAAATCTTACCCTCCTTCTCGCCCCGCAACGTTTTTATATAAATGCGCATTTGGTACGGCAGCTAAACGTCGCCGCCCCTACCTCCCTCCCATCTCCCCACGGCCTTTCGCGCGACGGAGGAAGTAGCGTTTGCTCTCTATATATATGGTGATTATAAAGGAGGAATGAGACGCTCAATTCTGTAGCCCTTCAGGGAGCACGGCGCAGAACGCGCGTTTGCTCTCCGCCGCGCGTTGGCTCTCCGTGATAACGCGCGTCCCTGGCGCGCTTTCCCTCGCACATAAAGCATACGGCACGCGGTAGATCGCCATTTGACCATCGCCATTTGACGTCATACGGAATCTCACGGCGACGGCAGAAATCCGCTTTAAGTGTCCATATAATTGCTATCGCAATAAAACGTTGCCGGTGAAGAAGGTGGTAAACAGTTCCGACGCTGCTCGATGAGTGTCCCATTCTGATCTCGTCGAAAACCGCGGAGCCGCCCCCATAAGCACCGGCAAAAGTCACCAACGCCGCGCGCGTTCGGTTTCAGACGGCGTCGACAACAGTTCTGCACGTTGCTGGTGCTGCGTGTCCAAGTTTATACAGCTGATAAAACTACTATCCGTACTCTGTATAGCTCTCTACTAATTTGCTATCGCAATTGATGCTTCGCCTTTCGGGTGAAACTGCAACATATTTATATAATTACGCATTTGGTGCCGCAAATAAACGTCACCTCCCCTCCCTCCCTCCCGTCCCCCCAACGGCCTTTCGAGCCACGAAAGAAGTCGCGTTTGCTCTCTCTATATATGGTGATTGTAAAGGAGGAAATAGACGCTTAATACTGCAGCCTCTCAGGGAGCATGGCGCGCAACGCGCGTTAGCTCTCCGCCGTGAGTTCGCTCCCCGTGAAAGCGCGCGTCCCTAGCGCGCTTTCGTGTACGTGCCCTAGCATACGGCACGCGGCGACGATTTCATCGTCATTGACGTCAGAACCTCAAGGCGATGGCGACAATGGCAGAAATCCGCTATGGAGTGTCCTTATAATTGCTAACGCAATAAAAGCTGCGGTTATCAGCATCATTATGGGTATATACTTACCGCCATTCTGCATGCAAACCACCCGTCAAAATTTTTTGGGAGTCCCCCACTGTGGCACGACTTGTTATCAAGCTGTATTTTCGGCAGGCAAAACACTGTTTTCTTAACTTTTCTTGAAATATTTGCCCTGCTGAATTATTTTATACCTCCCTTCTAGCTATGACAGCTCTAATTAAAATTTTATTGTGGTGCTGAAGCCCAGTTCTGTTTTATATTAGGAAAAATATTCTTACTACAATTTGTTATGCCTGCCACAGTGTCTCAGCATTATTAATCGTCTAGAATTGCGTTGTGAGCAAACCCGATCTTGCTCATGACTGCGTACATCAGTCTGCTATTATCACTCATAGTGTAAGCATAGAAAATGTTTACGAATTTGTTGAGGGGAGGGGCGGGTTTGACGAGCTTTTTAGAAGAAAAAACAGACAATGAGGAAACAGCAGGTTGCCGTTGGGGCATTGTGGCAATGGTCTACTTAGCAGAGCTGGAAGGCGACGTGCGTAAGATAAAGCAGAATGAATCTTTCAGCACCGAGGAATGGTCGTTCATTAGTACAACTCCCGGGGAGGCCACTCAGGTAAAGCTCTCGCTCGAAGTGAAAAATAACAGATGAAGACGAAACAACCTTTCAATATTCATTGTGCCTCATTCTGCAAACTAGACTTGGAAGAACAGAGAGGAAAATGCACGTTCCTTTTTTTTCATTTAAGTATCATGGTAACTTCTTCCACTCAAGAAATGTTGCATGCTGCTTGCTTATATCGTCCACGAGAATGAACAAATGGTCCTTTATCTGGGAACTTTTGCATCATTGATAATAATGAACGGTTGCAGATATGCGGCTCTAATATCAAAGGAACCAGTTTTGCCAGTAAAGAAAATTTTACCCATAACGTGCGACACGAACGTGGTAAAATGCCATAAATGCTTACGTTAACTTCATGGCCCTCGCACCAGAGTAAGCTTGTATTCTTACCTTACATCGTACTCTTGAATAATTAAGGTCCAGTAGATCTGAGCTATTAGCATCCGATGAGCCCTTATACTGCCTCCAAAAGTGGAAGGCTAGTGATCACTTGCGGTAGTTTCGTACAAGCTCCTACGAGACATTATTGAGCAGTACGTTTTCTGCTCTATCGCACGCGCGCTCAGTCGGAGCTGGAGAACGGGGAAAAAAGCCGGCAGATCCCACGCTGTGTGAGAATCGATGTTATGCGAAGCAGTGTGCGGGGAGTCTACCCAGTTAACGAAACGACCATGAGAGCAACAAGACATAGGCGGTTCTGTCATAACCTACATGACACGCATGTCATGACATAAATGTCATGAGTCCCCAGGAGTCTCTTTAGCTACACCTAAGAGACCTTAAGGAAAAATTCATAGTCATGCTCATGACTATGACTTCTACCATCAACCTTTAGACTTTTCCTTCACTTAGTACCACACCTGAACTCATTCCATTGGTTTTTGAGTGTTAGTGTTCTGTCGCTGAGTCATTGTCATTTTTGCTGGGTCATGCTCATGCTCATGGCTATGACTTCTACCACCATCCTTTAGTGTTTTCTTCACTTAGTGCTCACGTGCGAACCCATTTCAGTGGTTTTTGAGTGTTAATCTTTTCTCGCTGAGTCATTGTCATTTTTGCTCAGTCATGGTCATGACTATGACTTCCACCATAATCCTTTAGTGTTTCCTTCACTTAGTACCCACGTCCGAACCAATTTGAGTGGCTTTCGAGTGACGGTGCCTCATTCTGAAAACTAGACTTGGAAGAACAGAGAGGAAAATGCACGTTCTCACATGGTCCCAAATAAAGGACCATTTGTTTATTCTGGTGGACGATATAAGCCAATAGCGTGCAAAATTTCTTGAGGGGAAGAAGTAATTACCTTGAAACTTAAATGAAAAAAAAGGAACGTGCATTTTTCTCTCTGTTCTTCCAAGTCTAGTTTGCAGAATGAGGCACCGTCACTCGAAAGAACTTTTATTGGCCTTGAGAAACTGGCCAGGGGGAGCCGTAGGCTCCCTAAGGTCAAGTCGGTGGCTCCGCCCACGATAGCACCGGGAAGCCAAATCCCGTTGCGATGTCGTGGGCCCGATGTCGTGGCTTTCGAGTGTTCATCCTTTTTTGGTGAGTCATTGTCATTTTTGCTTAGTCAAGCTCATGACTATGACTTCTAGCAGCATTCTTGAGTGTTTCCTTCACTTCGTATCCACGTTTCAGTGGTTCCTGAGTGTTAATCTTTTTTCGCTGGGTCATAGTCATGACCTACATGACGCGCATGTCATGACCTATCAGTTATGTTCTTCATACACTCCTGTCATACTATGCAAATTTTGGTATCTTAAAGAAACGACCATGAGAACACCAAGACGTAGGCGGCTGTTTCATGACCTACATGACACGCATGTAGCGATATTCATATCATGACATGTAATTTATGTTCGTCATATACTCTTGTTATAGTATGTCAATTTTTGTACAAGCCAGGTTAACGAAACGACCATGAGAGCACGAAGACGTAGGTGGCTAGATAGATAGATAGATAGATAGATAGATAGATAGATAAATAGATAGATAATGTCAAAGTAGCAAATGTTCGCCAAGAAATGCTTCGCATTTAAAAAATCGGTTTTATCTGAGCGTTCAACGCGTGCGGTGGGCATGAAGTAGCTTACTCCTGCACCTGATGGTAGAAGACGGGACTACTGCAAAGAATATATAGCATATCCAAGATCATCAATTGCACGCGGTGTATCTTTCTTTATTCTAGTAATTTCTGTTTCCATAGACGTCAATGAAGGCACTTTATTTTTGTTACTTCTGAACACACGTGCAGTGTCACACGAAGCAGTGAGGCTGCAAAATAGCTGTCAAAGGATCGTATGTTGCCGCTTGTGTTGACGTCAACAAATTGTCATCGTAACTAGGATCAAATATTCTATGCTTCTCCTGACCTGATAAGCAGACCCATGGCAGTGGCACAGCCGTTTTTTATTTTCTTTGGTCTCGATCTCTAAGCTTTGGTGTTCCTCTCGATGAGCTCTACGAGTCTAGGAGAACGGTGGCGCCGATCCGCTCACGCACTCGCGGATTAGAGATTGGTACATGCGCACTTGTGTTACCACTCGCAGGCGGAGTGGAGCGGGGCACAAGAAACAATATTCTATACCTAACTACTGCAGATAACACGAACGCGGGGCTGCCCTTCGCGAAACGCTAGTGCAGTTGCCGCACCGTTGCATCGAAGCAAATCTGAGCAGGCGCACTGACGCCTAGAGATTTGGCGTCCTGTTGCCTGTTCTTTTAATTGACCCCACCAAGCCTGCGTGTTCTGGTCAACAGACGTTTTCTTTCAGTAGCATATCACCGCAGCAGCAGGCCAACCTAAGCTGGTTTGCTGCATGTCAATTACGGCGGCAGAGTAGCCAACCGGACACTTAACCTGGTTAACCTCTCTGCCTTTCACCTCTTATTTTCCTTACTTCCTTGAGCACTTCAAGCCCAATACACTGTGTAATCGACTCCAATAAGCATTTCAATCGACGTGTCCAAACAATGCAGCTTATCTGCTTTTGCAAGTGTGCGCAAATCTGTTAAGAACCAATCCACCAACTAGTGAACTTACAGGGCTTGACAATTATTAGGTACCCGTTCCTGTTCCTCTGTTCGAATTCTTTCGTATCATCCATCGCGCATGAGCAGCTGATCACCGTGAAAACGTCTGATTGCCCGGGCAATAGCACAGAAGGGTAATAATTGGATTAGAATACTTGCATTCCCCCTGCCCTGAATTGCGAAAAAGCATAACTCACTTGATGGTTTTATCGGCACTTTCGTTCTTTCTTCATGCTATATTTTGGTAGTTTACAGCATGATGGAAAAACTGATTCAGTGTTGTAGAATGCACACAACTTACCTCATTCTTAATCGCGGTGTGGTTGCGTTCGTTGGTAATATATAAATAGTCGAGAACGTCACGCGCACTTTTGTCCAACAAAGTTATGCATTCACTCCTATTACGGCTCTTGCGCTCGCTTTCATTGCTCATTTGTACATATTCAAGGTAAGGAAACAATGCAAGAAATCCTGCATAGTTATAAAGAGTGTTCCTAGAAAAGAAAAAAAAATGTCACAGACATCTAAGTATTAGGCCGACAGCGGTATTCCAGAGTTAATTGATCTGGTTTAGAATCATACCGTTATAAATAAGCTGTGATACATTCAATTTGATTACAACAGACCGTTCGCGAAACAAATTTGGACTACGCACATCCATATAACAAAATATTTCATGCAGAGATGTCAGGAGTATGCTGCTGTGGGGTGTATGTGTTTCCAATGAAGTACTGTATCGAGTACCCACTGACCAGTCCAGCAGCAAGTGCTTGTATGTTACATAAAATACACACTGGAGAAACTTCTTCCTCTAGGCAGCTAAAGTGTATGTATAGATGGAACAAAACTATAGCATCCTCTTATGCTTTGTGTATTAGCAATGCATCTCTTGCTGCATTGCTTTCCTAAAGAAGAACATCGTGTAAGAAATCGGCTTATATATACCACCCACACACAGTGCACGAAGTCGAGTTTGTGTTCGGCAGGATCACGCAGTGAAACAAGAAACGGTACCTAAATATACGACTGTAAGAGACCGTGTCTCCCAGCTAACGTTATCCTAGTTATAAGAAAAAAAGGAAGAACAGGGTGCAAGATTAGGTTATAAGACGGTTATAAAGTTGCTTGAGGCCGATGGCACAATTCTAGTTTATGAGCTGGTCTACTCAAAGAGGCCGACATTATGTGCAAGAAATGAAATGCATAATAGAGTAATTACCAAAATTTCAGTAATTATGTTTTCAACTATTTACCTCATGCCTCCCCCCCCTATTCCAATTTAGAAATTCTAGCCGTGAAGTTCACAAGGCGGATCCACTTGGAAAGAATTCTGAGGATGACACCAGTTTCAAGATGTTACAGTGAACGTCTTAGATGTCTCGTTTTGATCGAGGTGACTGAAAAAGTGGACCAAACTTCTGACGAACAATCGGGAAAAAATATGTACAAAAATTTGATCACTCATCATATCATCACAAACCCTATAACATGATATATCAATCGATAGATAATTACATGAGGAATATAAATATTGATAAATAATCGTGATAGTCTATATATATAACTATTTTTGATTATTACAATGACAAAGCGAGAAGATAGGTCAAAAAACCCGTAAAGTGCCAAGAACCGAGAATTATTTATAGTAATGGGTAATGATGGTAATTTATTTATTTATTTATTTATTTATTTATTTATTTATTTATTTATTTATTTATTTATTTATTTATTTACGTATTTATTCATCCACAATACCCCTACAGGTCCTCAAAGGAGGTATTACGTAGGGGGGAGCTAGTACTGAATAGTTACACAGTAATAGTTGGTCTAAAATAAGAAGAAAAGAACGAAATTATAAACAGTGCCTTAATAACAGCGGGGGAAGGAGGATAGGAAAAAATAAATAAACGCAAAACCATAACCAAAATATTTCGAGCGCCAATGCATTTCTTCGCAAAGTTCCGGAATAAGTGTCTCGAAACTGGTGTCATCCGGAGAATCGGTTTCAAGTGGATCTGCCTTCGAACTCCACGACTACAATTTGTAAATTGCAATATGGGTCATAAGGTAAATAGTTAGAAACTTAATTAGTCAATTGTTGTTATTTGTCGAATATGCATTTTATTTTTTGCAAGTAATGTCCGCCTGTTCGAGTAGACCGGCTCATGAACTGGTTATTGTGCTATCTGCCACAGGTAAACTTTATACATTTTCGAAAGTGTTCGCTGAAACACACTGTATGTGACTAATCGTACAGTGCTAAGCGATTGAAACGTGATATACGGAATACATGGCAGCCAGCGCTTTTCGTGCCACCAGTGGGCGCTGGTGACACGTAGCTCGAAAAAGCACACCGAAGTGATTTGACACTCAAGTAAGAGCACTCGGAGCTCCGACTAAAGTTCGCAAACGGCTTGAAGGGATGAAGGCTGTAACACCTTCGAAAGAGACGACACTCTGGGCTACAGAAGGGGCCCTATAAGGGATAACTTCAGCAAGAAAAAAAAAAGATCACTGACGATTGAGATACTTCCTAATGTGAAATTTGAGCGCAGCTTTATACGACGCTCACGGCCTTCGCCATACCCTCCTCCGCTTTCGGCCTTCTGCTTCCGCTGCACCCTCCTCGCCGCTTTCCTCTTCGCGTCTTGTCGCTATCGCCGCTTTTTTCATCCCCTGCTGCGCTCAGCGTTCGGTCTCATCTTTCGCTGTGCTCGTTCGCTCGGTTACAAGTGACGATACCGACGCTCGCTGCATGAACGGGCACCTAAGAGCTGTGCTCTTAAAAGCGTAGTGCTCATTCAGACTGATCCAGCAGCAAACAAGCCGCAGAGTTCAAAATTAGGTGTAGAAACCTTTTATTGCAAAGAAATGCAGAACATGCCCCTAATAAGAAAGCAGCAGGACCACATGAAATCGCAACACAGCTAATCAAAGAGCTTGGTCCAATGGGCAAAGTACTGCTTAATAATGCCATAGAGCATGTGACCAAAACAAAGAAAATTTGATTTGACGGCTGGAATGCAAGATGAACCTGATCTACAAATGCAAATGTGAGAAGTACAAGACGTATTTGTACAGTACATTTACAAATACGCCGATGATATATCGAATGGCAATACAAGAATGAAATTAGAACTGTAAGAGTTGGTGGTTAAAAATGAGATACTGGGGAAACTACAGAATGGGTTCAAATGTGGAAGTTGCTCAGAGGATAATGTTTCTGTACTAACCCATTGCATAGAAATTTCAATTACTCTAAATGTACAATATGGATATCAGTTTTACATATTCAGGGAGCTTACGACATTGTGGACGGGAATTGGGTGTGGGATAGTCTCAATCACGTAGGTGCAGATGACAATTTAATGGGTCTGCTGAGATACACACGGGCAATAAAGTACAAATTGATGGGAAGACTGGAAATGCTATGGAGTTGTCGAAATTTACCGGGGACTTAAGCAAGCGATTCCTTCTGTCTTCATTCTTGTTCCCGTTAAATTTTAAGGGCATATAAATGCAAGTGAAAAACAGTGAAATGGGGTTTGACTTATTTTACATCCGTATTGGGCGAAGGGTGCAACAGTAATTTGCTGGGCTTATGTATGCGCACGACATGGCGCTACTAGGACAAAAGAAAAAGAAATTTAATGAGAGTTGAGAATATCTCTGACAACACAGCCAAAAAATAGGTCTTAAGTTAGCACAGGGAAATTGCTGATATGGATAGTTAATGAAGAGATCAGTAGTGGCGTGGTTTCAAATCAAGAACAAGTTACAGCCATAGTCAAGCAGTATAAATCATCATCATGATCAGCCTATATTTTATGTCCACTGCAGGACGAAGGCCTCTTCCTGCGATCTCCAATTAGCCCTGTCTTGCGCTAGCGTATTCCAACTCGCGCCTGCAAATTTCCTAACTTCATCATCCCATCAAGTTTTCTGCCGAGCTCGACTGCGCTTCCCTTCTCTTCGTATCCATTCTGTAACCCTAATGGTCCACCGGTTATCCATCCTACGCATTACATAGCCTGCCCTGCTCCATTTCTTCCGCTTAATGTCAACTAGAATATCGGCTATCCCCGTTTGTTCTCTGATCCACACCGCTCTCTTCCTGTCTCTTAACGCTAGTCCTAAGATTTTCGTTCCATCGCTCTTTGTGCGGTCGTTAACTTGTTCTCGAGCTTCTTTTTAACCTCAGAGTTTCAGCCTCACATGTTAGCACCGGTAGAATGCAATGATTGTACTTTTTCTTCTTTTCAATAACAGTGGTACGCTCCCATTCATGATTTCGCCATGCCGGCCGTATGCACTCCAACCCAATTTTATTCTCCTGTAAATTTTTTTCTCATGATCAGGGTCCCCTGTGACTAATTGACCTAGATAAACGTACTCCTTTACAGACTCTAGAGCCTGACTGGCGATCCTGAATTCTTGTTCCCTGTGCTAGGCTACTGAACATTATCTTTGTCTTCTGCATATTAATCTTCAATCCCACTCTTGCGCTTCCTCGGTTAAGGTCCTCAATCATTTGCTGTATTTCCTCTCCATTATTGCTGGGTAGAACAATGTCATCTGCAAACCAAAGGTTGCTGAGATATACGCCATTGATCCTTACTTCTTAGCCTTCCCAGTCAAAGAGCTTGAATACTTCTTCTAAGCATGAAGTCAATAGAATTGGAGAGATTGTATCTCCTTGCCTCACCCCTTCCTTGATAGGTAACTTTCTACTTTTCTTGTGGAGAATCAAGGTAGCTGTGGAATCCTTGTAGATATTTGCTAAGATATTCAAGTATGCCTTCTGTACTCCTTGATTACGCAATGGCTCTATGAGTGCTGGTATCTCTACTGAATCAAATGCCTTTTCATAATATATAAAAGCCATATCGAGAGGTTGATTGTACTCCGCAGATTTCTAGATTACCTGATTGATGACATCGATATGATCCATCGTAGAATATCCCTTCCTAAAGCCAGCCTGTTCTCTTGGTTGGCTGAAGTCAAGTGTTGCCCTGATTCTATTGAAATTATCTTGGTGAATATTTTATACAATACTGAAAGCAAGCTAATGGGTCTATAATTATTCAATTGTTTAACGTCTCCCTTCTTATGGATTAGTACAATGTTGGCGTTCTTCCAGCTCTCTGATATACTTGAAGTTGTGAGGCATTGCATATAAAGGTTCGCAAGCTTTTCAAGCAGGATATCTACTCCATCTTTGATTAAATCTACTGTTATTCCAACTTCTCCAGCAGCTTTTCCCCTGGTCATGTCTTTCAAGGCCCTTCTAACTTCATCGCTAGTTATAGAAGGAGCCTCTGTATGCGGTTCATCACTATTTCGAATGAAAGTAGCTTGGCTGTTTTGGGTACTGTCCAGGTCAGTATAGAATTCTTCCGCTGCTTTTACTATGTCATCGAAATTGCTGATGATATTACTATGCTTATCTTTCAGTGCATACATCTTGCCTTGTCCTATTCCAAACTTTCTTCTTACTGATTTAATGCTGCGTTCATATTTTACGGCTTCCTCAATCTTTCCCACGTTATAATTTCGAATATCCCTTACTTTCTTCTTGTTGATCAGTTTTGACAGTTCAGTGAATTCTATATGATCTCTTGAGTTGGACATTTTCATGTTTTGTCGTTTCTTTATTAGGTCCTTTGTTTCTTGGGAGAGCTTACCTACTGGTTGCCTTGGTGCCTTACCTCCCACTTCAATTGCTGCTTCTGAGATCAACCTAGTTACGGTTTCATTCATTACCTCTATGTTGTCTTTATCTTCCTTTTCTAAAGCTGCATATTTGCTTGCGAGCACCAGCCTGAATTGGTCTGTTTTTACCCTTACTGCCTCTTGGTTGGCCTGTTTCTTCATGCCGAACTTTATTCTTTTTCTTGTCAAATTGAGAGATCCTAGACGCCACTAACCTATGATCACTGCACTTATACATCCTGCACTATGCTTGGATCGGCAGAGACTATGTACATGCAGTATAAATACATGCATGTAAACAAACAAGAGAGAAAGACCTGCTCAAGCTTCTACTAAGATAATCTAAAAATGACAGGGAAGCGGAATGCTGCCATAATAATGAAATCTGGAGCACTTTGTGGCTACAATTATTATGGTGTGGCGAGTGAAATTCAAAAAGCGAGTAGTCGTGCCAGCGCTAAGGTTCTTAAATGCCTATTTCTTGACTGAAATTGAACATCTTGTTGGGGTTGGAAGTTAAGGAAAGATCGGTAGGCCGGTTGTCTTTGGGTGCGTACGGTAAAACCACAAATAAAGCTGTTCAGGGTGACATGGGTTGGGCCTCTTTTGAAGTCAGGGAAGCGCAGAGCAAAATAGGTTTCGAAGAAAGACTCAGGAACATGCATGAAACTAAATGGGAGGATAGAGTGCACAAATATCTGTACCTAAAAGCGTGACAAAGAATGGAAGAAGAGGTCAAAACAATGGCACCCAAGTACAGGGCAATTGAAATTGCAAATGGACAACCAGAAAGTGAGAAAGGCCGAGACAGTGAATTCCATGTAAAGAATTGAACTAAAGAAGAAAATGGAAATTATGAGAATGGCAGCAAAGTAATTACATGGAAATGTACTACAATGA
This sequence comes from Dermacentor silvarum, assembly GCF_013339745.2. Lineage (NCBI taxonomy): Eukaryota > Metazoa > Arthropoda > Arachnida > Ixodida > Ixodidae > Dermacentor > Dermacentor silvarum. The sequence continues at coordinate 43,980,934 of NC_051164.1, read as the reverse complement.
CGCAATGACCTTGCTATCCGAGGCTCGAACGGAAGCAAATATTCGCAACAATTTGAGGCATGTGTCTGCTGCAGCACATCAACCTATCCTAATAGAAGTGGAAGGTATTCACCCAGTGAGACCCGTAAATACCGTCTACGTTACAGAAACGCTGGTATTTGAAGGGGCTGGAATAGAGCACTCCACGGGCCCGTTTTTACATTGGGCGGCCCGCCCGAGCCCGATCAAAACCTTTATGGCGAGACCCGGGCCCGGCCCGGGCCCGGAAATAATCTACGTTACCCGCCCGGCCTGACCCGCCACCGTTTTACCTTAAGCCCTAGCCCGGCCCGAGCCCGGCTCGAAACCGGCCCGAACCCGGCCCGAGACCGAAAAATACATGTTTTTCAGAGTTGAGAAGCCCGAGAATAACTCGCAGAAAGCCCGAGCCTGGCCCGGGCCCGCGTCAGAAAACATGAGCCCGGCCCGGGCCCGGGTCAAGAAGCACACGCCGTGCCCGAGCCCGGCCCGAGCCCGTGAAAGAACTGCTCTAACCGGCCCGGCCCGGCCCACGGGCCGGGCCGGGCCCGGGCTTTCGGGTAAGCCCGAGCCCGTGCAGTGCTCTAGGCTGGAATGATTAACCGGTCAGCAGTCGAGATAGACAAGAAACGTTTACAGTTCTCGTGGAGGAAAAGAGCAAGCAAGAAATTGATTGGACTCGATCCGTTGCAAGCATAGGTAACCGTACAAGGTTGACAATAACCGTTTCATGTAAGAGAAAAAGATTAACGAGATATTGGCAAAATGTTAGACGGAAGAGCACGTATAGCATACCCGATCAGCTGAAGCCGGCTATGTGAATATTTGGCACCGTTCCGTTTCAAAGGCGAAACCAATAAAACATCACCATCATCATTAAAAGTAAACTAATATTAGGGGTGTTACGGGCCAAAATCACAACCCGGTTATGATGCACGTGCCGGAGTAGGGGACTTCGGGTTAATTGTGACCACGTGGGGTTCTTTAACGTGCACGTACTGCACAGTGCACGGGCATTATTGCATTTCGCTCCCATCAAAGTGCGGCAGCGGCGGATTTAATTCCGCGATCTAGCCACCGTGGTTGCTTAGTGGCTATGGTGTTAAGCTGCTAAGCATGAGGTCGCGGGATCAAATAATCGGCGTGCCTCATAATCAGATCGTGGTTTGTGCACGTAAAACCCCATAACTTAATTTTAATTTAATCCCGCGATCTGTCATCATCATCATCATAAACTATGTATTACGACATGCAATGAAAACTAATGCCATAACAACGCATTACGACTGAATGCGGCCGCCCAGCGATCATCCAGCGTTTAAAAGTGGAGTAAAGAGCGGCAGTCGTTATGCTCTCTCAGTATCGCGTTTCAATCGCTTAGCTCTGTACATTTCAGCATAATCGCTGGCGCTTGCGTATCTGCGACAATGTACGCCACTGATGGCGTCATGCGAGGAATCTGATTGGATAAGACGCTTAAGTTATTGAATCGGTAACATCATCTTGCGTATTTCTGGTATACTTAGGCTCGTCTTGCGCCAAGCGAAAATTTCGTACCGTTGGTTAAATGTAGAAAATGAGTATAGGGAAAGGTTATACATGCATGTCGATATATTACACAAGCTTTGATGAAACGATCCTAAACTAATATTTCTCATTACGGGAAATAGGAATATTAGTGTAGGGGAAGAAAATTTCCAAATGCCGCTAGATGGAGTGTATACGTATGGCAATGTACTCTTTTTTAACTCCATGTATTAAACGTCGAAGGTGAAGCATATCATTCAAGTTTTAGTCTGGCTCTAACATAAGCAAGGGAGGAGGTAACGAAATGAGAACAATAATAAAATGCGTCCTGTGAACCTCTAACAGTCACGTGCACCACTTTTTTCGAAATGCCGTAGCGTTTAAAAGTTTATTTAGCAATTTTTCTAAGTGTGGGATTCCATAAGTTTTCTACAGAAATAGCTCTTAAAGGGACACTAAAGGCAAGTGGTAACTCAAGCTAATGTGTAGAATTAGGGCTTGAGTCAATATTAAGGCGTCAGTATTATCGCGAATAGAGCCTTAGTAATCGAGAAATTTAGGTAAATGCAGTACACGATTAGAAACACCCCCGGGACATTCATGTACTTGACCGATGACGAAGGCACCCCTCATTTAAATTCTGTCACGCGTACTTAACCACAAATTATAAAAAGTCGCAGTTTCTCCCGAAAGGCTAAGCATCGATTCCGATAGCAAATTAGTAGAGAGCTATACGGAGCAAGGACGTATAATGTTGAAAACATTCGCTTACTAGCTAAATAGACAAGCACGGTGTCACGCGCGCACAGGTAAACATGAACAAATCTCGCTAGATGACCGCGGAAACTCGCTGTGAAAACGCCGGAGTGAGAAAGCGCGCCAGCAGCAGCGGGCAAATTGACCTTCACGCTGTCTCTCGTCTCGCTTCAACGCGAACTAAACGTCGAAAGCACAGCGCATACGAAGCTACCGGCACTCGGCGCATGCACTTTGTCCCTATCGCAGAACACTTTCAAGATGAGGCCCGCCGAGCGCGCTCTGCGCCCACATCCCAGATCGCTTTCAAAATACCGCTCCCGCGTGGCTGCGCTGTGAACAGCAGCCGACGGAGCAGAACGCAACGCCCCACTCCCTCTCCCTCTCCGTCGTCGCCTTGCCCCCGTGTCTCGCGTGCGAAAGACCGCGCGCTTCCGGCCTGTGTTCCTCCCTATCGTGCGCTACATTGAGCCGCGATTGCCGGATGACCCACGTACGCTTTCACTCGCACATACAGCGTACGGCACGCGGCGACGATTGTATCGCTGTTGTACTTTATACCGAGCCTCACGGCGACGGCGACGACAACGGTGACGATGACCACGATAGAAATGCGCTTGGAATGTCCATATAATTGCCATCGCAATAAAAACATCCTTATATTGTATTAGAATACGAAAGAAAATGCTACTTTACTAGTTCTATTTCAACTTTAGAAAAAAAGAAGTCAGTGAAATCACACCATTCAGAACGACGCGGGCGGTCGAAAGGTTTCGTTTTCGCTCGACTCTGAGCCAAAACTGATATTGTCGAATAGAATGACGTGCAAAAGATCATGCAATGTGCAAAATGATACTTACGGGTTGGCAGTGTCTAAGAACTCGAATTATATCCTGGCAGTAATAATGACTCACTTCAACCTTCTCTGTATCGTTCAGTGTAATGTTAACTTTTTCAAATTCTTTCTTCAGTAAGACTGATAAAGGAATCTAGGAAGAGAAAAACAATTATTTGAAATTTCTCAAGCCGCCCAAGGCGTTCACTAGACCACCTAATAAAGTATTATTCCAACCATAGCAGGTCCGACCATAGCAGGTCAAAAATAGACGGTCACATCATGTTAGCATGTGTCGGCATACATTAGAAAATAATTAAATACTTAAATACAGACTGCTGGAGATTTATATTCAGAGCCATGTGGAATAATAAAAATGCCCACCAACACTGCCATTTGCTTGTACAGTTCACATAGGCTTATGAAAGTTTCGCATTGAGACAAAAATGTATAAATGTATCCTATAACTAAAGCTTAAACGTAATACATCTTGAAGTAAGGCTGTTTGTACATGTGTACTTATCTTGCGAATTAGACATTTTTTGCATAATGTATGGCTTCGCAAAGTTGTTACATGTTTCGACAGATATGAAATACCAAAAGAGGTCCCCGAGTCAAAGACTGCACTGGGACCTTCGGTCAAGGTTGGATGACGAGACGAATAGATGGCATCAAAATAAAGGAAAAAAGTGCATTGAACCAATATCCGAACAAATAACCGAGAGAAAATGTTCAATATAAAATGCACAAAATTACGAAATGACGGTAGAATAGCAGGCTTAGATTTTTCTATTTCATCCAAGCGTTAACTTAAGCTGGCGAATTATGTTGACAGGCACAATAGATTGACCTGATAAGCGCAATAAAAACATTAGGTGCCTTTGATTTATGAATCAAAATAGATGCCAGCAGAAAAAATTCAGCCAGGTAAGCGTTACCAGAACACAAAGAACAGTAAGCAGAAAGATGTGTGAAATTAGCAAATCTTTCGGGTTAGTCCCAGTATGTTCCACTAGCATATTCACATTAGTCCTTGCTCTCTCCGAAGGCCCTCCGCCTGACATTACCTTTGTTGGTGCTACCGTACTTTGTCATCAGAGGTTTTCACCGCTGACGCCGCGTTATGTGGCGGTAAATCCAGGGTCTATTGCTATGAGACGCCGGAAGACCAGGTGCCGCCCCACGCTTTAGGAAAAGCAAGGCGAAACTTATCTGTTTGGTTTCTGTAGTCTTGAGACAATCAGTGGCGCTCGCAAACAGTGTACGTAGGTTTCAGTAAAGATAATGTGTAAACTTTACACATAACGCAAAGGAGCCGATGCAAGAGCTTGCACTTTAATATCCCTAATAGGTCTTGTAGTGTTTTGTCTGGTTTCGGTTTAAGTAAATATTCGCAGGTGTACGCGAGGAATACGTTTTGGGGGATTCAGCCGCATGAAACCGGCTTAGTAGCGTTTTGGGAATGAATTAGTGACGACTACAGACCCTGGTTTTCTTTTACAGTTGGTAAATCTGCCCCTGATACTTCTCACTGACCACAACCGTGGCATGAGTGGGCATGTCGGCGGGCCTCACGTCGGCATCATGTTAAATCCGTTTGTTTTCTTCATGCAGTTGCTTGCCTTTGGATCGACAGCGGCGGCCAGAGGAATGAATCGCACGCTCATCCTCGCTGAACCCATGGGACATTTTAAAGAGTGCGCACAAGCCTACTTCAAACCGTGCTGGGAGCTGTCACGTGCGGCTACATTGACGTCACCTGCCCAGGACCTAAATGCACAGCATCCATCGAATTTCTTCAGCGGGCATGTCGGCTGGCCTCACGTCGGCATCATGTCAAATCCGTTTGTTTTCTTCATGCAGTTGCTTGCCTTTGGATCGACAGCGGCGGCCAGAGGCATGAATCGCACGCTCATCCTCGCTGAACCCATGGGTTATTTTGAAGACTGCGCACAAGCCTACTTCAAACTGTGCTGGGAGCTGTCATGTGCGGCTACATTGACGTCACCAGCAAGGACATAAATGCACAGCCTCCATCGAATTTCTTCAGTGCGCATGTCGGCTGGCCTCACGTCGGCATCATGTCAAATCCGTTTGTTTTCTTCATGCAGTTGCTTGCCTTTGGATCGACAGCGGCGGCCAGAGGAATGAATCGCACGCTCATCCTCGCTGAACCCATGGGACATTTGGAAGACTGCGCACAATCCTACTTCAAACCGTGCTGGGAGCTGTCACGTGCGGCTACATTGACGTCACCAGCCCAGAACACAAATGCACAGCATCCATCGAATTTCTTCAGCGGGCATGTCGGCTGGCCTCACGTCGGCATTATGTCAAATCCGTTTGTTTTCTTCATGCAGTTGCTTGCCTTTGGATCGACAGCGGCGGCCAGAGGAATGAATCGCACGCTCATCCTCGCTGAACCCATGGGACATTTTGAAGACTGCGCACAAGCCTACTTCAAACTGTGCTGGGAGCTGTCACGTGCGGCTACATTGACGTCACCAGCAAGGACATAAATGCACAGCCTCCATCGAATTTCTTCAGTGCGCATGTCGGCTGGCCTCACGTCGGCATCATGTCAAATCCGTTTGTTTTCTTCATGCAGTTGCTTGCCTTTGGATCGACAGCGGCGGCCAGAGGAATGAATCGCACGCTCATCCTCGCTGAACCCATGGGACATTTTGAAGACTGCGCACAAGCCTACTTCAAACTGTGCTGGGAGCTGTCACGTGCGGCTACATTGACGTCACCAGCAAGGACATAAATGCACAGCCTCCATCGAATTTCTTCAGTGCGCATGTCGGCTGGCCTCACGTCGGCATCATGTCAAATCCGTTTGTTTTCTTCATGCAGTTGCTTGCCTTTGGATCGACAGCGGCGGCCAGAGGAATGAATCGCACGCTCATCCTCGCTGAACCCATGGGACATTTTAAAGAGTGCGCACAAGCCTACTTCAAACCGTGCTGGGAGCTGTCACGTGCGGCTACATTGACGTCACCAGCCCAGGACACAAATGCACAGCATCCATCGAATTTCTTCAGCGGGCATGTCGGCTGGCCTCACGTCGGCATTATGTCAAATCCGTTTGTTTTCTTCATGCAGTTGCTTGCCTTTGGATCGACAGCGGCGGCTAGAGCAATGAATCGCACGCTCATCCTCGCTGAACCCATGGGACATTTGGAAGACTGCGCACAAGCCTACTTCAAACCGTGCTGGGAGCTGTCACGTGCGGCTACATTGACGTCACCAGCCCAGAACACAAATGCACAGCATCCATCGAATTTCTTCAGCGGGCATGTCGGCTGGCCTCACGTCGGCATTATGTCAAATCCGTTTGTTTTCTTCATGCAGTTGCTTGCCTTTGGATCGACAGCGGCGGCCAGAGGAATGAATCGCACGCTCATCCTCGCTGAACCCATGGGACATTTTGAAGACTGCGCACAAGCCTACTTCAAACTGTGCTGGGAGCTGTCACGTGCGGCTACATTGACGTCACCAGCAAGGACATAAATGCACAGCCTCCATCGAATTTCTTCAGTGCGCATGTCGGCTGGCCTCACGTCGGCATCATGTCAAATCCGTTTGTTTTCTTCATGCAGTTGCTTGCCTTTGGATCGACAGCGGCGGCTAGAGGAATGAATCGCACGCTCATCCCCGCTGAACCCATGGGACATTTTGAAGACTGCGCACAAGCCTACTTCAAACTGTGCTGGGAGTTGTCACGTGCGGCTACATTGACGTCACCAGCAAGGACATAAATGCACAGCCTCCATCGAATTTCTTCAGTGCGCATGTCGGCTGGCCTCAAGTCGGCATCATGTCAAATGCGTTTGTTTTCTTCATGCAGTTGCTTGCCTTTGGATCGACAGCGGCGGCTAGAGGAATGAATCGCACGCTCATCCTCGCTGAACCCATGGGACATTTTGAAGACTGCGCACAAGCCTACTTCAAACTGTGCTGGGAGCTGTCACGTGCGGCTACATTGACGTCACCAGCAAGGACATAAATGCACAGCCTCCATCGAATTTCTTCAGTGCGCATGTCGGCTGGCCTCACGTCGGCATCATGTCAAATCCGTTTGTTTTCTTCATGCAGGTTAAGGTGGATACACACGCGAGGGCAAAATCCCGCCTGCTCCGCGGACAAACAGTGACGTCATCACTTGAATCCTGCGCAGCCGAGTTAGTTCGCATTCGCACAGCCGGACCGCCGTTTGCGGAATCCGCGCGCTTACTCTCGACTCCAACGCTTATTAGCAGCTGCGCGTTTGCATACTCGGCGTGCTCTATATGCCATAGCGCTATGAATTCCTCAACAAGAGCCAAAAGAGTGACGGTTGCCTCGTCACTTAGCGTTTTCTTGTGCCCCTCACTCATGTCGAGGTCACGCAGGCTGCGCGGTCTGAGTAAATAGAAATACGCGCGCAACCATGACTCGCCTTTCCCGCTGCACCACAACAAAAGGACATGCGGTCACTGCTGCACAACAAAAACACACGTGGCTTCAAGCCAACGTTTGTAGATTACTTTTCCTAATCTAAAAACGTTGCTTGAAGCCGACAACACGCCATCGTAGCCACGCCAATTCGTCCAATGTTGACAGATTTGACGCTGACTACGCTGAATTGAGGTCAGACGACCGCCAAATGGACGGATGGAAATGCCGGCGAGCATTTTCAATCCGGACCGCGAGCGGAGGAGGCCGGACTAGGCGAGGGCGGCACGTTTTGCTGACGCGCGCATCACGTGATACGCCATCCGCTGCGAAAATTCCTCCTCCGTCCGGTCGTGTGAATGCACCTTTAGTGACCATGTTTCATCCGTCAAATGCGATGACCCGTTCTTTGCCCAGCTGATATGCCCACGCACCTTATGCATAATCTGCTCTCTTGGACGCAAATTGCTTCTCTCTTTGCTTATGTTGTGTGGCGACGTTGAGCCTAATCCTGGCCCAGACGTTCAATAGTTGCTTGCGGAACTCTTAGAAGGTCAGAAAATTATTCAGAAAAGGCTGGATGGTATTGAGTTGAAGTTAAATAAAGTAGAAGAAGGCGCTTCTGCTATAACTGAAATGAAGGCAATGACATTAGATATGGGTCGCTCAGGAGCGAGCCGGATCTTGTGAGCGGCTCTTTTTAAAGAGCGAGTGAGCGATCGTTCAGTAAAAATGAGCGGCGGTTCTTTTGGAGAAAGGGAGTCGGTTCTCTCGCGTTCATAGAGCCGTGCCGATGCGTTCCGTCAGAGCCGGGTCTTCTGCTGGGTGCGACTTCCGCGCCATCTATTAGCGGTACGAGAAAGCAACTGCCCTCCCGCCCTTCCTCGCATTCACCCCCTCGCCTTCGGCTGAAGAACGAAAGAACCACCGCTCACTTACTGAACCACGGCTCCCTCGCTCTTCAAAAGAGCGGCTCAAAAGATCCGGCTCGCTCCTGAGCGCTCAGGAGCCACCCGCTCTTTTCGCCTCGGCTCCCTCGCTCTTCAAAAGAGCCGGCTCGCTCCTGAGCGCTCAGGAGCGGGCCGCTCTTTTGAAGACCGATGGAGCCGTGGTTCAGTAAGTGAGCGGCGGTTCTTTCGGAGTGAGGAAGCCGGTTCTCCTTGAATGAGCCGTGCCGAACCGTTCCGTCAGAGCTGGGTCTTCTTCTGGGTTTCGATGTTTTTCGATTTCTGACCGACGAATGGTGGCCCGTGTGGGCCGACTGGCGCTACTGATACTCGCCCGGAGTGTGTTGTATGCGCAGCAGTCCTCTTGGTTTTTTGTGCGTCTTATGGTGTGGCACCCGATGCCACCGAAGGGAGAAATAAAGGAGTCGTAATTGGCAAAAGATGGTACCGTTCGTTGCCTGCTGCTGTTCGAACGATGTCGCACGACCCTCACCGATCGCACATCGTGCACTGGTCCAATAACACTTCGAAGATGGTCCTCCGTGTCTTTAAAGGGCCCCTAACCACCTTAGATATTTTTTGAACATTTCAAGTAAACACGCATCGAGTTGAGAATGTCGTCACGATCAACGATGCCAAACGCTGCAGCGCCACGCGCCGCGGGAGCGCCACACACACACACCAAAAATAAAAAAAAGAACAATGCCGTTCTCCTCCCCTCGCCTTTCAGATATCCCCAGCGGTCGTCACGATGTCAGCAGGGGGAATCTGGTGATGTCAACTGCGGAAACGATGTCCATTGATTGAACAAGAACCTACGACTTCCGGTTAGTCTGCTAGCAGGTACGCGCGCTTTCTGCTTTCCCTCGTCGTGTTGCTCGTTTGTGCGCCCTTGGGAATCGGTAATTACAGCCCGCAACGCAAGTGCCAAATCGCTCGCGTTCCAACACAGTCGTGCTTAGCGGTCTGATCAGCTGCGCGAACAGAGTGCGACAGTGTTGGCCTTTCCAGACGTGCGCGCAACACAGAGTCTATAGCGGTACGCTTCGCATAACACGGGCTGGCAGCGCAGCAACAGCGGGTAGCCGAGAAGCGCTGAGTCCACGTTACCGGCACGGTAACTCATCGCACGCCGTTTTCCATTCGCGGGCCGCCGTTCGACAGCGGTCCTTGCTCGCGAACGGCGACATTTCCTTGCCGTACGTAGAGAGGATGAGACCGGGACTCATTTGTGCAGCAGATTCACCGCCGCTGATCGCTCGACGGCGCGGATATCGTCCCTAGGCCTTTTCTTGTTCCCTTCAAAGCTAAAACGGACGGCGCTTTGAAATGAAATATTGACGCTCACAAGCCGCAATATTTTCTTATCGTTCTTATCGCTCTTCGAAATACTTGTACACAAAGAAGAAAATACGGTGATATTAGCGGCGCCGTTGGCTGCGATGCGAGCACAGCCGAGCCCGTCGTCTCCCGGCTGCGGCTGATGTTTTCGTTGCCGGTGACGGAGGCGCGCAGGTTCGCGGTCGTCTATTGGGCCATTGATGATGCAGCGGGCGGAGCGCCGGCCGAACTGCCGTCTACTTTGGACACCTCTTGCGCGGCAGACGTTCTACGGCACTGGCGGGCGGTTCGCCGCCGGTATATGTGCCGGTAGCGTGGACGTGAGCGGAATTATGCAGTGTTTTGAGAAGCGCGTTGGCGATGACGTATGTCACGTGACCTTTCAAGAAGCACTCGGCGAAGAGGGGAGACGAGCCGATGAGGAGAGTAGCGAAGAGCGAAACGAGCGAGGGCCGTTTTTCGATCATCAAACGCGTGTAACTCCGCTATTACGGCACCATTTCGAAAAATTCTCGCCGCTACGTGTTCGTTGTAGAATCGTGCACAACTGCAACACCACAACTAAATGTCGACCTCTGGGTGGTTTAGGGGCCCTTTAACGACAAGAGGTGAACATACAGTTTACGTCCTGGTCTTCATTTGTGGTTATTAGTGTAGTCATGAAAATGTCGTCCATGGCATCCACTTCAGTGCATTTTCTGAGCTTGTACCATTAGCACGTCAATAAAACGAGGCCAATGATCGGTTCTGTTGTAATAGAACTTCATTTCTTTCTCTTTTTTTTTGCCCTGGTGTATGATGGCATGATCGCCAGTATCGCACGTGCACTCAAGAGAAGAAAAAAAAAAAAAAACGAAAGGTACGTGCGGTAGTTTTGTGGATCTTTCGTGTTGTTTTTGTATTGTACTTGAAGAAATGATTTCTACATTTATTTTGCATGGCGTTACAGCTTACTCATATTATAGTGAACGTACGTATCCGAATAAATGAATAAAGTTGAAACATAATGTACAATCATTTTGTGTTCTTAGTTTGACAAAAGTTGATTTTAAAGTACCACAAGAACGGACAAGCTTCTGTAATGACGATGAAGTTACATATTTTTTTTCTGAAAAAAGTACGTCGCATTCTGCCTGTCACAGTATCATAAGCATTTTATCCCCAATATCAGAAAAGAAAGCTTCATTAGAACTAAAAATTCACGCTTTTAATATACGTACAAATATTCTCTAAACATAGCGAAAATACCAATAACACGGTTATTAAATTATGCATATATCGTTTTTTTCCAAGCCACATAACTATAGAATATGCATAACACAGGTTACACGTTTAAGTGAACCGGTGAGCCGTTCAAATGAACCGGTTCATTCCAGTGAGCTGAGTCGTTCCGAGCCGCTCACTGAAGTGAGCCGTTTTGCCCATCTCTAGTACAGAGAAAATCCGCTCGTTTTATCTTTCGCTCGTACAGTCGCCATACTTCAGTTAGTGCTATTCTTCAAAAAGCGAAGTTGGAATCCTTGCAACTACGACGACATCGCGAAAGATTAAAATACATGTACTTGCTCTATCATGATAAGCTTGGCATTGCCTCCAGTGCATACATCGAAAAAGTTACGCGACGACCCACGCGGTCGTATCATTCAAAAAAATTAAAGGAATTTTCTTGCAGGACTAACCCCCGTATTCAGAAATGCAACTTCGCTTCAAGTCCGTGCTTGACTTGAATTAAGTGACGCCTATTGTGAACACGCCGAAGCAAACGCAAAGAACGTCCAGGGCATGTTCACAATAGGCGTCACTTAATTCAAGTCAAGCACGGACTTGAAGTGAAGTTGCATTTCTGAATAAGGGGGTAACACCTACAAGGATTCTTTTTTTCCGCGAACTGTACATGAGTGGAATGGTCTCCCGAGAGATGTTGTGGATGCAGCTACAGTGCCTTCTTTTTTAGCGCAGCTGAAACAATTGTAACAACCTTTCTTTTTTTTTTTGGTCATCGTATCTGTTCTAATTCTTTTGCTGTTCTGACTTTGGCACATCTTTCAGTATATGTTCTGCATTGTGTAATTTATTTGTATTTCTCTAAATATGTTCCCAATTGTGTGTTCAGTGTTTTTCTTTTTTTTCTCAACAGTTTTGTTTAACATTACAGTGTGCTATAATGTATTCTGTTCAACCAGAGAGACATTGTCTCACTGCCCACTCCTGCTTACGGCCTTATTCTAAGGCTAGCAGAAACCTTGTAATTAAAGAAATAAATAAAAATGACCTCGCCGCTTGTCGCAACATCAGTAGCGATACTATGATTGCTACGGAAATTAATCGCTGTTTCTTATACCTTGCAAGCAGCTGCCCCCTTTTCGTCAGCGGTAAATATTTCAGTAAAATGAATGAATGTGTGTTGTTTAGTTGCACAAGGGCCAGATATAACCAGAGAGTACCATGCCAGTGTTTGTGAGTTTGCAGTGGAGCGATGAATTCGGACAAGCAGATGAGGCGTGGCTGTAAAGGGGCCTAAAAATAGTCGCTGTAAAGTGCGTAAAATATACATGTACTAAAATCATGGCAATGACTAATGGGGTGTACATGAAAATGAAGAAGGCATTGAGAAAGAATGATACGATATTTAAAATATTTAAGATGCAGTAATTGGCAAGAATCCCTACTGCCTAAACAAACCCTTGACCCACAAGGGCCTCGAGGCATGTGCTATAAAAAACTACTATCACAGCGGCATCCTCTGGGAAGAGAATGCGCTACGAACTTGTTGGGCTAATAACATGCAGGACCACATCATTGAAGAAATTGACGACTGCTTCTGCATTAAATAGCGGTACTTCACCAACAAACATAATGGGATGAAGAGGGACATGATATCGGTACGCTTGTGGAAAATATTTCTTTCTCTCTGTTTCGGCTTCCCGACACTCCAGGAAGACGTGGAGGACGGTCAGCCTCTCACCACATCTGCCACAGGTTGGTGGTTCATAACCAGTCAGCAAAAAACTGGGGGTGCCATATGTATGTCCTATTCTCAGACGACAAAATAGGACATCACTTGATCGTGTTTTCGTTACGGGGGGCCAGAAACCTAACTGTGGTTCAATCAAGTGAAACATATTATTTGTTTCAGCATCCCACAAGCGCTGCCAGTGGCCTCGCAGTTTTGTTCGCAAGAAAAGGCTTCAGATCTGTGGAAGGAATAGCAGCGGTTGGATTCATAGCTTGCGATGTGGTTGATGTGGCCAACTGGTCTGCTAGCACATTGCCCTCCATGCCTATATGACTAGGCACCCAGCATATACATAGAATCACATGGTGGTTAGATATATACGTTTTTATAGACCGAACGAAATAGAGCTCAGTAAGTACAAGATTTTTGTGTTTACCGAGTGGCATCAATGCTTTTACGACGCTTAAGGAGTCTGTAAATACAATTGCTTTTGAGGTTTTGATTTCCTTCTACGATTCACAGCCGACAATAGTGCATGGGCCTCAGCCGTAAAAGTACTGGTTTCCGGGTTCAGTAAACCGGATTCCGAGAAGGATGGACCGACGGTTGCATAAGACACCCCACTCCGGCTTGTGATTTAGAAGCGTCTGTATAAAACTCTGTGCATGTGCACTTGGGCTGGAGTTCTAGGAAATGCATTCTGGGACGTGCCTCTGGTGCGTGTTTAGTAACCTCAACAAACGATGTGTCACAATCTATGATCTGCCACTGCCACGGCGGTAACAGTTTTGCTGGAGCCATAGGACGATGTTCAAGCACTGGAACACCCATTTCCTCACTAAGATTCCTCACACGTAAAGAGAACGGTTTCTTCGCTGCAGGTTGGTTATGAAAGAGTGTGGCAGCGCTCATATCGTTTATGGTTGAATAAGGAAGATGTTCAATGTTCGCTTGTACTTTCAGAAAATATGTAAAACTGGTATATGATCACTGCAGAGGAAGTGACCACTGATTCGACTCTGCATAGCGGCTCTGGGTAGGACTTGTTCGGAAAGCACCAGTCGCAAGACGGATACCAAGATAATGAACGGTGTCTGGGATTTTCAATGCACTTGGCGTTGCGGAATTATAAATTATAGCTCCGTAATCAAGGCGTGAGCGGACAAGACTTTAATACAAGTTAAGCAGACACTTTCGATCACTACCCCAAGTCGTACGCGACAGAAGCTTCGAAAGGTTCACTGTCTTCAGGTATTTTGCCCTCAGATACTTTATAGGAGGAATAAATGCCTACTTGGAATCCAAAATGATTCCTAGAAACTTATACTCGCTGCTCACAGACAGCGCATGTCCTTTGATTTCTAGACATGGGACAGGCGTTGCGCCTCTCTTTTTTTAAAGAGTACGCAAGTGCTCTTCTGGGCGTTTACTTTAAAACCATTCTCGTCTGCCTATTTGGACAATCTGTTTGTACCAAACTGCACTGGTCGTTCTGAGATGGCAATATTAGATGACTTGAAGCCTATCTGCACATCGTCGACATAAAAACAAAAAACATCGTGCGCGGGATGACTGTGTGCAGGCAGCTCATTTTTACAATAAATAGTGCGTAGAGTAACTGTATAGGCTCCCTTTAGGGAGCCAGAGTTGCGCCAAGGTACGCCATCTTGCGTTCCAATGTTGTGCGAGAAAGCCACTCTCTGTATGCGTAGGAGCCGCGCTCGCGCGGCACTGCCAGTAAAGCATTTTTTTTTTTTATTTCTTTATTCTTTATCATGTCGCGAGTAAATCTCGATTGCTCACCTCACGTTTATGAGCCTTAATTTTATGCTTAAGTGCCTTAGTATGTAATCACTGCTTAAAATACAGCGTGTGATGAACATAAGCAGCGGTGCAATAATTCTTATGGCAGCGCTTTCCATCTTCACACTTTCTATCGAGATCGAGCCAGATCGAGATAGAATTTCTCGGTCGCGATTGGCTCCTTTATGCTGACTGTGGAAGGAAGGCAATCGAAGTCGACAATTTTCACCCTGATAAGGCTCGATAGCGATCGAAAGTGGCCATGTAAGACCAGTATTACAGGTAGGCGTGCATGCATACGATCACGGCCCGCGACAGCTGCAAATTTCAATGCGCGATTCAAAAGCGCTGTCGCGTCTAACATTCCTTTTGTTCAAGCTTTTGTTCAGTTTTTATCATAGCTGAATTCAGGAGAATGACGCGAGCAATTCGTAAATTGCTCGCGTCAATGCAGTCTGAAATTATTTGCATTGCGCTGCACCACTATGTTGATTCTAATCATTCCAGTAGAGCATCCTTGTCGCGTTTTGCACGTCACGGACAAATTTATATGTGTTGTGGGTCTCAAGTAGCCGGCACACAAGCTGACTAAGGCTGCATGCATTACGTATTTATTGGACGTGTAAAGTTCTTCTGGGTACAATCAATTGTGTAACTTCTGAAGTGCCGTGGTTAAAACAAACCACGCTTTTATTTTTTGCTTGTTGAACGCACTACAATCTTTATATCGTTTTGACAGGAGCATGTGAATAGCTGGTTTGCTGAAACGATGCCATAGCCATGTGCCAAGGCTGAGTTAAATGTCGCAGTACAGGTGGTTTCTAAGAATTTTTGTACACAAGCTAAGATTCCAGCTGATAACGATCATAAAATGACCACCGATTTTCCTTAATGCTACGCCGCTATTGGAAAT
This sequence comes from Dermacentor silvarum, assembly GCF_013339745.2. Taxonomy (NCBI): domain Eukaryota; kingdom Metazoa; phylum Arthropoda; class Arachnida; order Ixodida; family Ixodidae; genus Dermacentor; species Dermacentor silvarum. The sequence goes on along the minus strand of NC_051164.1, from coordinate 43,965,401 downwards.
TGCCAACGAGCCAGGCAATAAGGTGCATTTTATTGCAATTTATGGTTCCCAACGCAGCGACGTCAATTAAACAAATACAAAAGCAGGCCAACGAATCGCAGTGTTCAAAAGCCAACTAACAATTGACAAGCAATGAAGCGATAACCATCCCTATCACGATGAGAAGTCAACGAGACCGGCCAAACGCCCGCTTCAGACGCACTGCATTCACTAGGGAATTTGTTTCAGTGAACGCTGAAGGTAGTCGGTAGCCACGATGATTCACTTATTCTGGGATGTTGATGTTGGAAATGGCTCCCAATATTTGGCATTATCGCGCTATTTAACTTTGGATACAGTCGTTGCAGTCTCATCAAAATGGAAAAGCACAGGTTCAGATATTAGGGCGCCCTTGAACATGCCAAAGGCTGCTTCACATTTTTGAGACCAGAGAAATGGTACACTCGAAGCAAGTAGCTTGTGTAGTGGAGCAGCGATGGAGGCGAAGTTCCGTAGAAAGCAACGGAAATAAGAACCGAGGCCAAGGAAGCTTCGTAAGTCTTTAGGCCGTTCTGGGCGAGGGAAGCGAATGACTGCAGTAATATTTTCAGTGTCAGGACGTATGCTATCCTTGCTCAGGAGATGCCCCAGAACCTTAATAGATCTGCTGGTGAAACGGCATTCCTTCGAGTTGAGCTGATGACCAGCGTCAGCAAGAGAGAGAAACTTTAATGAATAAAATGAAATTTTAGGTCCCTTGGTTGGGGCCCCTAGTCCAGGGCTCCACTGGGACGAGCGGTTCGCTGGGCTTGGTTCAGGAGAGCCAGTTGACTGTCCTGGTCCTCGTCCGCAAGCCGCGCCTCCCACTGCCGGTTAAAATCTTGTTTTTAGTAGTGTGGAGTTTATATGTTTCTCTCTGTTTGGGCATATCCACGTGATGTGTGGTAACGTTGGCGTGTCCCCACACCACGGGCATTCGTCAGTGTATCGTGCTTGGTGAATACGGCTAAGTGTATGTAGGTTTGGGTATGTGTGTGTTTGAAGTAAGCGCCAATTCCTCGCCTGTTGACTGTTTAACTTAGGGTGAGGGCGTCCATGTTGCCTCCCCTCCTGTCTTTGGTGTTCGAGGATGTCGCGCGATGTAGAGGGAGGCTCGTCACTGGGTCGGTCCGCAGGTCGGATGCTTAGTACGCGAGCTAGCCGGTCCGCCTTTGTGTAGCCCTCCATGTCCTCTTGTGCAGGGCACCAAGTGAGGCTGTGGAATCCGGTAATTTGACTCCCAAGAATTTTTAGTACTAAGCGCGGCGCCGTCCCGGAGAGATACAGGCGGCAGGCGGTTTGTGAGTCCGTGAGTATGGAAGCAGATACGTCCCTATTCTCCGCGTCCCTAATTGCAAGTGCAATCGCTGCGGTTTCCGCTGTGCTGGTAGATTTTGCCCTGACCGATGAAGCTATCTCACGGTTTTGGTTCGTGGCTACCACCATATACTTGTCCCTGTCCGTTTTACTCGCGTCTGTGTAGTACACGTCCGGTTGTCCTCTAAATCTCTGGGGCAAGGTTCTCGCTCGGGCCTTCCGGCGCCCTGCATGATATCTCGGACTCATATTGTCGCGGTACAACGCCGAGAGAGGACAGGGAGACGTTCTTCAAGAACAGAAGGACAACCTGTTCAAGCAAAACAGAACAGAGACACGTCTTCTTCGTCGTCAGCCAAAATCCCACTGACCCACTAGACGGAGTCCGTTAATGCTCCCATCGTCGTTGTCGTCTGCCTAGAGCACACGCGTCATTTGTCCCTCCCTAGAAGAGCATCGTCCCGATGCTATGCCAGAAATGCCACTTGCGGAAGTGAGGGTCTCTCGCATAGTCATTCGCTCACATACGGCTTCATGCGTACAACGTGCACAAGTTCGGGACGGTGCGGGCGGCGCCTCGTACAGTTGGGACTATCAGGGACGACCTCGTAGGTGACAGCACTGAGTCGCCGAAATACTCGATATGGGCCGAAGTATCGCCTTAACAGCTTTTCGGAGAGGCCTCGTTTCCGTATGGGTGTCCAAACCCACACTCTGTCGCCGACTTCATAGCTTACGGTTCTACGGTGGGCATCATAGCGGCTGGCGTCGTAGTCTTGCTGCTGGCAGATCCGCACGCGCGCGAGCTGCCGAGCCTCTTCGGCGCGTTGCGTGAACACATCGGCGGCGGTTTCAGTGTCGTCAAATTCATGTGGAAGCATTGCATCCAACATCGTTCGTACATCCCGGCCATGAACAAGGGTGAACGGAGTCATGCGCGTCGTCTCTTGTTTCGCCGTGTTGTACGCAAACGTGATATAAGGGAGGATGTCATCCCAATTTTTATGTTCGACATCCACGTACATTGAAAGCATGTCTTCAATTATTTTGTTAAGGCGCTCTGTCAGTCCGTTGGTTTGTGGATGGTAGGCGGTCGACTTCCGATGAGCTGTTCCACTTAGCAGCAAGACGTGATCTAAAAGCGCAGCCGTGAATGCGGTTCCTCTGTCGGTAATTACGACGCTTGGGGCTCCATGTCGCAATACAACATTTTCAATGAAAAAGCGCGCCACCTCGGCTGCTGTGCCTTTCTGGATGGCCTTTGTTTCAGCGTAACGTGTCAGATAGTCGGTTGCGACGAGAACAAAGCGATTCCCTGCAGTGGAAGTAGGAAGTGGGCCCACGATATCCATTCCAATTTGATCAAATGGTGTTCGAGGAATCTGGACAGGTTGTAGGAGGCCGGCTGGTTTCGTCGGAGGTGACTTGCGCCTCTGGCAGTCAAGACAAGTGCGAACGTGATGTTTCACTGCCGTGGTAAGTCTCGGCCAGTAGTAGCTTTGCCGCACTCTGCCCAATGTTCGCGTGTAGCCTAAGTGACCAGAAGTCACTTGGTTGTGACAAGCTTGAAGTACTTCCGAACGAAGAGCTGCAGGAATGACGAGCAGGTAGGGGGACCCGGTAGAAGAAAAGTTTCTTTTGTAAAGGACTTTGGCCCGTAAACAAAACGACGACAGTCCTCTTGCGAAAATTCTAGGTGCTTTCGCAGACCTTCCCTCTAAGTAGTTGATGAGTGCAAGCAACTCAGGGTCGTCCCGTTGTTGTTGAGCGATGGCGGCTGTGTCCAGAACACAAAGAAATGCTGTATCTTCTTCTTCGAGTGGAGAAGCCGACTCTATCGGCGATCGAGACAGGCAGTCAGCATCCGTATGTCGCTTCCCCGACTTGTACATGACCGTCATGTCAAACTCTTGCAGCCTTAGGCTCTAACGTGGCAATCGTCCTGACTGATCTTTAAGGTTCGTCAACCAACACAGTGAATGGTGGTCACTGAGAAGTTTGAAAGGGCGGCCATACAAATATGGGCGAAATTTCATAACCGCCCATACCACGTACGGCGAGGCATTCTTTCTCAGTTGTGGAATAATTAGCCTCTGTGCGTGAGAGTGTTCGGCTTGCGTAAGCAATCACTCTTTCCGTGTCCTCCTGCCGCTGCACAAGAACAGCTCCCAAGCCAACATTGCTGGCATCCGTGTGGAGCAATGTAGGAGCGGTCTCATCAAAGTGGGCAAGCACTGGAAGTGTCTGGAGACGTTGCCGCAATACGTTAAATGCGCCTTGCTCTTCATCACCCCATACAAAAGGAGCGTCGTCTCTCGTCAGGCGAGTTAACGGCGACGCAATGCGAGCAAAGTCTGCAATAAACCGCCGGTAATAGGCGCAGAGGCCGAGAAACCGCCGGACAGTCTTTTTGTCGGATGGTACGGGAAACTTTGCGACAGCGGTAATTTTTGCAGAATCCGGGCGGACACCGGCGTGCCTGACGACGTGACCAAGAAACTGTAGTTCCGCAAAGCCAAAGTGGCACTTCTCCGGTTTCAGGGTGAGGCCGGCGGATCTTATGGACTGCAGAACTGCTTCAAGCCGTTCGAGGTGTTCTTCAAAAGTTGCGGAAAACACGATGACGTCGTCGAGGTACACTAAGCAGGTTTTCCATTTCAGACCGGAAAGCACAGTATCCATGAGGCGTTCGAACGTAGCAGGGCCAGAGCACAAGCCGAAAGGCAAAACCTTAAATTCGTACAGGCCGTCTGGCGTCACAAAAGCAGTTTTTTCACGGTCTCTGGGGTCTACCTCGATTTGCCAATAGCCGCTTTTTAAGTCCATTGAAGTGAAGTAACGTGCGTGTCGAAGCCTGTAGAGGGAATCGTCGATACGGGGAAGCGGGTACACGTCTTTCTTCGTCACCTGATTTAGTTTTCGGTAGTCCACACAGAAACGCAAGCTTCCGTCTTTTTTCTTGACTAGAACAGGCGATGCCCAGGGACTCGTTGATGGTTGGATCACGTCGTCTTCAAGCTTTTTTGTGACCTGCTGTTGTATGGCTTCACGTTCTCTGGGTGCCACACGATAAGGATTTTGGTGAATTGGTCTCGCCGTATCCTCTGTAATTATTCGGTGCTTTGTTAGAGGCGTCCGACCGACTCTTGAAGTCGACGCAAAGCAGTCGACGAAGTGGGCCAATAGCGTAAGAAGCTGTTCTCGTTCGTGCGGTGGCAAAACAATGCTGACGTCAAGTGCGGGAGCTGGGTCTTGTGCAGGCGCTTCTTCGAGCAGTGAACAGCAGCCGCGAACATCCGCAACACCGTCAAAATAAGCCACAGCCGTGCCTTTTGGAAGGTGCCGTCTCTCTGTGCTAAAATTTGTTAGCAATAGGTTCGAGCGCCCGTCGGTGACATTTACAATTCCTCGTGCGACCGCAATACCGTGAGTAAGCAACAAAATGGTTATTTGGTCGGCAATTCCTTCGCAATGAAACGGTACGTCACAGGCCACCGAAACAAGAATACATGACCGAGGTGGGATTACGACGTCATCTTCTGTTAGACGAAAGGCATTGTGTTGCGGCGATAAGTAATTGACTAAACCAGGGCTCTTAAGGAACGTCACCATGCGGTCTGGAATGTTAATTACGGCGCCATATTCCCTTAGGAAATCCATTCCAAGAATCAAATTTTTACACCACGCAGGAAGAACGATGAAAGCGGCCACAAAAGAAGAATCTCCAATATTAATTCTTGCAGTACATCTCCCAGTAGGCATCAGTAATTGGCCGCCTGCCGTCCTTATGTGAGGTCCCGTCCATGGCGTCTTTTCTTTCCTCAGGCGGAGGGTGAGTTCCTCACTTATTATAGAGAAGTCAGCGCCAGTGTCGAATAATGCTGTCACTGGCTGCCCATCCACGAAAACATCAAGGTCGGCGCTCACAATTTCTTCGGGGTCGGTGGTTATCGGCTTCTCGGCGTTCTGCAGCCGGCGAGTTGGGGGCTTTTTATTGTCTTGTGGCGGGCCTGCAACCTTACCCCCAGAGGTCGCCGCCTTCAGTTTCCCCGGCGTGGGCTGGGAGACCTTCGGCCTTGAAGCTCAGCAAAAGTACGTCCAGCAGGCATCTGGCGTGGAGGGGTCGGAGAGCGCGACCGATGGCCGAAATCAGTTCGATCATTGGGCACGGATTCGTCATTCGGGTGCGCTATGGGAGGTCCCTGAAAAGCAGCGTCGTCGCGGCGTAGCAGGGAGTCGCCATCTGCACGTCGACCATCAGACCACGGACGAGGAGGTCGAAATGATGTGTCGCGATGCGAGCAATGGCGCGAAATATGGCCAGCACCCCCGCAGTTGAAACAGAGAGGGCGGTTATCGGCGGTGCGCCACGCATCGGATCTCCGAAATTGTGGCCGTCTCGTAGGGTCGTTTTGCGGCGTGGTCCAAGGCGCGGCGAATGACGGCTGGTGGTAGGACTGCATCGGCATCACGGGTGCGCGCCGCAATGCCTCCTCTAGCGGCGGCGATCAAGGAGCGGCTCTCGGAGGCTGGTTGTACGGGGTGTGGTTGTAACGGGTGGGGAACATCGGACAGCGGCGGCGTAACTCATGGGATGCTGGTGATCGGGAAGATCCGCGGCCGGTAACGCCTGCCTGATTTCGTCGCGTACCACTTCGGCGATTGACGCAACGGGGCTATCCAGTGTCGGTGTCAGGATCCGGTGAACTTCTTCTCTGACGATCTCTCTTATTATTTCACGCAAGGAGCTCTGATACTGTGGGGTCCATGCGGCGGCATTGATTGCGGTGCTGGTGGACAGTCGATCGTACTGCCTGCATCGTTGATGAAGGGCCCGCTCAATAGCCGAAGCCTCCTTGACAAAATCGGTGACGGTGACTGGTGGATTCCGCACAAGCCCCGCGAACAACTGCTTTTTTACGCCTCGCATGAGGTAGCGTAACTTCCTATCCTCGGTCATGTTCGGGTCGGCTCTACGAAAGAGACGAGCCATGTCTTCGGCGAACATTGTGACCGACTCATTGGGTTGTTGCACCCGTAGTCCATCAACTGCTGGGCGCGGTCACGTTGGTCGGCACTGGCAAACTTATCGGTGATTTTCTGCCGAAAGTCATGCCGTGTCGATAGGCTAGCTTCGCGGTTCTCATACCAAGTACGGCCACTGTCGTCAAGCGCGAAGTAGACGTGGGAAAGCTTTTGCTGATCAGTCCACTGGTTAATCTGGGCGACGCGCTCGTACTTGTGAAGCCAGTCTTCAATGTCTTCGAAGGCTGCACCTCGATAGCAATCGGGAACCAGCGGATGAAGAACAGTTACCTGTTGTTGACTGGGAGACTGGCTGCATTGGGGTGCTTGCGGTGGGCTGGTTTCGGCTATTGCCAGATGTGTGGAGCTCCTGGAAAGATGTGGTTGAAGAGGGGAGAACTCCGGGGCAAGGCCTAGCAGTCGACGACTGAAGTGATGCACGGGGGTCGTATCTGGTGACAATGCGTCCGGGCTAGATGAACGACTCGCAGAAGGAGTCCGGAGCATCAGGCGTGGTCAATATACCCCGCACCTCCACCACTGTCGCGGTACAACGCCGAGAGAGGACAGGGAGACGTTCTTCAAGAACAGAAGGACAATCTGTTCAAGCAGATGTAGATGTAGATGTAGAGCCTTGGAGTTACTGGCACATACCCACTCTGGGGGATTGGCCAAGAACCGGGTAGTTTGAAATAACAATCAGAAGGGAGGTGTATAAAACAGAACAAACATAAATGTGGGAATATATACGCATCTGAGAATGAATAATTAGAATATATCAAATGACTTGAATAGAATAAGGAGTAAATGATGAATAAAAAAAAAGAAGTAGACAGCAAGTCATCAAATTTGCAAAAATATTTCGGTACCCTAAGCCGTGATTCTGTCATCTAAATCTTTCTGACCCTGCAATGTAATTCTGGATGGCATCTACAACCTTCCCGTCGCTGTGCCCAAGGGTAGAGGCCCCCAATGATAGTAAATTTTTAACATTTAATTCTAATCTAAGAAGGCGGAATGGTGTTTCCAAGGTTCTTTTTCGCAATTCAGAACATCTTTGACAGGCAATGAGAAAGTGATCTAATGTTTCATGTTGTCCACAATAGGGATAGTTAGGTGAGGGAACCAGACAGGCTCTGTGTAGGTAAAAATTTAAAAATGGAATTCTGCAGCGTAGTCTAGTGATTGTGACTTCAAGTGATCGCGTTTGACAGAGTTTGCTATTCCAATAATGCGACAAGTGTTGAAAATCTGACGAGTTTGTTAAAGAAGGGGCGTGAAATTCACGCAGCATCATTTTTCTCCGAAATCTAGCCCCTATGATGAAAGCTGAAATCGGTACGATATGAATTACCGGGCCATTCAGGGACGCTTTCGCCAAC